>NW_022103928.1:43065731-43071684 GCF_000313985.2 Echinops telfairi
TACCAGTTTATCTTAATCCAGAAACCCACTGAAATCTGTCCATAATGGATGATCCTCCTGGAATCTGTAATACTGGTAACATAGCTTCCACCATCATACCCGAAAACATACTCACTGCCACTGAGTGGATATGACCCTTCAGGACAGGGAAGAACTGCCTCTGTGAGTTCCCAAGACCATAAATCTTTTAATCCATTATTATTAAAAGATCATTTTATTGGGGCTCCTACAGCTCTTATAACAATCCATGTATCAATTGTATCAAGCATGTTTGTACAGATGTTGCCATCATGATTTACTAAACATTTACTTGCTATTGAGCCCTTGATATCAGGTCCTCTTTTTGCCCTCCCTGCGTCCCCCAACCCTCATGACGGGGCTAGAAAGGCCTGTCTTTCTCCCTCGGAGGGGCTGCTGGTTTCAAACTGCTGACCGTGCAGTGAGCAGCCCTGTGTGTAACTACTACACACTAGGGTTCCTTCCAGGATCTTAGCCACAACCAAACTGACTGATTGTGTCATTTAGATATCAGTTCTTGCTCAGGGTTTATAATGGCTCACAGTCATAAATATTATATCATACAAAATCCTTATCAAAGCATAAGACCCCCTGTGTGATCCTTTATGAAAACCCCTTCATAGAGCCTCAAGATGTCCTTCTCCTTCACTTGGGGGGTGCCAGTCCTACAAACCTTTCAGTTCCAGCAAAAATCTTCCCCATTGGAGAGACCTTGCACAAACCTCTGCTTCAGTCAGATATTAAGTTAGGGGAACAGCAGCCTATGCAAGTCAAAAGTTTACATTATGGAATTAGAGAGCAGTCATCTTTGAGTCCTAAAGAGTGAGCAGATTACCCCCATTACACTGTCTTATAAAACCTGTACTTCCTGGGAGACAGATGCCAATCAACCAAATTACATAATGATGATTTTTTTTTTTGGTCTGCATTCTCATCATATGATAAGCCTTATGAAGCAAGAAATGCATGTTTTCCTACTTAGGATATCTCCTTAGCTTGACATAGGCCAAAACAAATTCCTACTCCATACATATTTATACAAGAATAAATTAATGTATTTACACATCCTAAAATCGGGCCCGCTCAAGCTAGCTTTCTATTTTTTTTAATCTAGCTACAATTTTTATTTTGGAAAATATAGTTTCTCAATAACCGGGCATTTTCTTTAAATTCTGTTTGATGTTGTAACAAATAAGTCTTCATGGCTGAGCGCCTGTATTTTGAGATTTACTTCTTAGTCGTGTACAATTAAATGAATGTTCCTGCCCTGCAAGCAGCTGTCTTTCTTTACACTGAAACCCAAACCCCTTCTGTCTTGGGAAGCAGCCTTCAACGTCACTCTGCTCACTTACCTCAGCCTGCGAGCAAGAGACCGAGCATGGCTTTTGGACACGGGCAGCGTGTACAGATAGAATTGGGAAGGGGCGCACCTAATGTTTGTTCACATCCTTTGACAGGAGAAATGGTTTCATGATCAGCTCCAAAGCCAAACCAAACTCACTTCCATGAAGTCAGTGCTGACTTACAGTGACCCCGGCGGGTGTCTGCGGCTGGGACTCTTTACAGGAGGGCAAAGCTCCGCCTCTCTCTAGCAGAGCTGCAGGTGGTTTCAAACTGCAGACCATGAGGATCAAAGCCCAACGCGTAACCACTATACCACCAGGGCTCGTGGGACTTCACTAAGGACTCCAAAGCAAACAGACAAGAAAGCAAGTTCGCTGGTTTCCAGACTAACTCTTTATAGGAGTAGAATCCTCGTCTTCCTCTGTAAGTGAGCAGCTGGGTGGTTTCAAACTGCTGACCTCACAGTTAGCAGCCCAACAGGTAACGACGAAGTCACCAGGGATTACACAAGCTCGTTTGTAGATAACAATTGTTGTGGTGTAAGCACGCAATGGTGGCAGCAGAGCACTCTGCCTATGTCATCACACAGGCTTGTGATTGTGTCTGGTGTTTTATGCTGATTGTGGCCAGTGGAAATTTCCTCCCCCAGCAGGGGAACTGAGGTTAATGCTCATGTAAAGCATATGGTTACGCCTCAATTATGATTTTTATGGGAATCTTGTTTTCAGAGACAAGCTCTTGGGGAGAGATTGTTCTTTTTTAATTGTTTTGCCTTAGGAAATAGGAAATTCCCTTCCTGCAGTGATGTAGAACAGCGTTTTGATCTCCCTCCAGAAGTGCACATATGCTGGCTCACTGTGCCTATTCCAAAGCCTTAAGATGGGCAAATTCTGTAAAATTAATGAGTCAAAGGGATTCTGTTTTTTCTGTAATAAGAAGGACAATAATTCATTGCATGATGCTTACAACTTTTCAAAATGTTTTCTTAACGATTTTCATTTCACTCTAAAAATAGAGTAGTGAAGTCTGATATTTTTAATATTCATTTCACAGATGATTAAATGATGTCCCAGAGGAATTAAGTGACTTTCCTTGAGTCTCAGGATCCAGCTAGCTAGTTGTTCTCTTGAGTTCTGGTTCCATCTATTCTATCTTCCACCCTATTTGCTGTGTATCACGAATGCCTTCTGCTTATTTTTCCCATCATGCTCAGAGTTAGTAGCTATCTTATCCAAGCTTTTATTTGGACATTTCCCTTATTTTTATTTTCTCTTCTATTGCTGTCACCAAGTAAGTCTCCATGGCAAAGTGCCACAAAAACCTTCATTTCTTCCCTTGTACTATTTCTCCTTGATCCAAAATACATGCCAGTTTTCTCTACCACATACTTCTCCAAACACATACTCTCACTAAACCTTATCCATTGAGTAAAACCCAGACTATTTACTCAGGTATCAAAGGTTCCTAATGATTTCTCTAAACTGGCTCACAGGATGAAGTCTTACATCAAATCAGTTGATGCATGGCTCTTATAATACACCACGGGTATTTGAACCCACGACTTTGTTCTGCTGTGTCAGTCTCCTGAAACACTCTCTGATCCACCCCAATCCTGTGTCTTTCAAAAACCAGGCAAGTGTTCCCTTGATCTTCACATGGCCCACGTTCAACTGCACAAGACAAGTATTTTGTCTGTTGCTTAAGTACTTATTTTACAGCCACTGATTCTTCCTTTTTTCCCCCCCTCCAATTCACACTCTTGTCACCATTAATTATAAATGCATCTTGATTGTATGCTTAATCAATTTCAAACTGAAGAAGCTGGAAGCATTTTTCAATGTTTTCATCTAACTTTAGTAGTGGCTGTGCACATGTGAATAATAGTTGGGCTAACTGGTCTTCCCTGTAGACATATAAATATTATCCTACCACAGTCAACATTGTACTTGGAGACAGATCTTGAGATATTCTTTTTGACCATAAATGTGACATCATGCCTCTTGAATTTGTCATTCCAAGCAAAATGGACCATATGCACTCAGTCTTCCAGCTTTAGTTTGTAAGTCACTTATTTGAGCCACTCTATCTTGTTTCTTCATATAAACTAAAATTGCCTTTTGCTCCAAGATATTGTTGTGTTGTTATATTTCATTGGTGCAATCTTACCTACTCACTACCTATCTCCTGGTGGATGTGCTGAGGAATGTGTGTGCAGTTCCTCTTTGCTTTATATACAATGGTTAACAGGTTAGACTCCACCCCTTCACTTGTAATACTCTCAAATTGACAACAGATTATGTAACCTCCACAAGAGGTAGGAAACAGGGGAGGAGAAAGAAGAAGAAAAAAAGGAATGAAGTATACTGTAGCAGGTGCAATGGACAAGGGATATCTGAAAATAGCCAAAATTAATATTCCAAGTGAAACATATTAAAATCATAAACCATCTAATAAGATGCATGGTGAAATGTCTATCCCCTGTGTGGCATTCTTCCTGATAATGAATAACCTTAATATAATCATGAAGAAATAGTTGACAAACATAACTTGAAAGTCAGTTTATAAAATACTTGAATAGTCTTCTTCAAAAGCATTGGGGTCATGAAAGTCAGGAAAAGAGGGTGGACAGACACAGATTAGAGGAGACTAAAGTGGTGTAGTGGTTATGCATTGCTCTGCGATCCGCAGGGTCCGCAGTTGGAAAGGAGAAAGACTGGGATTTCTATTTCCATCAGCAGTGACCTTCTTTGAAAGCCACAGGAGGCCCATCTAAGCCAGCATTGATCCCATGGCACTGAGAAGGATGCATGACAACTAAATCCAATGTGGGTTTTGGAACAAATAAAGGACATTCGTGGGTAAAATGAAAACTTCTTCGTTTCGACAAATGATGTGTACAAAACTTGATACATGAAACTGCCCTGTAATTTTTAAATTATTTCAAAATAAAAAAGTTTTTAAAAAAAGCCTCATTGGTAAAACTAATACCAAAATTGCAATAAAGTAGGTGGAATCAGGTAACAGATACTACATTGATTCATTAACATTTCTTGACCTAGAAACCATCTGCTAAAAGATGTCTTCATGAAGGAAAATGAGAAAGGGCTTTGTTTTACATTTGGAATAATTCCTCAGACTTTCTGGGTATTTTCAAAATAAAGAGAACTAGACTCTAGTGGAGTCTGAGAGGCCCTCCCTGGTTCCTAATTACAACATTGCCTGAGCTGAGGCAGCCATCCAAGGAGCCTCCTCTACCCTGGTTTGTGGAGGACCTGCTGACAGATGGCCAGGAACCTCGCTGGACTCTGTGAGGACAAAGGAAGGAGTACAATGGACTCATCAAGCACAAGTCTCTGGCAAAAGGGGCGTCCTCAGATGCCATTGGTTGATTGCTGTCATCAACAGATTGGAAATCTCACCTCATCCATTGCCATGGTGATTTTAAAGTATACTTTTGTAGTATCTACAGATGTCCACTCTTGCTTCATCACGTGTGAAAATAGATAGGACTGAATCAATCCAGCGACCAGAGAAGACATTTCAGAAGCTGTGATCTTACAAGGAGACTTGACAGAAAGCTAGGAGGGGTCACCTGAAGAGTGAAGGAAGAGTCCTGGGAGAGGAAAGTGCACGGAACCTGCGGAGCGCCCGTGATGCTGGAACATGGCCTCGCGAGAGAAAGTTGGAAGAACTTACCCAATCAAACCATGTGGAGTCTTGAAGGTCAGGTTAAGAATTTGGATTTTAGATTAAGTTCAATGAGGAACCCTGCAGACGGGTTTGATACAGGAGTGGGTGTGAACTCAACTGAGAGACGTAGTGATCTGAAGGAGGTAGTCTTTCGGCATAGAAGACAGAAAGTTAAATATCAAGAACACCTGAGTCAGAGAGTGTCTGGAGAGGATGGGGAAGAATTGACATCTGAAGAAAAGTAGAATACAGTCTGTACCTTGACTCTCAGTTGCCTTCCATGACATCTCCCAGGATGTCATTAAATAGAGTGCAGCCTTCCTCCCCAGCCAGAGGTTAGAGGACTCATCAATAGAGAACAGCCTGAGAAGACTCGTGGATCTGAGTGTAGGCAAGGCAAAATATCCTGAGAGGACAAAGCTCTATTAACATGATATCATTTTCTATTTCAATGAAAAGAAAGATATCTGTGGTAGATGAATTCATGCAACACCTCCCCAAGATGTCCACCTGTAGTCACCTAATCTAGTGTCAATTTAAGGATTAAGAGTGTAGGGGTGGAGTCTAGGCTGTCAATCTGGAGGTAGCCAATGAGACTTCTGTGTGGGCATGGCCTTCCCCTGAGAATTCTGGGAAATCTGGGACTTTCTCCTTGGAGGCAGAAGACACCTCTCCCTCTGCTACTCCCTGGGAGACATTGCAGAAGACAAACCACATGGACGCAACCAGACCTCAGAAGCCAGAGAAGCCACAGAGAGACCCCTGCCATCACTGAGATGCTTACAATGCCACTGGACCCAAAGACTTTCTACCCACTGGCTTGTGATCATCCTGCATTTGGCTTCATTGCATGTGTTTTGTGAGTCTGAAGAGGACTTTATAGATTGGCCTAGGACATATG
>NW_022103928.1:43071784-43073476 GCF_000313985.2 Echinops telfairi
GAGGAGAAGTTGATGGTTTTGAACTGTGGACCTTGTCCAGGTTCACACCTAACATTTAACCACTACACCACAGAGCTGCTATGATTCTATTAAGGACTTTGAAATGGGGAGATTGTCCTGGATCAGATCATGCAGGTAGACCCAATCTCATCACCTGGCTCCTTAAAAGTGAAGAATCTTTCTGCATTGGTGTGACTGGGGAAAGGATAGAAACGAAAGGATGTCGGCTTTGAAGGTGAAGGGAGTGGGGCATAGTCCAAGAAATGCAAGTATCCCCTAAAAGTCAGAAAAGGCAAGAAAATAGTCTCTCTTGGAACCTCTAGAAAACACAGTCTACTCATACCTTGGTTTTAACCCAGTCAGACCCATGTGGGCCCACAGAATGGCAAGATAGTATCTTTGTGCTGTTTTAACCCATTGGATCTGTTCTCAGGTGTCCCATCAGGAATAGGAAGCTCTTCGGGAACAATGGCGGAGAAGCAAGGTAAAGCACGTATGTACACCTTACTTGTACTGATTGGAATAAGCTGTCTCTGAGCAGTGACTAGGATCAGAACACTGTTCTTTGTCAGGGAGGAGGCTTTCCTGTTGGATGCTTCTGTTCTCTACTTGGGAGAAATAAATGTGTCTTCCTGACTTTCAGACAGCACCGATGTTCTCCTTCCTACCCCGGGCAACAAAAAAGAAAGAAGAAGAAGTCCTCTGTGATTTATGAAAGAGATGGCTTTGTTGCCTAGACCAGAGGCCATGGGGGAGGGGTGCGGGAAGCCTGTTCTGCTTAGGGAAAGGAAATTCATGTCCCTCTCGCTCTTACTCATGCGCTTTCTTTGTAATGTGGCATTTCATGCACTATTTGCAATCGTGCAAAGACTATCTGAAACAGGGAGGGGAAACGTTTCTCCTCGCGGCTGTGGTACACACCGGCCTTCCGATATCAGCCTGTAAATCGGACCTGAAGGGCTCTCCTATCTCTTCTGATTCTAGGGTCAGGATTCTCCCTTGGGAAATAGCACCATCCTAAATCTGAAGAAAATCACTCAACATATTTGTACCAATTGTTCGTAGTTGCATAAGAACTTACTCCAAACGGTAGCGGCTTACAGAAATAAAAATGCAGTACCTGGTCATTTCTGTGGGTGAGAAATGTGAGAGGTGTAGAGGAAGGGCCATGATGGGGTTGCAGTCAGAGGGCAATGTGTGGACCTGTCTGTGTTTCTGTTTAGTACCTGCAGACAGGATGTGCCTCCCACTTCTAGGCAGCCATTAGACTGTAAGCAATAAGACACACCCACTGGCATCAATATTCAATGGGTGCTATTTCATCTGCGCTCAAGGTGGATACCTGAGACACCCAGCATTGGCAAAGTGAAAAATCATGATGATTATTAATAGAAAACAACATAAAGCAATAACTACAGATTCCCAGATTACCCGTGTCAGTTCTATGTCCTGGGTAGTCACACTAGGATTCAGGTCAGACGTTCCATCATTGATGCCTCCAGGTACCACCACACTGCTCCCCAGCCTTCCTAAGTCTTTGGTGCAAATGGCATGCTCTGCTCCTGACTCTTCTTATTCATATAACCTAGCCAATCAGATTGTGAGAGTTATGATCTTTGAGCTATAAATATCTAAGATTTTATGTGTCCCAGTAGACACAAAAAAAGTGGTGGAAAATCTTATTACGATAGA
>NW_022103928.1:43073576-43090592 GCF_000313985.2 Echinops telfairi
ATTGTGAGAGTTATGATCTTTGAGCTATAAATATCTAAGATTTTATGTGTCCCAGTAGACACAAAAAAAGTGGTGGAAAATCTTATTACGATAGACTTGATAGAGTATTGACCTACCTATAAATTTATAATTTTTATTACTTTCTTCCAAAGCAGGTCTCAAACTCTATTGTTAAAGAGGGTCTTCTAAGATAGTTGTTCAAAATGTAAATTCTTAGACTCCAGATATTATCATTCAATAAGTAAAACATACTTTGAAGTGGATGCTATACAAGATGGACTTCTCAAAGTGACCTCAGAGGGATAAGAAAATACATGTGCATGATCATTTTAAATCTTACTAATTTACTGTTCCACCTAGCACCCCATGGCCCTGTTTTCACATTTCTGAATGCGCTCACAATAACTGTCCTAGGCTAGGGTGCCCAAAACTTCCTTCATGATAAGATCACCAATGAGTTATTGTGCTTTACACTGACTATAGATACCTGAGCTCTTCCTTGATTCTGAACTACAAACCAAGCTAGGGACTTTAGGTTGATCTAATTATGTTGTGGGCTTTGCCTGCAAGGTAAACCATTCAAATCCACCAATTTCACCTCTAGAGAAAGATGAAGTGGCTTATAGTCTTGGAAACCCACAGGGGCAGTTCTCTGCAGGGTCTCTATTAGTCAGAATCGACCTGACAGCAGCGAATGAATTTGAGAATTGTGTTATTGTTGTGAAGTGCTGTCAAGCCTGTTATTACTTATGGTGATCCTATGTACAACAGAATGAAACACCGCCTGGTCCTGCACCACCTCACAATTGTTATATTTGAGCCCATTGTTGCAGCCATTAATCATAGAGGGTCCTAAATTTAGAAACCTTCCCCAATCCTCTGCATTGCTAGTGATATCAAACAGTCTAATGTAAGGAGTCTTGCCTCATAGGTCTACGACCAAGGCTTCTGCCTCAAATGTAGGAGCGCCCCTGAAGTCTAGAATAAGAGATAGAATCCATCTGCCTGGTTAAGGCCACAGAGCTGGTAAAGTTCCACTTGAGCAGGAGGTATCCAACAAGGGTAGTGTAGGGGCTCTGATTTAGAGCAACATGAATTCTCTACATTGGTTTGGAGACTAATTTTGTTAACTGGTCTTACCACCCAATTTTCAATATCTTCTTGTTCTGTAGTTATAGTCTCTCAGGAACTATCTCAAGAACACCAATTTTTATTGGCATAATAAAGCATAATTTACAATTCATCTGGGATAACCTCTAAATTGGGAATTCTTGTGATTATTACTAGAATGGGTCACCCTTGAAATAATATGGAGAAAGTAGTCAGTGGTTAGAAAGTATGTTTCCTATTTATAATCTGAATAGCTTCTTTATCTTCCCCTAATTACTACTGGAATTGCCATTTCCTGGGTTTTAGTATCTATTGGGTTGATGAGGTTGAATTTTTTTTTTCAGTTTTTATTGCTTTCCTTTCTCATTTTTTATTTTGATAGTGTAAAATGAATTTACAGTTTACTCCTTCCTTCTTGACTTGCATTGTCTGCTGGTTTTAATCTGTCTCTGATGAGACCAACCCAATTTTCTAATCCTACACCATTTTTAAAGAACAATTATTCAAAAAACCTTTAAGACAATATATTGCTCAAATGGAATTTAATGAGCTCTGTGGCCTTAGCCAGGCGGATAGATTCTCTCACCTACCTACATAATTATAAGGTGGGAGTATATTATCTCTAAATTCTCTTTACCAGCTGTAAAAGAGCAGTGCCTGAGTGACATAAATGACTAAGTACGGGGCTACAAAATGAAAATTTGGTGGTTTACGTCCATCCACATGGACCCTGGAAGAAAGTTCTGGTGGCAGACTTCAAAAACTCAGCTATTGAAAACTTTATGGGGAGTAGTTCTATTTTGAATCATATAGGCTACCATGACTAAATGGTAATTGTATATTTATTTTTCATTTATAATAGTTTCTGGAGTTCCAAAACTTGCCTTCAAAACTTGTTCACAAAATAACTCATGTATCTTCAATTAGTATCAGGGCAAAGGCCAGGCATCTGTATTCTATATGTATGTTTAGCACAATAACTCTGCTGACTCATCATCAGGGGAGTTTTGCGGAATCTAGCCTAGGATAATTATTTGGAGCTCACAGTCTGATATACAAAATAAGGCCCTGGGGTGCCAGGTGGAACAATTAATTCATAAGACATTAGTGTATCATATACCTGCATGTGTTTAGTCTTTAAAGGTGTGTAATCCTTCTCAGTGGTCACTTTGAGAGAGATCCATTCAAAATAGGGACTTTCCAGTGGAGCTGCTGGGCCAGGAATATTTAAGGCAGAGAGGTCAGCTCAGAAGGTTACGATGAATATGTTTGTTGATTTTTTTTTGAGGACCCCAAAGGACTTGACAGATTTTTCTTGAAAGACACATGGTAGTTTATTATGAAGACATTTTTTTAAAATATTAACTGCATTTGTGGGGAAAAGGCCAGGAAAGCTGACTAGGAATGTTTTCCACCACGACAATATGCTTGCTCATTATTTTAGGGTAACAAGGGGTTTTCTATAAGAACTTTGCTTAGAAAGATTATTTCACCCATTTGGAGGCTTTATCTTGTCCCTATAGGGTTTTTTTCCTTCCAAAATGTAAATAACATTTAAAACAAATGTGGTATGAATCTCTTGGGCATGCAAAAACTATCATTTTGATGTGGTATAAATGGAAGAACACAGGATTCTTTGAGAAAATGGTTAGAGAGAGAGAGTAACACTCCCTTCCGAAGTGTATTGACTTGGATGGAGGATATGACAAAAAATAATAGCTTCACCTTTTGATGTTTTTGTTTAATGAAGGTTTCTATGATTTTTTTATAGCAGTATATTTTTTACTCTCATAGACTCCATATGCCAGAACCCTGAAGGATAGAAAGATCAAGCAAGGTTCGGTGAAAGCCACTAGTATTATCTAATGTTTAGAGTGGATTTGGGGCTCTGTAACTCAGACTGTTATGAAGATTAAGTGAGTTAGTCATATAAAGCATGCATAAAATGTCTGTCACCTAGTTTCTGTTAAACTGATTTTATTTCTGAATTGTGAGCTCTTATTGTTGCTGCTATTATTAGATACCACCCTATGTACAATAAATGAAATACTGCCTAATCCTATGCCATCCTCACAAATTTTGCTATATGTGAGCCCATTTTTAGAACCACTGTGCCAATCCGTCTCCTTAAGGGTCTCTATCCTTTTTTTGTCCCGTTGGCTTTCTGGTTTACCGACCATGACGTCCTTCTCTGGGACTGGTCCTTTCTGATAATGTGTCCAGAGTACATGAGATAAAGTCTTGTCTTCTCTCTTTCTAAGATGCATTCTGCTGTATTTACTCAAAAACAGACTGTTTGCTCTTTTGACAGTTCATAGCATATTCAATATTCCTTGCCACCACCACAAATCAAATATTTTATTTCTTCTTTGGTCTTCTTTATTCATTTCCAGCTCTTACTCTTGTTGTATAATTACTAACAACATGATAAGAGTCGTTACTTAAAAATCAATGCTCAGGTTTATGGTACATATCTTTCCTAGGTATTAGAAGTCATAAAATATATCCATGGATTGTAGCTGACATTAAACTCAATGTTAATCAACCACCATAAAAGCTAGTCTATCCTTAGAGAATATTAATAGCAATACATCATCCCAGTTGACAGAGATAATCATCCTCTCAGTTTACAGTGTGACTGAAGTTGTGCTGTTTCTAGAATGTCACAAAATTAGAGTATTAACAAATAAAGGTCATGATCAAACAACACTAGTCAGCATGCTTAACAGATGGAACCACAAGATAAAGAAGTGTTAGGAAATCATAACGTGTCTATCCAGAGAGAAGAGAAGAGTGGTGGAATATTTCAAACATTACAAATGAGCATCACTTTATCTGTGGAATAAAGAAAAGAAAACAAAACAAACCTTTCTGCCATCGAATAGATTTAGAAAACTGCCTCTGTGGGTTTTTCAGACTGTAACTCTCTACAGGCGCTGAACCCCTTACCTTTCTGCTGTGGAGCAGGGGGTGGATTCGAACTGCTGGCCTTGTGTTTAGCAGCCCAACTTGTAAGCCACTCTATCACCAGGGCTCCTTCTTACCCACTCCCCGACACCCTTTGTGGAAAAGTAAGTTAAATAGGCTAGCACCCAGATGTCTACTCATGCCTCTTACATTGACATACGGTGTCACATTGGGTAAATTCACCTGCTGAATTTAATTTTCTCACCAATAATTACTCTAAGACACCTTTCTAATTTAGTATTCTAAGATGTTGGAGTTCCTAGGAGAAGTATTTCAATTTCTTCCAATTACCTCTTGTTTTCCATCTAGAGCTCGGGCTGATAAATACAAATAACTGAGCTAATAGGAATTATGACTTCAGCTACACTGATGGCAAAGGGATCTGGAGAAATGGAGCTTGAAAGTGAAATTGGGGCGAAGGGTAGTGACAACTCCTTTCCTCAGAGTGAGGCCAAGGCCACAGAGAGAGCTGACCACGCATTGCCCTACCCCTGGCTGTGCAGTGTTAATGGGAAAAGCAAGTGGCCAAGAGGATAAAGCCAGGGTGTTGGCAACCTCTCCTCCTCAACAGTGGGCAGACCTTCGTACAGAGGGGAAATCATCTATCTCTGTACCTGGTAACATGCTTTCTCACTCTTTTGAGTCTTTTTTAAAAGGGAAAAATATGATGATGTGATAGCATTTGGATTTTATTGCTGAGGTTCTGCATTGCACTTATCAAAGACTCCACCATTCCTTGAAGAACGTCTCGATTAGACCTTGTACACAGTAGCATCAATGTTATCAGACCTAGGGCATTAATTGCGCAAATTTTATGAAGGATTGCCGTGAAACTTGAAGGGTAATTGAAAGGAAATGAAAACTGAACAACTCTGTCTATAGAATAGGACAAATCCAAGAATAACCGAGTGAGTTATTAAATCTTTAAGTAGCTACTTCTTTCACACCTTCTCGCTGGAAGCACTTTCTGATTGAAAATGATGCAGGCCAGGTAAATTTATCACTGTGCAGTGAAAGAAATAAGTTCTGGGATGGGAAATAGAAAACTAATTGTCTATATTTACACTAACTTTTCATGACAAATTCTCCATTGATTCATCCTACAATCTCATATAAAGAGTGCCTACCCCATTTACAAGTGAGAGAACCAACATGCTCTCCTGAAGTCAAAGAGTTACATTTGAATACAGCCCTCCCTGACTCTAAAATGAAAAACCCATGACCTGGCTCTCTCCTCTCATCTCTATGGAGTTCACTCCTTCTGTAAACACAGGAAGAGGAAGCACAACCCAGGAGAAAAATCTCTGTGATAGACCAGAAGATCACACAAACATACTTAGGATACTTTTACAAGGCGCATCCAAAATATTATGTCCCATTCAGTACATGCCCATCATTGGTGGGACACATTGAGTCCCCATCCATATGAAAGGCTGCAGTCTTTGATTTCCATCAGCAACTGCTTCAAGTCCTCCTTGCTTTCAGCAAGCATGGTTGTGTCACCTGCACAGCACAGGTTGTTAATAAACCTTTCTCCAAACCTAATGCTATAGTCTTCATATATTCTAGCTTCTTGGAATATTTGCTCAGCACACAGATTGAAAGACTATGGTGAAAGGATACCTCGCTGACAGATACATTTCCTAATTGCAAACCATGTAGTGTTTCTTTGTCCTTTTGAACTGACTGCATTGATATAGACCGGTGTTAAGCTGGGTTGTCTAGAAAAACAAAACCAGTGACATTTATTATATGTATAAGAAAAATCTTTATATTAAGAAGTAATTTCATATCAAGAAAGGAGTCAAGCCCAGTCGCACGAAAGTCCATGGGTCCAATGCTAGCCAGATCCCTCTTTAGACTCACATAGTTGCAGGTTGATATTGCGGAAGGTGAAGCAGGAAGCAAGGAGAGCATAGGTTGGCACATGCAAAGTAGTGTGGATCCACGGTCAGCGGAGGTCAGCGGAAACAAGGCAAGGCACCTATCGCTCTCCAGGTTAGCAGGCTACAGAGGCCTCCAATGGAGGCAGACACAAAAGCCTGGCAAGAAGGAAGGTTGAAGGTCCAGAGCGATATGATTTACCACTGTCTCTTTTAGAAAAGGAGGAGGCATCATCAGGCTGTGACCTGACTGGTAGGTTGGACTCCACCCCTCCTCTTTGACACAGGTTCAAGTTGACATAAAACCTAACCACCACAATGCTTTTATATATACATCTAGACGAAAGTTTCACTGATGTTGCTGCTCAGAGAGAACTTAGAGAACTCCACCTAAGACATAAGGTTTCCATGATTTTGTATAATACTTTTTCACTTACCCGTGTGTGCGCGCGCGTGTGTGTGTGTGTGTGTGTGTGTGTGTGTGTGTGTGTGTGTAGAGAGAGAGAGAGAGGGAGAGGGAGAGGGAGAGAGAGAGAAGAGAGGGAGAGAAGGCAGAGGGGAATGAAAGGAAGAGAGAAGTGGTAATGGCAAAAAGTGTTCATGGCTAAGACCCTTTTCTTCAATTTGTCTGACAAATCCTTGGCTAGCCCCAGATCTGTACCTCCATGCTTTACTATTGAAAATGTTTTAAAAAGGATATAATGAAAATCATTTAAATAAAATCCATTACTCCTTACTAATCAATTTTAAAATAAATATTCCCATTTTTAATACTTACCATGAGAGAAACATAGACCCAGAATATTTAGGTTCAGTTCCTAGCCTGGAATGTAATTGCACGGCTCTGTCCCTGTTTTTTGTTGTTGTTGTTGTTGTTTTTCTACAGCCCCCCTCCCCACCTCTGTCCCTGTTTTACAAACATTTATAGTCAGTGGAAAATGAATTGCATTTTAAAGTAAAACTTCATCCCGTTCTCTATCCTCTTGTATCACACACTGCTTGGATTGTTTTGTTCTTGATAATACCATATCAAAATGGAAGCCCCACTGATCTAGATATTTAAGTCCCCTGTGTCTCCTACAATTCCTACATATACGACTTGGAATTGACTTGAGGGCAGTGTATTGGTTTTAGTTATACCAACATGTCAATTAAAAATTTATTCCATGTAGACTAGATGAATACATGTACTGAATGATACAACCAGGACTAAACAAGACCAGTTTCTTAAAATATGCTGGTCTTCAAATGCATTTCCTGGACCTTCCCTGTGGCCTTTCCTAGAATCCTATGTGTGGTTCAGGTTACCAGCAATGCCTTCCCGCTTCACACAATATGACCTCTGTTCCTTATTGCAACTGAAAAGCATTTGAAAAAACTAAAAAGCAACTTTCTAGGTATGGGACTTGCTATCTCACTTCCTTAAATTATCATCGTTTAGATAGAAGGAAGATTATGTTGCAAATATTTTGGAATGGAAAACATTTACCCAACTGTTACTGAGGCTATTGTGCGCACAGCTGTAAGCCACCTGCTGACCTAGCTGGAGAGAAAAGGCAGGTGCAAAACAGAAAGAAAGGAATTCTAGCACAATAGTAGACGGGAAATCTATAATAAGGATCATAATAGATGTACAAACACATTTCTTCAAGTTCTATTCTAATCTCTGACAACCCACACATGTATATAATAAGGCAGGTTTTTGCCCGTCTCCCTTCTAATTTGTCTATTGCAATTCCCATCAATATATCAACAAGAAAATAACTGGATATAACAATATGTTCCTTTATAAATGTAATTATGTAGTCTTCTAGCAAGCCAATACACTCCCGGCTATGCAAGGCTTGTTTTCAAATGCTTTGCTCTTTTTCTGCCCAGAGTAGGTTCAAAAATAAGCATAGAGACTATGAGAAACTTGTTCATTTATTTATGTACTAAACTTTGTAAGCATCGATGTAAGGAGGGGGAACCTTGAATTCACCTGGGTTTTTTTCATATTCACTTTACTTAGCTGTTACTATTTCTTTCCCAGGTGAATTATCTCAAAATGCATTCAAATCCCTTAATTTTCCCCAAGTTATTATCTATCTTCTGTAAGTCCAAAATTCAAAGAATTCTGCACCATCGATTATTGGAGCAGGAGTCAGAGGTACCTATTGTAAGCATCCATGGACACATACCCATTAATTATTCAGTCCATAAGATATGAAATATGAAATACAAGGGAGAAAGGCAATGCAGCCAAGTCGGGAGAGTCTGTTTTTTGCAAAATACAACCAGGTTTTAAGTACATGACCTTGGAAATCACTTAACTCCTCTAAGACTAAATATTTTTTTCATCTTGCAACTAAAACCGTAAAAACATCAATATGTGATTTGCGTGTCCCAAAAAGTTGAGTTTATAAAATAATTTAAATGATATTAAAGAGAGAATTTCAGGGAAACATGTGCTTGTGAGAATACTTATTTTCCTCAAACGTTTGCAGGTGTCGATCAGGAAACCAAGCCACCCCAATGACGCTGGTTTCCCGTGCGGCCAGTGTTAACCCTCAGCTGCAGAGTGAGTTTATAGCTTCATTCCTTAATATGATTATTTCGCAAATTCGATATGGCAGCCCTGTGAAAGATATGGCGTATACAAAGATGCTTCCTGCCCTCAGAGAGCTCACAACACTTTTGAAATGCTAGAAAAAGAAGAAGAAAACCAAGCACAAACCTATGGCCATCAAGTCTATCCCAATTCTTAGCAGCCGTATATAGGAAAGGACAAGCAGCCTCCGCAGGGTTTCTCCATGGGAGAAGATAATCTCCTATCGTTCTTCTATTTTATGGCCAGTCTGGTCTGCCCTCAACTTCTCTACATCACCATCAATTTAAAAAATAAGTAAGAAATCAAATTCCCCTATATGAACAAAATAAACTCTAAAATGGAAATCAAGAATACAATTTACATGAACACGCACAGATTAAATAATTAGCAATAAATCTAACTATAGCTATGAAAGACCTAACTATACAAAGAAAACGGAAAAACACTAAAGGAAGGAAAGAGAACTACATAAATGGAAGACTCTAGGATGACTTAACACTATGAGAATGTCAATGTTACCCAAAGCAATCTAAAGGCACAATGCAAATCTAATGAATGCACCATACCTTAAAGAGATGGAAAAACCACCTACCAAAGTTACATGCAAAGAAAGAGACCTTGGGTAAGCACACCCTCCTGAAGGAGAGCAAAGTGAGAGTCCTATCACTTCCCCATTGCAAAACCTACTACAGGGCACAGTAGACAAGTCTGTTGTTGGTACAATGACAGACACATAGACCAATGGAACAGAATTGAGAAGACAGAAGTAGGCCTATCAAGTAAATCGTTGGACAGTAAATCTTTCACAAAGAATCAAAACCCATTAAATACAGAAGGCATAATTTTTTTATTTAAATCATTTTATTGGGGGCTCGTATAACTCTTATCACAATCCATACATACATCCATTGTGTGTCAAGCACATTTGTATATTTCTTGCCATCATCATTCTCAAAACATTTGCTTTCTACTTGAGTCCTATGAATCAGCTCCTCATTTCCCCGCTCCCGCCCTCATGAACCCTTGATAATTTATAAATTATAATTATTTTGTCATATCTTACACTGTCCGATGTCTCCCTTCACCCGCTTTTCTGTTGTCCATCCCCCAGGGAGGAGGTTATATGTAGATCCTTGTAATCGGTTCCCCCTTTCTACCCCACCTTCCCTCCACCCTCTAGGTATCACCACTTTCACCACTGGTCCTGAAGGGATCATCTGTCCTGGATTCCCTGTGTTTCCAGGTCCTATCTGTACCAGTGTACATCCTCTGGACTAGCTAGACTTGCAAGGTAGAATTGGGATCATGATAGTTGGCAGGGGTGGGAGGAAGCATTTAAAAACTAGAGGAAAGTTGTATGTTTCATCGTTGCTACACTATACCCAGACTGGCTGGTCTCCTCCCCATGACCCTTCTATAAGGGGATGTCCACTTGCCTATAGATGGGTTTTGATCCCCAATCTGCACTCCCCCTCATTCACAATGATATGATTTTTTTGTTCCTTGATGCCTGATACCTGATCCCTTCAACACCTCGTAATCACACAGGCTGGTATGCTTCTTCCATGTGGGCTTTGTTGCTTCTCAGCTAGATGGCCACTTGTTTACCTTCTATCCTTTAAGAACCCAGACACTATATCTTTTGATAGCCAGGCACCATCAGCTTTCTTCATCACATTTGCTTATGTACCCAGGGGAAGAGATAATTTAACAAATAAGTTGGAAAAAGTAGGTATCCGTTTGCTCCAGCCACTCCTCAGGAAAAAGGTGGGGTGATGCCTTTCATGAAATTAATTTGACTAAACCACTGAGCATCAGATATTTTCTGATAAATTCAGATGTCAGCTTCTCAGGACATACTTCCTTCTAACTTCTGTGGCAGGTAATCACCTCATCTCTGCTTACATACTTATAGGTATCTTAGCTCACTATTATTTGAGATAGCCTATTTCTTTATAAAAGAACACCTTTTAAGCCCCTCATTTCCCTGTCTTTCTCTGTCTTTACCTTTTCCACTCCTCATTTAAGATTTAAGTTCTAAATGCTTCTCTCACATCTTAGCTCCATTCTGAGCTATCCTTGTAGGCCTCCCTTCAGGACTTTTAGATTGTGTGTTACCAAGTTTTAGCGGCAGAGAACATTGCCTCCTAGTGGCCCATGTCATATTCTATGAAGGGGCAAGCCTGCTGGAGTCACCCTCCTATGTCAAGAGGGGCCACTTCCTTAAAGTATTTGGCAAATGCAGATGGAGCTGAGAAGGAAATGTGTGGGAGCATAGCAAGATGCCTGTCGAACTTGGATACAGTGTGCAGCCTCCTTGCTCTGATTCTCACACCAATGATGGGTCTGTTCCATTGCCAGTCCCACTTCCAAATATAAAACTTGTGGGCTCCTGCTTTCTCTTTGTCCATAAAAAACCTTCTTACAAAGAAAATTTAGAATGAGCTGATATTGCATTGATATTGAAGTTATCACCTATGTGGTTCAGAGTAGGAGAACTCTATCATAGATATCTTTTAAGCATTATCCAAACAATAAGAAAATGAGTTCAAAAGGGAATTTCATGAGGTTGATGAACCAAATGCTGGATCCAAAGCCAGCAAAATCAAGCAAGCTTTTCCACAGTGTCCATTTATATTGGATGCAGATCACACCCCCAATTGTATTGTATTGTATTGATTGTATCAGGAATATGATCTGAGTAAGGGTGTTTCATTCCCCGTCCCTCCCCGCCCCCCAATATTCTTACAACTGATTGGCTGCTCTTAACAGATTTTATTTTCAAGCTGGGTGTATTGTGTTAGGTCACATCATGGGAGTTTAGTACGGCTTAACTGCCAAACCACAGAGAATCCCAGCTCACTCTAGTTGACAAAATACATTAACTAGTACAGTCCACTCTTTATCAACTTAGCATCTGTACACACCACTTATAATCTCTATATAAAGACAATATAAAATCACATTTGTGCCTAACATGATGCAACTAATGTGTATAATCAAAAACACACAAATTTCCATTTACATATTATAATTTACTAAGTGAGCAATATGAAAATATTTGACACATATACTCAAGGAGGAGCTAGGAGGAACTAGTCATAACAATCACAATCCTGGTTTCTGCAACCAATCGTGTAGTTAGTGCTGCTATTTAGGACTATGATATTCCACACCTGACAGTTTATGATAATTCTCCAAAATCCACCTGGTTTTTGCATAAGCCAAAGAAACAAGCTAAGTGGGGCTGCAGTGGGAATGGCCACCTTAAACTACTAAAATCCCTCCAGAAATTCGGTGTTGCTTTTGGTTTACAATTTTCCTACATAGAGGCAATTCTAATGGATTCCACCTGGATTTTCCTACCATAATACCCCTTATGCCAGAGGTCAAGGAACCAATAAGGGGGTTCTACTGCTTGCTGGGTATTCTGATTATGCATTCTGGAATAGGAGGGGAAAAAACCAGGATGATTTCCAGGACGCACTGGATATATTGTGAGATGAACCTGCGCTCAGATTCCATTCAGAACTTGACCTCCATTTACTCCTACTCTGACTGCTATTTCTTTCTCAAGTTCCCCAGACACCAAAACAAAGTGGAAAATGTCAGATATTATGGCTGAATTTTTTAAACACAAAAGTCATTTTTCCACAATATTAATATTTATCTCTTCCTTCACACAGGGACTTGTCTGCTGCATTCTTGATTGGGATGTGCCTCATGCACTTAATTGAGAAAGATATAAATGTAGGCATGATTGTGATTTGTACGAATCGCATATAAGTCATTTTATAGCCTCTGCCAAGTACATAAGTCAGATACTCAAAAAGAAGAATGATGACAAAAGTAAGTCCAGGACTTCAGCAACTAACAGATAAGTGACTATTCTCTTTAAGAAATGTATATGTAGTCTAGAGTATTATAGGGATCATCTTTTAAAATAAGGTTCTTTTTCAACATACTTTTTGATCATTACTTGGTACTTACATATTCATATATTAGAAGTGAATCTGGGTTGGAAATGATTCATCTTGGAATCTATATATACTGCCTACAGCTCAATATCTTAAACAAAGCAAGCCAACCAAAAATTATGATTAAGTGGATGGCTAAATGACTGCATTTAGCAATGGAGGTAGGTGTTTAAAAGTACATTTTGAAAATGTTTTTACATCAAACTCTGCAGAGTGGTTTTTAAAAAAACGTTCCATAGTATAAGAAAAGTACGAACATCTTGTCAGAAATACTGATTTTTTTTAAATACTGCTTTTAAAAGGTTTCTTTGTTACCTGTAAGTTATGAGATACTTTGTGTACATTATGGCACACTATATTCATAAAGTTTTGTGGGCCAGCAGAGAGAAACTTGAATTCTTGACAACTTGTTTCATTACATAGCAATGCAAAGCAGAAATCAATATGCACATCGTAAGAGGAAACCAAGACATGGCTAAATGTAAATGTTCAGCTGTTCGGGAAAGGCCTTCAGGAGGAATCCACCAGTCATGAGCGGTGTCATCCATGAAGATTACAGCCCAGGCAACAGTATGGGTGAGCTCTACACCTTCTTACAGGGTGAGAATTCCCTCAGCCACAACAGGTATGAAGAGACAGTCTTCGCATTTGGGGGCATTGATGCAGCGTTAGTTTTTAAAATATATTTACCACCTTTGTTTCTATGTGTTCAACAAAGCAATTGAAATATATACTTATTTCCATTTTACAGATAAGATTTCCATGTCAAGGAAAGTTCAGCGATCACAAAACTAGATCATACCAGATGTGGGGCTAACCTGAAGCTCTCCTCCCTCCTTATTTAAGAATTTTTCTATAAAAGTGTGCATTTCTGGAATACTAATTTCATTCCAAGTGTGGGTACAACCTCTATTGGCACATCAGCTGTTATGAGACCCAATAAGTGTAAGTGCAAATCCGACACACGGTTTCCTCTCCTGGTAAGTGTCTTTATGTATCTATACACCAGTATCTATTCATAAAACCTGCAGATAGTACAATTAGTTATTTCAATCAATAAATATTCATCAAGTTTTTACAATTATTATTCACTTTTACCTTCTATACAAATAAATGCCTGGCACAAACCCTTACTTTCATATTTCTTACATTTTAATATCAAGCCAGTTAAAGAGACTATAAAATAATAGATAAATGAAATCATTTCAAAGAGTAATAAATAACTGTACAGTTTAATATTTAAAGTAGTACAGTTTTTAAAGTAATTAGTAATCACACCAGAAAACTAGGCATAAATGAGACATTGTAGCAAAAATGAAACATCTTAATAAAAAGTTTGACTCGTGTTAATATTTATTTTAATATTTATATTAAATCCAGGTTCTGGCTTGGAATTCAGATGAAATGAGATAGAAAATAAATAGGTGGGAAGAAGAAACATGAAATAGGGTATTTTTGAAGATTGGCATATGATCCTAGAGATAAGGGATGACGTCAATCATGTAGGGTAAGAGAATTCCAATGGGGGCCTTTCAAGTGCTGAAATCCAGAAGGAAATGTGTGGTCAAGAAATAAAAGCAATAAGACTGAGACAAAGGGATAAAAACAGAACCCGAGAGAGAGGAGAGAAAGATAACCAGGTTGGCCAAAACCTATTGACACAGTATTCCATTATCCTGGTAGGTCATGATAAAGAGTTTGCAATTTATTATAAAGTAAATGGTAAATCATTGAAGATTTGATGACTGTAAAGGGTTCTCATTAGAAGAAGCTATTTGTGAATATTATGTGCTGATTTAATGCTTTTCAATCAATATATACTAAGGTATAAACTTGCTTTTCCAAGAAATGCCAAGATGACTTTTTCTTAAAGTTTTCTTAAAGTTTTTCTAGTAAAGTGAATAATGCCTTGTCTTTTGCAAAACACCAAGTTTTCTTTTATTTTTTCCCAACAGTTTTATTGGCACATAATTTACATATCAAAAACTTGAATAATTCAATTGTTCAATCATATCAAGGGGAGTTGTATAATCACCACGGCATCTATCTTAGACCCTGCCCCACCCACCAGCATGGTCAAATGGTTTTTAAAATAAGTTGTGAAATCATGATCGGTTCTAGTGCTCCCTCCCTCCTCCAGCCTTCATTGTTTGCTCCTGAAATCCCCTTTCGCTCCCTATCACCCACCCCCCACCCTGCATTCCCTATAACATAATATATCAGTTATTGTCATTATGTATTCACTCTTCCTGTGCTTCACAGCTTTGAAAACCCAACAGAAAACAATGACAAAGAAGGATAAGATCATATGAATATAAAGACAATAATGTAAATAATGCATAAGAAGGAAAAGACCCCATCAACATTAAAAAAGAGAGGGAAGAAATTTCTGTCATGGAACAATTACAAGATTCTTTCATCCTGTTCTAATTCAGGTCCTGTCTACAGGGAGGTCAACTGGCCAGGTATCAAGTTTGATGAGGATAATCAAGATTACAACAGTCTCTGCCTGATCATAAGCCTGCTCGGGACTCCTGCCCCAGGGTAGACCTGTTCTGCTAGTGCCTGGGTTTGATTAGCTACTCTGCAGATGCGTTCTGGGCTCCCACTGTCCTCCACAGCCCTCTACAAATTGGGTGTTCATAATTTTAGCTCTGATACGTTTCTCTTCACCATAATTGAATTTTGTAATTGTCCTCTTTGGATCACACAGGCTGGGGTGCTTCTTCTGTATGGATTTAGTTGGCTCCTCTCTTAGATGGCTGCTTGTTTGAACGCAAGCCTTTAAGACCCCAGACACTATTCTGATTGATAGCCAGGCACCATCTGCTTTCTTTACCACACTTTGCAGCAGCACTTCAGCGATCATTTCAGGAAGGTGAGTATGGAGGTGAGACATGATGTAAGAACTAACTGTTCTTACATTGGAGCTAGGATTTAATGCAAGCCCAGAACCATTCCTGGATCTATGCTTTCTTTTTTCTTTTTCTTTTTCAATTTGCTGTAACTTGGGAATACATATGTCATATCATTCTATAGTTTAATCATGCCAAAACATAATTGTACAATTGCTTCCATAATCAGTCTCCAGGCATACTTTTCCTTCCTGGGCTTCTTGACGTCATTTCCTTCTTACCTCCCCTATTCCTCTATATCACCTCTGCTGCCCCCAACCCCCCAACCCTTCTTATGTTTTCTTTCCCTATAGGCTCAATATCCCTGGCTTTCATTTACCAAAAAGCACATAACAGCTTCAAGAGGGTGGCTGTTATGTGAGATACACGTATTAAACAGAAGCAGAAGCAAAAAACACAGAATGGCTGCCACAGAACTGCAGGAATAGTACATGTATTAATAAGGCATACTGGGCATTGATAGAGCAAGCTCTTGTTGGTCCACGCATCAACAGTACACCACTCTTGGTACAGCTGTCTTCAGCTTCCTCAGACACCGTGTGTTTTCCAGCTGAAGTCCCAGGTTACAGGTGTGTCTGGGATAGAGTCCAGTTCACCCAGTGGGGGTCCCCTATGGGGTCTCACAGATGCAGCATCTGGAGCATTCCTTGCACCCTGACGATGCAGAATTCAGTGTCCCAGTGTTCTATGACACTGAGTTCCCGGGATACCCCCAGATGCCCTTTCCAGTTTACAGAGGCTCGTGTTTTTGAACTCTTGACCCGTGGTTAGCTGCCCAGTGCGTATCCCTATGCCCCCAGAGCAACTAGCTCAGCACAAATGACTAGGAGGTGCATGTTACTTGAAGTAAGCGCAGCCATGATCAGTAACGGTCCCAGGGTTCCAACGGTAGTTCTCTTGTTAAAACAAAGAGTTTCATTATGTTTAAAAAAAATCAACTGCAGGATTCAATAGATGAAATGTGGCTAGACACCAGAGTCCACTGAAAGTTACAATGTTTTCTGACAGTAAGCTGAATAGGTGATCACATTACATTCATTCATTCAATTGTAGTATCCAGTGGTAGATGTATCATTCTTAAATAATTGAAAGTGTTCGTGTACCCTATTTTACACAAACCACTTCTGTAGCAAAACTAATTAGAAAGCCAGCACAGTGAAAAGATAGAAAAGGTAAATTAACATGGCTTTGCTTTGGATTTAGGACAAAAAAACATGATTGAAAATGGAATACGGCTTCAAATTGACAAAGAGCCACCATGTATAGTATATCTATCTAAATTGCCATAAACTAATCTTGGGCACACTTGATCCAAAGATTGCATGTGGATCATCAGCTTCATGATATGTCCTGTCACTCTACTTCAGGATAAAATATCATAAAGGTGCCATCATAATGCTGCTTCTCAAAATCATATATTATTAATAGATAGCAATTACCAGAAAAGGGAATTCTGTTGCCAACTGTCAAAGGGTCCTGGAGCACCGGGCACTGTTTTAGCCAATGACAGAGACCAGGTTGATTTGAGAAATGTTAAATTTATTTCTTCGAGTGCTGATAGAGGGAAACAGCGG
>NW_022103928.1:43091957-43093742 GCF_000313985.2 Echinops telfairi
CGTTTCCGTATTCTGCCATTTTGCAGATGCAGAAGTTGAGGCTGAGAGGATTGGGGTAATAACCATTACAACCTAGTCTGTCAGAGCTCAGAGAATGAACTCTTAACCACTCCAGTGGTTATTAACCACTCCAACCCTCAGAAACTCGGGAGGTGGCTCGAGGCAGTAACCCAGTTGAAGACTGGGACAGCTGCTCATGGCCAACCTTCACTTACACTCCAGCTGAAAGGCCCCAGAGAACGGAAGCATCCAGATGTCTTTTTCTGTCATAGCAATATCTTCCCTCTGAGTCCAAAAGGAATTTTAAAACTAATTTCTATTTCTCATGAAGGAGGCAAAAATAACTTCCCAGCAGAAAAATCCTCATGGATTTGGAAGATAAGAGACACTACTAGCCAGGACTTAATTAATTCACAACAGTCCTTAGAGAATTGTTCAGGTCAATTCAAAGGCAAGGATATTTCATATGCACTTAATAACGTATCTACCAGTCTTGTACCTGTAGGTATACCTACAGGTGTAAGTTTGCTAGATAAGTTATTAGAGATAATCCTGCAAGAAATTATAGCAAAGCAATATGTCCGTGGATGCAAATTATATAAAACATAGAAAAGACAAAAAAGATAAATAAGAATTCCATCTCTTTTAAGTTTAAGACTTAAGATTGGTAACCTAGATAGAGAGAATATAAAGGTGGTTGAAAGAATATCTCCAAACCTGATTACTCTTCTAAAATCTTTCTACTTCCACATCATGAGGTGTAATCTAAATCTAACTTGGAAATAATAAACTCGATTGTCTATTATGCAGTAAAAAAAGAAACATTTTTATGCAGCCAGAGATCTCTAGAAATGTACATTTTGTTCTTATTTCCCAAATGTTTGCAGAGAAATTAAATGAGCCCTGGTTGTGCAATGGCTAGGCGCTTGACTGCTAGGAGAAAGGTCAGCGGGTGGAATTCACAGGCCGCCCCCCCAGAGGAAGACGTAGCTGTCAGCGTCTGTAAAGATGACAGACATGGAAACCCTTTGGGGCACTTCCACTCCATCCTGCAGTGTCTCCAGGATCCAGATTTAACTTGCTGGCAATAGATTGGGTTTGTTTAGAGACATGAAAAACTTCCCAGAGGGCACAAAACTGAATTACATGCTGGGTTAGAGGCCAGATCGCCGATGCTTGTATGTTGTTGTCTCTAATCCAAAGGCTCTGGCTCCTGGTGTTCCCATCCACAGAGGAACAGAAGACGCAGAGGCAAGGGAACAAACCACTGTTGCCATCAGGGAAAGCAAAACAATGCTCTGGACCCCAAATTAACTGACATATTTTAAGTTAGTTGCCTGATGACAGTCTGTTCATTTTTTCACATTTTGTTTGTAACTTGTAAATTGTATTCAGGAGAATCCTTTATAAAAGGAGACTTAAAGAAACGCATCATTAGCTTAGTTCTTCTGATTATTTTCCCTAAAGGGACCCATGAGCAATTCATAATAAATCTCAATTTGGCCTATTTTATAGTTCAAATTAGTTGCTAATAATTTTTTTTTAAAAACAGGAAATTTGTTTCATATAGCAAGAAATGAAAAAAGGTCTTTGAGACTGAAAATGATCTCTATGGGGCAAATAAAGCAAAATGTGGAAAGCCTGGCCTTGCACAAATCTAATTTAGAGAAAGCTGCTAACCCACACTTCTCTTTCATTTCTTCCTCCATTGGTTCCCTTTTAAGGAGAGGAAGAAAATGTAGGTAGAAGAAGTTTTAACAGTGGACTAACTTTAGGCAAAGATAG
>NW_022103928.1:43094073-43121957 GCF_000313985.2 Echinops telfairi
ATCGAGTTTTTAGGCTGTAAACTTTATAGAAGTAAGTTGCCAAGTCTTTCTCTTGTGGATCCACTGGATGGGTTTGAACTACCAACCTTCTGATTAACAGCTGAATGCTTAATCTTTTGTGTCACCAAGTTCCTTGTTTGGCCCATGTTTTCTACAGCTATAACTTAGATAAGTTCAGGATGTCTACAAAGGGCCTTCCAAAGGTTTGTGGAAAAACAGATTTTCTGTGAACTTTGTGAAGCCCCCTCAAATGTATGTATAATAAACATATGTAATAGTATGCCTTATTTTATAAATATAAATATTAAAAAATGGAGACACACGTGCACTCACACACATATGCACATAGAATTTGGGGCTGGTTTAGCTCTTTAAACCCTTTTATTTTATGAATGAGGAGGGAATCTGGAGGTAATTTTAATTATTGTCTAAAATCAGACTGCTCATTAGCAACAATAAGCAAGACTCAATTATTAAACTAGTCTTTCTACTTAACCCAAACCACAGTTTACATATTACTGGAATATGCTCTGTGTGATGCAATTGTGAATGTACTTGGTAACTTGGTGTGAATTTGTTAGATTTCTCGAGTGGGTTGTACCTTGGTTCTTTGCTTCGCATGCTGAAAGAATTCACGCCAAAGCACGTTTTGTGATCCAAGTGAGTTTTTATCAAGGAAAGGGAAAGTTTCAGGTTTTATAGTCTCCAAAGAGTAAATGTTATTTCTGGAAAGCTTGCCAGGTTGCGCGGAAGCCACGCTGCAGTTCACAACTGGGCACAAAAAAAAACACACGGAAAAGAGCACCCACACATGCAGAACTGGGGAGTCCCCGGAGTTCAAGAAGCCAAGAGAGCAAGAGCCTGAGAGCCTAAGCGCATGCGGGCCCCTGAGTAGGCGCGAGCGGGCCCTGAGGGGGCATGCCCACTTGTCCAGTGTGCGCCCCCACTCTCCCACCTGTTGCAAGACAAAAGCAAAAGCAAGCGTTTGCCTTACCACGGTAGCTGGGGTATATATCACCTGTGGCTGGGAAGGTGTGGTTGAAGGTATTGGATGTCTCCATTGGCTGAGTTCAGGCCCACCTGTGTGATGTACCTAAGGTGGGTGTGATCAAGGGGTTGGTTTTACTTGGTCCCAGGGGGTGTCCTTGTCTGTGCGTGCTCAGTTTGGGCTTCCCATCGGTGTCCAATTGCTGCCTGATCTCTTTCCAACCCCTCCATGTGGGCCTTTGCAGGCCGTGGGGAGACAACCCCACTTGTCCCTAAATCTAGCTCCCTAATAAATTGACAGGTTGAAAGTTTGAGTTTACACAGAGGTATCTCAAAAGCTATGCATGGCAATCTCCTTCCAAATATACCAGAAAACAAACAAACAAACCCAACTTATTAGCAAGGAATTGATCCCAGCTCATAGCGACACTATAGGACATAGTAGAACTGCCCTTGTGGGTTTCCAGGACTTTGCAGCAATAGAAAGCTTCATCTTTCCCCCATGGAGCAGCTGGTGGTGTTGAACTGCTGACTTTGCAAATACCAGTCCAATGTGTAACCACTCTTCCACCAGGGCTCTACAACTACAACCATCAGCCATGGTATGCAGCAGAATTACGCTCTGACACAGACGGGATCACCATAACTCGAGGTTGACCCAGTAGTAATTGGACAGAAAGTACCCTAGCTTTTCTTCTCCTAGCCAGGGGACTTGCATGACCTGGGCATCAGACTTAGGTTGTTTCAACTACTATTTAATTATGTGTTGTTCTTAAGTAGTCTTTGCGTGTGAGTTTATTTGTTTATTGTTTTTGCATGCAATGTCCAGCATAGTGGGAGTTTGAAAAAGAATTGATTAATGGGTTAAGGAAAGCAAAGCAGATCTGTCATATATATGAATATTTGGCTGAACATTTGACTCTAAGCAATTGCAAAGCGATAACGTTATGATGATACTGGCTTGCTTCAATTGCAGCCTATAAATACTACCTCACTGTTTCTCAAGCTCTACACATTTCCACATGAATTTTGAAGCTAAGAAGACTGGAACTTGGTGATAATAGAATATTAGGATGCTGTAGCCCTGGCAGCAACAAGAAAACTCCACTCTTGAAAATTGCTTAAGGAATTTGCAATTTGCTGATGGTATGGAAATATAGTGAAATACATACAAAATATATTCAAGAAAGGAAAACTAATAGGGTAGCCTATTAATTCTCTCTTCTAGTTGCTTGTGCGTCAAAGAAATGAAAACTCAGCTCAACTAAACTCCTTATCTGTCCTGCATGTCACTGAGTCAAATCTTTGTCCTTCTCCGACCTTCAGTTAAACTCCATTACAACAATGTGGAGGAGTTCTTAATTCAGGAAGGAGACCTCACAAACAGTCCACACAAGCGGAAAAACAGAAAGGAAGTCCTAGTAATACAAACAGAGTATGAGCATCTTTTAAAAATATAATTGTATGCTCCTTAGTTTCCATCTGCTTTATAATTACAAGTATAATTAATACATTGGAATGTACAATTAGTTTCAAAAATGGAAATTGTTTTTTCCCAAACCCAATATATAAAACATAACATTTTCTATCTAGTTACTGAAGAAAAAAATATCACTTATAACAACCTACATCATATCAAATGAATAGATTATGTTTTATCTCCAAGCGGGGAGGGGTGGGGGGGGACAAAAAAAAGCTTTTAGGAAGCATGTGGGACTATAAAGAGTGTGTTGGTGTAGCCATTATGATTACATTTCCAGGAGAAAATATTTCACGGTCTTCAAGTTGACAAGAATAAAGTTATGCATTTCTATCAGTAATGAATCTCTTTTCTACCTGCCAATCACCTATTAAGCAAGGTAGCTTTTCTTTCTTACCTTAAGCATACAATGGAATAGTCACATAATTAATCCAAGAGGAATGTCCCAGTGGGTCAGAGATTTGCAGTGGAAATTAAGGTACATGCTAGCAAAATCCCTGACTCCTGGAAACCTGGATGGTTTTACCTCACTCTTGTTTTAAGCTTCATTTCCATGCCCCTCTGAGACCCGAACAGTATCTTGTCTTTCCCATCCAACATTCCTAGTCTTGGCCTTTATTTTCAAGTTTTAGCTAATTCTTTATTGCATAAAGTTGCCTAGTCTAGCATATCTGAATGAAGTTACTAGAGACTCTTTTTGAGACACCATATGGACACCAAATATTAGCATTATTAGGATTAGCTATCCCTAGTCTTTCTTATGCTCAAACAGAATTCATCTCCATAAGTGTCTAACAACTCTAGCTATGTAGCAATGTTACTGAGGTGGCTTGAAATAAGATGAGTCTAAATTGCCAAGGGTGGGAGTTTTATGTGATAACTTGTGTTATGTTAGGTAATTTGGTCATCTTAGTAATTATGTATTGAGCTGCTAATGAAAGGGTCAACAGTTCAAAACCACCACTGCAGAAAGAGCAAGTTTTCTACTCCCACAGGAGCAGTCCCATATTGCCCTATAGGGTAGCCAGGAGTCAGAATAGTTGACAGTGAGCTGAGGTAGCAATCAAGTTAGCACATACTGATGGTAACCCGATGTACATTGAATGAAACCGTGTGCAGTCCTACCTCATCCCCAGAAGTTGTGGATAGGACCATTGTGATATATATGATTTGGCTGATTTTCAGAAGTAGATTGCCAGGCCTTTCTTCCTAGTTACTCTTAGCCTGGAAGTTTCACTAAAGCCTGTTCAGCATCATAGCAACATACAAGCTATCATTGACAAATGAAGGGTGCCTGTGCTTGAGGGGCATTGACCTGGGATTGAACCTACGTCTTCCTCCCACATAAGAATCAAGAATTCAACCACTGAATCACCAATGCCTCATAGACTAGGGTGTATCCCATTACCATCAAATCAATTCTGCTTCAAAGCAACCAAAAAGGTAGAGTAGCATTGCCCCCAAAGGGTTTCAGAGGATGTAATCTTTAGAGCCGCAGTTGATCACAACTTTATCTCATAAAGCAGCTGTTGGGGTCAGACATCTGACCTTACAGTTAGCAGTTGGGTGCTTAACCCCTGTGCCACCACAGCTCCTCCAGACTAAGCTGTAGTACCCAGTTATTTAACCAAACACGAAGGTAGGCGTTACTGTGAAGTTATTTTATAGATATAGTTCACATCTATGGTTATGCAATTTTAAGATCGGCATGACCCTCAGGCATGTGAGTGTGCCTCCTGAAATGAGTTAGAAGGCCATGAGAGCAAACACCGAGGCTTCTGGGAAGAGGGAATCTGCCTCATGACTGCTGCAGCAGCGCTACTGGCGAGGACTTCAGATCGCAAACTTGCCAGCCATGAGCAAATTCCATAATGTAAGCTTAGTTTCTTTTACATATAAATATTATTATTCATATATAATAAAATATGTTCTTTATATATGAGGAGGCATTAAAAGGAGAATTAAAAATCATGGAATTTTCCCACAAATTTGAAGCCCTCGTGTTTATGTGTGTGCACAGCCACAGTGATGCTGTGGGTTAAGCATTGCACAAAATATTGTCAGTTTGAAACCACCAGCTATTCTACAAGAGATAGTAGACGCTATCTTCTCCCAGAAAGATTTACAGGCTCAGAAACCCTATGGAGCAATTTTATGCTGTTCTATAGTATCTTTGTGAGCCAGAATTTTACTGAATTTACTGCATATATCATATATACAAATGTTTAGATGACTATATACATGTGTATATATATGTGTGTGTGTGTGCCCACAATTAAAATACATGTATATATATTACATATATGTGTTTATATACATACATGTGTATGTATATGTGCGTATGCCCTCCCTCAATTACAAACAGTATCCAAACTTAATATCCAGCTTTACGGGTACCACTGTTGATTCTGATCAATTTTGACTTAAGACAACTTAGGGTTTCCAAGTCTGTAAATCTTTAGAAGAGCAGATAGCCTCATCTTCCTCCCATGGAATTGTTCTTGGTTTTGAACCATCAATCTCTTAGTAAGCTGTCCAATGCTTACCTTGCCACATCACCAAGGCTCCTAGTATATGCACTAACCAAAACTATTACTACTAGGTTTCCAATTCATACTTGTATGGGTGTATTCCAAAGAAAACGTGTTTAAACAGGTCTCAGCAATGAATGGATGACTGCAAACAAGTTCTTACAGTAACACACTGGCAGACTTTGTTTAAAAAAAAATAGAATATATTCTCACTATGGAAAAAACTATTTGGAGTTCAGGGCTAATATAAAATTTTAAACATAATTCAAGTGGACAACTTCCCAAATCATTGAAGCTTTGCAACAAATTTACAGGAATGCTGCCCCACATAAGACAATTTTAGATGGGTCAACCTTTTCAAAGAAGATAGAAAAGACCTCGAACTGATATTTCCCTGTCTCTTTAGCAAAATCAAAGGTAAATAAAATGGTTTTGTGTAATGAATCATAACTAGCGAGGAATCTTGGATTTACCAATATGATCCCGAGAGTAAGACCCCATCACAGCAGTTGCTTCTGAGGGGCATCTGCGAAGCCAATTAAAATCAAGGCAGACAGTTCAGCTCAGAAGTTTATGGTGTCTGCTCTGTAAGATTCCAAAGAGTTAAGTTTGCTCTATCCCCTTAAAGAACATAGAGCAATCACAGAGGGTTATTAGAAAGGAGTTTTTTTAAAAAATTGAAAACTGCATTGGTGAGAAAAAGTTTGGAAAATGTGCCAAGGAATTTTTTTTTCCATCATGACAATGTTTCTGTTCATTATTTGAGAGTAATAAGGCCTTCACTCTAAGAATTTGGTTGGGAAACATTACCCTAAGTACCAACACTCATCATCCAGCCCCTTCAGCCTTATTTTGATGGTCAAATTAAAGGACTTCAAAAAGGAACAAAATTTGAGTCCAACAAGGATACCCAAACTGCCGTTTTGATGTGGTTTGGCCAAAATGCAATGAAAAATACAGAAAAGACAAAGTATATATTAGAAGCAAACTCAGGTACGATAAGAATGCTGGAATCATGAAACAGATCAATTTAACTAATTATGATTAATATGCTCAGAATTCTCATTGAAAATGTGTACAACATACAAGAAGAAAGAGGAAAACTCTAGCAAAGAATCAAAAGGAAATGCTAGAAATCAAAAACACTAATAGAAATACAGACTGCCTTCAATGCAATCAGCGGGGGCGCTCAACATAGCAGAGAACATAATCATATTTGAAGATAGGTCAACATTAATTTGCCAATATATGAAAAGAGCAAATATGGCATGAAATAAATGGGGAGCTTTTTCAAAAAGTGTAACATGTATATTTGCGATATCAGAAAAAGGAAGAACAGGAAAACAAACTGAAATGGTAATGACAAAGAACATTCTGAACTTTATGGCAGACTCCAGACCATAGTTCCTGGAAGTTCATAGAACATCAAGGGAAAAAAGTATAGAGACATGTCTTATTCAAAATGTGAAAATTAAAGACAAAGAAAAAACTCAAAAGAAAAAAAAACAAGAGAAAAAATAGCCATCAATAAAGAAGAAGACTTTTCAGCAGAAATCATGCAAAGAGATGAAATGAAATAGAGTAAGCATTGAAAGAAAAAGAAATGCTAACTTAGAATTCTATATTCAGAATTATGTAGGATTTATACTGCAAAAGTAAGAAGAAATAAAGAGTTTCTCAGATGAACAAACTAAAAACAGAGAAATAATTACAACAGGCGTGTCCTTGAAGAAATAAAAACAGAAGTTTTTCAAGCTGAAGAAAAGTTACATAAGACAGACATAAAACATTACACAGCACTAATTGAAATTAAAATACAATACTTTAATTTGACTGATTGATCTAAAATATAACTGTCACCTTAAAGTGATAATATGAACAATATATTGTGTGTTTATAACGCATGGTTAATTAAAACGAATGACAGCAAAGTCACAAGAACGGAAGGGAGGGATAGTCTGTTATGAGATAACTTACACAAATGGGCCATGGTGTCGTTTCATTTGAAGGTTAGCACATACATCAGTTAAACTATATTTTATAACCTCTAGCACAGCCCCTAATAATTTTTAAGAGACGTAATAATTGAATCCTAAGAGAGGAGATAAAATGGAATCATATAAAATACTCAAATAAAACCAGAGAAGGCAGAGAAGGGGACGGGAGGTGTGAGATAAAGAGTAAATTAGACAGATAAAAAGTTACAGTCATGGTAGCTAGTAATCCAACTTCATCAAAATCACTTTAAATGTGAATAGTATAAATATATCAATTAAATGACACTGTTAGAATATATGTAAATATATTTAAATGAACAAAATTAATGTTGTCCGTAAGAAGCCAATTTCAAAATTTAAAAACTCAAGGTAAAAGTAAATGAATAAAATGTATATTATGCTAATACTAATTTAAAGAAAGTTATAGCATCTATATTATTTCACACAAAACAGACCTCAGAAAAAAGATGATTATTAGGGATCTTGAGGACATCGTATGATGATAAATGGACAGTTTTTCAGGAAACTACAGAGCAGGTTATTAAAAACCTTGTAACAATAACAAAAAACCCAGAACCTGATGGCTTCACTTGAGAATTCTACCAAGAATTCCAAGAGGAGTTGACACCAATTCTACACAAAACATTCCAAAATATAGAAAAAGGACAGTAAACTTCCAAACTTATTTTATCAAGTTAGTATAATTCTAATATCAAAACCAGTTTTCTATCTACACAGATAGAAAACTACATACCAATATTCAACATGAACATAGATGCAAAAATTCTCAATAAAATAGTGGCCCACCGAATCCAACAACACATCAAAAAAAGGAAAAACAATGTAATCTATCACATAAACAAAGCAAAAGATAAGGACCATATGATGATATCAATTGATGCAGAAAGGCATTTGGCAAGATATAACACCCGTTCCTGATTAAAAATACCCACAAAATAGGATTATAAAGGAAATTTCTCAACACAATAAAGGTCATATAGCCCAAACCAATAGCCAACATCTTGCTCAATGGAGAGACACTGAAACTATTCCCCATGAAAAGGGGAACTAGACAAGAATGGCCTTTATCATCACTCTTATTCAGCATTTTGCTGCAAGTGTTAGCCAGAAACATTAGGCAATTAAAAAGAATCAAAGGAATCTAGATTGTCAAAAAAGAAGTGAAACTCTCACTATTGGCAGATGATATGATTTTATACATTGGAAATCACAAAGACTTAATTTAAAAAATTGTTAGAAATAACAGAGATTTAGCAGACTGGCAGGATACAAGATTAATGTACAAAATCAACCATATCCCTGCATACAAATGAAGAGACTTCTGAAAAAGTAATCAAGAAAACAATACCATTGACAATAGCCACAGAAAAATTAAATACTTAAGAATAAACCTAACCAGAGGTACAAAAGACTTGTACAAATAAAACTACAGAACATTACTACAAGAAACAAAAGATACCTAATTACTAACTTATATGAGACCTTTCTTACTAACAAGGAGAGGAAAGTAGGAGACCTGTTACTTCCGAACGTCAAAACTTATTACACAGCCACAGTAGTTAAAACACTGGGACTGGTGTAATAGCTACATAGATGAACAGAACAGAAGAGAGAACCCAGAAATAAATCCATCCACCTACAAACCACCAATCTTCAGCCAAGGGCCAAAAAGCATTAAATAGGATATATATATGTGTGTGTGTGTGTGTGTGTGTGTGTGTGTGTGTGTGTGTGCATGTATATATATGTATATATAGTTTCTTCTTCAACAAATGGTGCTAGTACCATTGGTTTTCCATCTGTAGAAGAATGAAGCAGGACCCATACCTTGCTTACCCCAAGTACAAAACTAACTCAAGATGGATGAGATCAGTGCCATAAAGATCATTAATAAGAGTATTCAGATAAACTTAAGGGTCCTAATTCAGGGAATTATCAAATACAACAAAGGAAGCACACACCATAGAAGATGAAATAGATGACTGGAACTTATTAGAAATAAGACAATTTTACCAGAGATTAATATTGTCACTCCAGTGTTTGGGGTGCAATAATTAGTTTGATATATTTTTCCATCAATTGATTTTTAATATATTTTTGCTTTGGGGTATAAGATTTTTTTTTTTTAGTAAACAGCAAATTGATGGATCCTGTTTTCTTATCCAACCAGCAACGTTCTGTCTCCTGACCGGTGCATTTAATCTGTTAGCATTTGTGTTCTTATTGATCTGGTGGGTTTGTTGCTGTCACTTTGATGCTTGTTTTTCTTGTTTCTTTTTCTTCTATGTCTGCTGATTGAATACTCGTGTGTTGATTTCTGGGTGGTGGTCTCTTTGATGTTAACATCAGGTTTGTCTGTCATTGCCTCTCTGTCCAAAATGACCCCTTTTCATCCTGTTCGTAAAGCTGGTCTTGTTTCTACAAATATCTTTCTATTTATCCTTATCAAGTAATATCTTTATTTCTTCCTCATACTTCAGGGATACTTTTATTACATACGAGTCTTAATTGGCAGTTTTATTTCTTTCAGGATTCCATGTGTCTCATTCCATTATCTTCTTGCCTTCATGCTTTCTGCTGAGAAACCCAAGCTTATTCTTACAGGCTTTCCTTTGTAGGTGACTGTACTTTCCGTGCCCCCACCCCCCCACCACCCCGAGCTTCTCTCAGGATTTCCTGCTTGTCCTTGATTGGAAATTCTGAATGTGAAGTCAAAATGTTTATCTTTTTGGGTTTATCCCATTTCTGGTTCTCTCAGCTTCCTAGATAGCTATTTTCTCCTCTTTTATCATGGTAGGAAGTTTTGGTCCAGAATTTCTTTGCTATTTTCTCTGGGGAATTTTTTTGTTTCTTTCTGTTCCAGATCCCAAGAAGCCATACATTGGACCTTCTGATAGTGCCTAATATCATTCTTAGACTTTCTTCAGACTCCTTTACTGTTTCAGTGATTGTTCTCAAATATACTAATTCAGTTTTCCATTTCCATATAATTTTTCCATATAATTGTTACCCTGTTCTTTGAAAGTGCTGTCTAACTCTTTTATCATAATATTAATCTTCTGGGCTTCCATTTGTTTTCATTGTTGTTGTTGTAAGGTTTCTGTTTTTTCTATTATTTCCAATGCTCTTTCAAACTCCTTCTCCATCTATTGAAATTACCTGAACTTCATTCTTGTTTTTCTGGTAGTTCCAGAACTTTTCCTTTATCAGAGAATTCTTTTGGCTCTGAGTGTTGTTCACTTGCTTGGGCTTATTTTACTTTCTTTTTTAACATAGACCAATTTTTACAACCTCTGTAGCATCGTGGTGCAATGTCAGTGTTGGGGGCTGCTGAGTCATGTGGGTTAGTGTTGGGGGCCTGCTGGGTCATGTGGATTAGTTGATTCTGCCATGTGATGCCAGAAAGGAGGACTAGCCACAAGACAAAGGGAGGAAGAAGGGAAAGATAAAAAGGAAAGTATAGGAAGAAAAGAGGGAGAAAAAATGATAGCTTGAAAGAAAATAGTCAGTTTTGAGAAAAAATTAAGGAAGTAATATTATTTAGGAAAAAGAAGAAACAATGGGGAAAAGGGGAGCTCTGGATAGATGCTTTCCTCCGCCCAGGAGTACAGAACCTTGCTAAGGCACAAAGTCACACAGGGCATTGCTGGGACATGAAGCCATGTGGGGCCACAGTGTTCAATGTTGAAAACAGAAGAGCCTGGGGACAGAAAAAGGACATTCAAAACAAACAAAGGAAATCTGAGTAAAACCATGGCTTTATTTAATAAGAAAGTATCAATATACAGTACACTTATTTATTGTGATAAAATACCATACTAATGCCTGATGTTAATAATGACTAAAACTGCATGTCAATTATATAGAAATTATTTGCATTATCTTCATAAATTTTATAAATCCATTCAAACAAAAAGATTATTTTGGAATCATTATATACATGGTATGAGAATAATTATGTACAAGTTACATATTGGCCCAAGGAACCAGGATGCACCTAATAAGAATTAAATATGGAGCTTCATAAACTTAGAAATTTAGCTTTGTCTGGTAGTTCCAAGACTTTTAATGGCAGTTCCAGAACACTGTCATCAGGAGAGCATCCTGTTTTAAAAGAGGGCTTACAAAAGGCCACTTGCATAACCCCAAAGTCTGAATCACAGAATGCTTGCAAATCAATTCTGCATTGGTCATCTTCAAAGCTAATAGCACCAAGAGCTGGCTCAGCAAATGCAGGCATCTCACATTTATCATCATAACTGCTTCCTAAATATAAGACATCTGCATGAAAATGGTAAACCTATTTCCTACTATATTTAATGCAATAATCATAAACAGAAAAATACTTAACAATTTTCTAAAAGGTAACCAAAACCTAGCAAAGCACATACCTATACATTAAGACTGTTAGAGTACGATGTAAAGCATTACATATATATTGCATTGTTATCACTAAAACAATTGTTAATTGTTACCTTAGATGCAATAAACACTTTTTTTGATCCTTGGGAGAATTTTGTTTGTAAAAATGTAGACAGTACAACATGTGCCAATTCTGAGTTTTTATGTGTTAAACTGACTAAAAGAATAAAACCAGTTACATCAATTATGTTTGTCAATTGTGTGCACCCATCACAGGAGACATTTGATATGCATAGCACCTTGGTTGACAGCCTTATTTTAACAACATAACAAGTGATTTACACAGTCTGCCAGTAATGTTTAGAATTTAACTTGAGGTTTGCCTGCATGTCATATTGTTCAAATATATATTGAAATGGGGAGAGATGAATATATATATTTTTTTTTTTTGCCTACCTAAACATTGGGTTAGACTAACAAACAAAAACATCATAAATTGTGAGACATCTTGTCTTCTCTGAAGTTGTGCATTAAGAAAAGGAAATACTAACCTACCTTCACTGAACTGGTCTTTGAAAAAGGAGACACTGCCTGCTGTGCCCTGGTGGCAAAGGACAATGCATTCAACAATTTCATACCCATTTGAAATAAATATTTATTTGAAATAAATATCTTTTGACCACTCCAAACAATGTAGAAAAATCAACATCGGGTGGATTGTATGCATATATGTCAATGGTGTAGCAATAAAGCTTTTAGACAAACCATAAATAAACATCTTTATGGATTTGAAGTAGGCAAGTGCCCTGAAAATGGCAATAGAAAAATTAACCTATAATAAATCACAAAGTCATATTAAAAGATAGCAACTATTTTTATGAAAATACACCATCAGAAAACAGACAAAGATGCTATTTGTCACTACTTTGATTTAATATTCTACTGGAAGTCCCAGAGCAATAAGGCAAGAAAGGAGAGGGGGAGGCATCCATATTGATAAGAAAGAAGAAAGACTATCCTTATTTAGATGCATAAGCCTATGCACAGAAAATCCTAGAAATTAAACCAGAAAGCTATCAGAACTAAGAGAAGGATTTAGCAAAGTGGCAGTGTACAAGATCAGCATACAGTCAGTGAAATTCTTCTACACTAACAAAGTGAACTCCAAAAAGAAATCAGGAAAACAATACTACTTACAGCAGTGTCCCAGAAATGAAATACTTAGTGTGTTAGTCTGAGTAGACTAGAGAAACAAATTCATAGACACTCAGATGTGTATACGAAAGAGCTTTATATAAAGGAGCAATTAAATATTGAGAAAACAACCCAGCCCAGCCCAGAGCAAATCCATAAATCCTATATTAGCCCATATGGGCCAAATGCAGGGAGATCACAGGCCAGTGGGTGGAAAGTCTTGTGGGTCCCGTGGCAGTTGAAGTTATCTTAACGCTGTCAGGGGTCTCCACATGACTTCTTCAGCTCCAGGGCTCTATCGTAGCTCCATGTGTGTTCTCAACAGGAATGTCTCACAGGGAGTGAGTGTGTGCCCTGCCTCCAAGTGTGTGCCCTGCCCTTAGAGCCTCCAAATGAAGTCAAGCTGTGACCTGATTGAAAGGCTAAATTCCACCCCTTCACCCTTACACAACATATTGTGTAACTACCACACTTATAAATAAACTTGACCAGAGACATAAAGACCCAAAGAAAATTGGAAAATGCTAATGCAAGAAACCAAAGGACACCTACATATGTAACGCTGCAATAACAGTTACAGTGACCAAGAATGTACAAGTGGACACAATGGTTATGTAAACTAAGCAAGAGTGGGAGGATATATAGGCATATAGTAGTACCAGGGGAAATACAGTTGGTTTGTTTTTTTTTTCAATTTAAAAAATCATTTTATTGGGAGCTCTTACAGATGTTAAAACAATCCATAAATCAATTATATCAAGCAAACTTGTGCATATGTTGCCATCATCATTTTGAAAACATTATCTTTCTACTTGATACAATATGGATATTTCTTTTTTATCACAATCCATACATACATCAATTGTGTAAAGCACATTTGTACATTCATTGTTCTCATCATTCTCAAAACATTTGCTCTCCACTTAAGCCCCTAGAATCAGCTCCTCATTTTCCCCTCCCTCCCAGCATATGTTTTAGCAGTGGATATTCCCATATGTATTTATAGATGCTGCAAATACACCCATGTATATATACAAGAGTGCACAGGAGGTACAGTTATGGAAACCTCTGAGCCATGCTGAACATGTCCTAGGGTTAAGATACTGGGTGCGAAGTCTATGAAGCATAGTCTCTGAGGATATAGAAGTCTATAAGCATAAAGAAGACCATTCTATTTTGGTGAGAAGAAACTGGGTCTTAAAAGCTTGGAAGCAGGCATCTAAGTTACAATTATTGGTTTCTTAAGAACACTGAAAAAAATCAAAGACTCAAGGAAACAATTAGTCATCCAAAGGATGAATGAATCACATGACCCAAGGCATCCAAGACCCTTCGGTCAAAAGAACTAGATGGTACCCAGTCACTACCACCAACTGATCTGATCAGGAATGCAATAGAAGGAATCAGATAGAGTGGGAGGATAGGGTAGAACAAAGTTCAAATTCATAAAAAGATCAGGTTTACTTTTCTGACAGAGAGTGACAGACCTCCCAAGACAATGACCCATAGCCACTCATCAAACTTAGAAGTGAAGGCTCTCACAGATACTTAAGACAGGCCTAGAGAGTGAACACTCAAAGTTGGGATAAACACGCTTCTCAGGACATTCACCTGGATGATCCAAATGACTGTATTTGACCAAGCAACAACAAAGTTAAGGAGGCGAAAGGGGCAGGGAAATTGATATAACAGCGATGGGAACCCAAGGGGGAAATGGGAAGAGTGATAACCTGTGCAGATGGCAACCAATGTCATAGAACCATCTCTGTACAAAGTGTTTGTTGGCTGGGAAACTGTGAACTTTCACCTACACTACAATAAACTATTTCAAGAAAGAGGAGAAGGGCACCATCCACAAAGTGAAAACGCAATGGGAGAGGAATATATATGTTCAACAAAGGACTAGTGCTAGCATATATAAAGGACTTCTACAAATAAAAAAGAAAAAGAATATTGAAATGTAATTTTGCAAATGACTTGAGCAAACACTTCATAAAGGAAGAGATCCAAATAGCCCACAACCGTACATAAATATCATCAGAATTCAACTTGAGTAGTACTCAGGACTCAACACTCTAACACACCTGCTAGAATGGCAGCTAAATATATAAATCACAGTGCCCATGTGTTGCTGGCTGGAGTATAAATTCTCACAACTACCCTGGAAAATGATTTGATTTTCTCTTTAAAACTCCACATATACATAGTTTGTTGTTGTGTGTCTTCAGATAGATTTTACTCTTACTCTCCCGATAAGCTGCAGTGAAACTATCCCATTCGATCTCTTAGGGTGAAAACGAGATCATTTATGAAACCAGATCACCAGGTCTTCTCTCCGGCAGAACAGCTGACCTTTCTAGGAGGAGCAATTTATCTCTTAACCCTGCACCACTTGGGCTCCACACCCATGCGTTATGACCCAGCAATTCCACCTCTAAATGTATTCACAACAGAAATGTATGTATATGCTCATCCTAAAAAATGTATACGATGGCCATAGCAGCATTAATCATAATAGTCAAAACAGAAAACTGCTCAAATGCCTATCAGCTGAAGGAGGTATAGATATAAACTATGCTATTCTCTTACAGTGGAATACAATTCAAAAACAGTGATGTAAATCAACAAGAATACTGAATATTCAAGTAGTTGTAGCAGTATAATTGAATACCACAAACATTGCTGAGCAAAAAGTTGTGAACACAAATAACACACACAATATCATTTAGACGCATTATAAACAAGTAGTTGTCTCTGGAGAAGCTTGTTTCTGGAAGGTGGCATGGGAGCCAGAAATGTTGGCTTCCCCAAGTGCTGGTCACGTATGTCCTTGCTTTTAATTTTTGAAAATTAAACAACATATGGTTGTATTTGTGTACATATAGACACATATGCATATATAAATACGTCAATAAAGAAAGTGAGAAATTATGGATGGGCTATTCAAAGTATATTAGTGTCCAATGAGATCCAGAAATTCTACATCTTTAAGGTAAAACTCTTGAAAACCTGAAGGAAACCTAAGAGCTTGGGCACCAGCAATAAAACCTTTATATGAAGGATACTTGTCCTTAAATACAGTTCAAAATCCTTACCAGTTCCTACAAAGCCTTTTCTAGTTTGGCCCCTTTCACGACTCCACCCCTTCTCTCTTTGCTCTCCAGTTTCAGCAACACCACCTCTATGTGCAGGATCACAGGCCAGTGGGTAGAAAGTCTTTGAATCCAGTGGAGGTGTAAGCATCTCAGTGCTGGCAGGGGTTTCCCACATGGCTTCTCCAGCCTCCAGGGCTGCATCAGAGTAGGTCCATGTGACTTCTCCACAGGGATGTCTCGCAGGAAGTGAGCCTTGCCAGCTGAGCAGAGAACTACCCAAGGGAGCCACACACTGAGAGCAAGAGACCCAAGAACCTTCCATGAATCCCACATGTGCTTATCGGCCAAGTTGGCACAATAAACCTTAACTATCTAAAAAGTTATTCTCAGTGTATACTTAAACTTTGATTTGAGTACTGATTATTGGACTAAAATCTGTCTTTTAAGATGAAGATACCATTACACTTCATTTGAGATTTGTGGTAAAAGCCAACATAGATAAATTTGGTTTTATAGAATAATATGGTGATGAGGTATTAAGGGATACACCCATAGTTAATTTAAACACAGTAGAAGCATGATCCAAGTGGATCAGGAATTATGCAGAGAGAAAGAGGAATTACATTGATCAGTCAGATAATTCAGAAACTTCACGTCAAATGTTAGGGTTGGGTTAATTCCCTGTAACATTTCTTTTATCCCTCTCTGATAGGAAACACATTAGGCACCAGTGATATGAATATGAATTAGCACTTGGACTTACAGTCCAGTAGGAGACTGTTTAAACATGAAGCTCAGTAGGTGCTATATGCAGAAGAAAATCAGTCACTTAATTCTAGGTCACATTGAACTAGATAGACAGATCCTCCATCAATTCTTTATCAATTAAAAAATACGTGCCTTAAAAATAAGGACTCACCATTTTCTTTTCAATGAATAAAAAACAAAGTCATAAAAACAAAGGTCACAGTCAATAAAGAAAAGCAGTCAGATGAAAATGAATATTCTCTGGGCATTTAGCGGCTATATTACTTCCCTAGGGTTACTGTAACAAAGTACCACAAACTGAGTGCTTTTAATGGAACAGAAATGTATTCCCTTATGGTTCTGGGTTAGAAGTTTAAAAAAATAAAGTATCAACAGGACCATGGTTTCTCTGGGGATTCTAGGTAAGGTCTTTTCTGTTTGTTTGTTTCTTCCTAGGTTTGGGAGCTCCTGATAACTCTTGATGTCCCTTGGCTTGTAGCTTCATCACTCCAATCTCCAGTCTTGATTTGACCTTTTCCCCTGTGCAGGTTTAGGTCCAAACTCTTAAGTTTAGGTTGATCTTACCCAGAAGTCTTTAACTGATTGCATATGCAAATTCTTTTTTTCAAGAAAGGTCATATTTTGAGATTCTAGGTATATATCAATTTTTGAAAGACTCTATCCAAAACACTACAAATACCATCCTTTCTCACTTCTTCAATGCTACTATTGCCTAGACGTGAAGAAACATTTCTTCTCCAGCAACACAGTGAGGAGACTCACTTCAATTTTCACTCACGTGGAAACTGAACATCCACCCATTCTGGCATTTAGAAATGTCTAACAATCACTCTCTGTTCTTAAGGAAAAGGCCTGAACAGAGAGCCCATTTGACAATAGGATGATTACAACACATAGCCCATTTGACAACAGGGTGATTAAATAGGCTCCTGGGCTACAATATAAAAGCCAATCTAAATAATCATTGAAATAAAAGTAAATCTTATCTAGGGTTTACAAAACTAAAGAGAAAACACCTAATCAGTGAAATGTAAATTGTTCTGGCTTTAATCAGTTCATTTGATAAATTACCTATTTTGTATTCTAATACTATCTTCCTTAAGAACATTATTATCTAGAAAACACTGTTATTGGAATTGTTGAAGATAAACAAAATATGTTCTTTATTATTGTGCCCTTGAATTTAAGATTGATTGAAGAAAAATTTAACTGATGGATATGCCTAATGGATGTAAGAAAGATAATAAATTCCCTGCACAACAAAGCTAGCTACATTTAAAAGGGGGGGGGTAGTAAAATATGTAAGATAAGGAGGACACAAAAGCAATAAAGTTAACTTTAAAAAGGAAGAGAAATGACTCAGAAAAGAGAAACGTGTCCTGTTTAATGAAGCTTTTTTCAAAGTAGCACAACATGATTAAACTTCTTTCCCCACCAAACAAGCATCTATTACCATAAAGTTATATTTGTTTTATGAATCGATATTTCAGTGACACTCACTGAATGTTTTGAGGTATTTTCTTAAGAATAACTCCAGAAAGAGAAGAAAGAGGAAGTCAGCTTATGGTTATGAATGTAAAGAAACGTGGATGCAAATTATATTAAAATTCATTTTAATTTCAGCACACTCTGAATAATTGCTAAATAAAGATATTGAGAATTTTTCTTTGTGAAGATCAAGTTACGAATCCACTTGGGTTATCCAAGGAAGTGACCCCATCCTTTCATAGATACCTACTTCAGACATTAAGTTTCTTATGCTGTTTTGTTTAAATCTCTAGCTTTGAAATAAGTTTAAGCCTCAAGTCCATCCTTATTTAAACCTATTGAAAAGCAAAAGAAAATAAACTTTAAAGGTCTCTGTTTGGCTCATAAAATCTCATTACAACAACGTAGAAAATATTCAATTATTCTTAGGACACCATAAACATTTTATGGCTCCGTCCTATTATTCCTCTTCAACATTACTAAGGCACGGATGTTTGGTCAGCTTCTTACGTCTCCTCCTCTCCCCTTATATTTGATCTCTTTATGGACTTGAAAGATGAGTTTGCTTTTCAATTTACACTCTCTTTCTTCACTCCAGTGCTTTCAGGAAGGAAAGGCAGGGATGTGAGAAAAGATGCTCTCAGAAAGAACTATTAGTAGCTGTGATTGGATTGCGCTCACCAGTCTCCAAAGAAATAGAAAGCACCATAAGTCCCCAAGTAGCACACAAGGAGCGAGAGGAACTAATGTATGCTGGGCAGACTAGAAAATCACGGTGCTCCACAAACTATAATCACTGCGCTGGAAGTGTTTATCTAAGCCACATTTTATAATGGCACTGTCCTGCTGGAGTGATTTCCTTCTCTGAATTCCTTTGATACCCAGTGTGCCAATCTCTTGCCAGCCAGTCACTTCCTAAATTCCTAGGCTAATTGCATCCATAGTTAGCAAGAAGTTATGGTGATCAAATTTAATATTCATGTTGTAAGAGTAAGTCAAACTTACTGCTGAATAGATAGAGCCTGAGATTTACTTCCAAAGGTTAGCCAAGGAAAACCCCATGGATCATAATGATTCTTTTCCATTGTGCATAGTGTCACCATGAAGGGAGGTGTCTTGACCACCGTCAACAATGACAAAAACAGGCAGCATCTTTAGATAAGTTAACACATTGCACTGTTTCAAATAATTTACATGGATTCTAACATTTGATCTTTTAATATGCCTCAATCACAACACGAGGCAAGAAGAAGCTCAGGATTTAAAGGCAGTAGAGCACAGAGCTTAGTTAATGTGCGTACTTGCCAGCAGGTCATCCATCAGCAGGTTTCCAATTCTGGTACTTAGTGTTATTTCATTCCCACTTTCTAATCTGAATTCTTCTATTAACTAGAACTGTCTGAGCTTGAGATCTGCCTTCCTCAGGCCAGTCACGGAAACAGGGGCATCAACACAAGAAAAATTAAAAGGTGGAGACTATTGAGTGATTCAGTTCTTACACGTTGTGATGATTAACGTTGACTGTCGAATTGGCTGGACTCTGATTCTCAGTGGCTTGACAGAATGGTTTGACCATGGTGCTACGTCACATCCGTGATAAGATCTCCTAGGAGCAGTCAGGAAGTTGAAAGAGAGCATCCCCAGGTCTGTGAGCCCTTTCCAATATAGACAGACCTTTCTCTTGACTAGGATTTGAGTCTTGCATCTAGCTCATCATCTAACCCTGGTTCTTTGCACTTGAGCCTGCAGTCTGCACTATTGCCTGTCTATCCTGGGATTTGTGAGTCTCGAGCCGATAGTCAGCAGTCTGTCACCTTACCCACCATCAGTCTCTGCAGCTGCCTGAGTAAGAAGGCCCCAGCCTGACATCTGACCCCCAGACTTGGAACATGCCAGCTACACCCATGTAAGCCATTTCCTTACGACCGTTTTTGGTTGTTTGTTTATACATGTACAAACATCTCTGGGATAGGGGGACTTCAAAAGATTCACAAGAAAATTCCATTATTTTGAAAATCCATTTTCCCATGAACTTTTGGCAGCCCCTTTGTATAAGCTTCGTTAATTTGGCTTCCCTAGAGGACCCTGGCTGAGATACACAGGTCTAGGGCAAGAAAGAAAGAATTGCAAGAGAACTCCAGTCCTAGAGACTGGCATGATGGCAACAAGAGGGCAGCCCACGTGGTGTCATGATATTTGCTTTGAATGGGTGACATCGGTGAGGTCAAGCTCTCCAGGGTGTAATCTCATCCCTGTGTGGGCTGTGGACAAACGGCACACACTCACTGACGGCAATTATTCCGCGGTCTCTCCACCCCTCACTGCAAGCTAGCCAATTGGGATTCGTGCGTACTGAAATTCTGCAAACCTAAAAGTCCTAGAAATGTTTTTCAAAACATATATTCCCGTGCATGTGCGTTTGCTGGGTCTGTCTTATTCTCCTAAGGTCTTTAGACGCTATGGTCTAGTATCATGTTTAAGAAATCAGCCCAATTCAACAGGACTTTTAAGAAATTGTATATTTTGTACAAATATTCAGAGTGACCCAGTTGGAGAGTTGCTTTTAAAAAGGGGATGGATAAATAACATGAAAAGCACTCCTTCTACAAACACCAAGAAATGCTGGCTAAAATTATGGTCAGCAAGCCAGAAATGTGAAGAGAGAAGCCCAGTGTTTGTTTGGTTTGGTTTTGCAAAGCAAAGCTCTAGTTCAGAAAGAACTGGAACGCGGCAGCTACTCCATGTTTTGTGAAGACCCTAAGGCAGAGCGGTTAGTCATGTCCGCGGGAGGTGAGCGATGGGCAGAGGAGGAACGGAAAACCCAGACCCTGCCTTAAGCCGACCATTTCCAAGAGTTGTATCTCAATGAAAGGGGAAAGTAGAAACAGCATTTTACAAATTGCTCCAGGAAATTTGTTTACCTCAGCCTAAGTTCTGAGGAGGTAAAATTCTGAGAATCCATACCCATATGTCTGAACCTCACCTTGTGCTATAATTGAATGTAGGCTACTTAGTATATTCCAGATATTCCTAAACTGACATTAACATCAAATTTCTCAGCTAGACAATTGTGAAGTAAGGACATACTGGTAGGGGGTGATGGAAGGGATTTTCACAGAGTAGCCTGTAGGTGCCTCAAATATGATGTGGGGGGAACTCTACAGAGAAACGGAGTCAGTCTTGGCAGAGAGCAGCAGAGAGCAAACACCATAAGGCTATATGCATGGGAGTGACCATGAGACATACTTGCATACAGTGAATTGATCAAAGAAGAAAAAATAGTCAGATTAAAGGAATACTGGATTTTCAACATTAGGGAAAAGAAAAATACAGAAAGGGAGAAAACCAAAATTAACACTAGGAATGTTGGCTTACAACTGTAGGGATTGGTGTGAACACTACTTTTCTGGATGTCCATATATTGATATATGGATCCTGGTGGTGCTGTAGCTTAGGCATTCGGCTGCTAACCACAAGGTTGACAGTCTAAACCCACTATGTAGTCCATGAAAGAAAGATGAAGAGGTCTGCTCCCATGAAGATTTACAGTCTTGCAAACCTATTATAGGGTCACAATGAATGAAAAATGACTACTCCAGGGCAGTGGGTTTAGTTTGTGTATAGATTGATACAGATATAAATAGGAATGAAAATGTTTTATGTGTATAAAGTATATATGTGTGTGTGTTCTTTTATCTGCGCAATGAGCATGCCCATTAGCAGTGGAATCAAAAGAAACTGAGCACATTTAGTACCTAAATCTTGGTCACATGGTTTAGTGGGTTATGCATTGGGCTGCTAAGCCACTCCACAAGAGAAAGATGAGGGTTTCCACTCCTATAAAGCCACAATCCCAGACACCCACAGAGGCACTTCTACCCGCTGGCCTATCGGGTCACTATGTGCTAGAATAGACTCGTGTGGCAATGAGTTTAGGATTTTGGACTATAAAGAACCAGGATTCCTTTTTGATAGAGCAGATTTCAGGTTCGGAGCAGAAAAGTATAAGACAACATCATATTGTGCCAGAAAATAGAGAAGTGAGCAAAATTGAGAACATGTGAAAAGACACAGAGCCAGCTTATAGGGGTTTTGACTGACCAAATTTGGAACCACACAAATAACATAACTCACTCAATCATGGTCTATATTGATTAAAAACATGTTATTTCCATAGTTTAAAACTCCCTCACCCTAGAGTACCTCTTAATTGCAAAGAGGGAGAATAAGTTGACAGTAGAGAAACCTGACAACTACCACATTCACGACGCATCACCTAATAGAATACAACATAAAGCACACATTCTGGAACTTGATTAGATTCAGGGCATAGACCTTTGAAAATAATTAGGAAACTGGACAGACCAAAATTGAGGAACACTTGTGAAAGTTTCAAAGGCATACAAGTCAAAGAAAGTATGAGAAACCCTTCAAATTAAGAGCTATGACATCTTTGTACTGTAAGAGCAACACTAATATTATCTGAATCAAGTTTATTTCATTTTTATTTTTCAATATCACAGTTATGATCTATTGACAACACTTCCTGGAAAGGGAAAATTTGAGGAGGGAGGAACTCAATTATGTTGCCTCTGGGCCCCTGGTTCTGGGACAGTGAATTGTAGAAAAAGGAGTCGATGCATTCTTACTGAAAGATATGGAAGGAGCAATGCGTGGTGCCCAAGCCAAACAAACTGGAAGCCCTGTCGCCCATGGTCTGAAGGCAAACCTTTGGCTTCATGGAGCACCAGAGTATGCGGAACAAGAGTTTTTACTAAAGGTTCCTCCTAACTCAGCGTCTATGATCTCTTTAATGTTCAAGTAATGGCAAAAACTTTTCAAAAGCTTTGACAGAAAATGTGGTTGATTGAAAGTTTTCGTTTCTATTTTGCTTTTGTGTTTTTTTGAAAGACAGAATACAGGCTTTTGGTCCCAGAAGTCTGAGTTTGTAGGTTTCCATAACATGTTTACAATACTCACCACGATATAAGCCTGGTTGATCCCTTTCCTGTATATAAGAAATTCAATTTGATATTGAGATTTGCATATCAAAAACCCTTGGCAATATATGTACGGATTGTTGTTAAAAATAAGATTCGAAGACCTGGTGAGGTGATGGGACAAATTTGTGGACAATGTTTTCAGAAGAAGAAAATAGGAAGGGGTGGTCAATTAAATAGCGTATCTTAGGACTACAAAGATACCTTCTGTGAAATGCCACCGGACTTCATGTTGTTCTTAAGTGCTGTCTCGTCATTTCTGCCTCATAGCAATCATAAGTACAACAGAGAGAAACACGGTCCAGCCCTGGATCGTCGTCACAACTGTTGATATGTTTGAGGTCATGTTGCAGCCACTATGTCAATGCATATCCATAACAGTCTTCCCCTTTTTCAATGCCCTTCCACATTACCAAGCTTGATGTGCTGTTCCAGGGACTGGTCTTCCCTGATAACCTGTCCAAAGTATATAAGATGACGTCTCACCATTGTTACTTCAAAGGAGCATTCTGGCTGAATTTCTTTCAAGATATATTTATATATTTGTTCTTTTGGCAGTCCACAGTTAGTTTCAGCATTCTTCTCCAGCACCATAATTCAAATGATCAATTCTTCTTCAGTGTACTTAGTTAAATATCCAGCTTTCGCATGCATATGAGGTGACTGAAAATACCATGGCTTGGGTAGGGCCACAGTAGTACTCTTCAATACTTTAAAGAGGTCTTGTGCAGTAGATTTACCTAATTCAATGCATTGCTTAATCTCTACTGCTTCCATGGGCGTTGACTATGGATCCATGCACGATGAAATCTTTGACAATTTCAATCTTTTCTCAGTTTATCACGATGTTCCTTATTGGTCCAACCAAGCCAAAGCAAATTCTTTCCCATTGAGTCCATGCTGTCTGTAACTGTTTATGGGGATAGAAAGCCCAGGCCTTCTTCTACATAGCTGCTGGTGGTTTCAAACTGCTGATCATGCGGAGTGCAGCCCAACACCACCAGGTTCCCTGTACCCGTTGGTCCAGTGGGAAGGATACTGCTTTTCTTTCCATTGACTTATAATCTATACTGAAGGCTACAGTTCTTGACTTTTATCACCAAGTGCTTTAAGCTATCCATAGTTTGTTATGATCCCCATAATTAGTCAGTAAAACACAAGTAAACATCGTTCTGGTGTTCTCTGTTCTTAGTCAAGGCCCATCTGACATTGACAATGTCATTCCTTGTTCCATGTCCTCTTCTGAATCCAGCTTGAATTTCTGGCAGCTGCATGTCGATGTACTGCTGCAACCGTTGTTGGAGAACCTTCAGTAAAATTTGACTTACATATGATATTCATGACATTGTTTGATCATTTACGTGCAAACATGGATCTCTTCCCATTGGTTGGCCAGGGAGCTGTTTCCACATTTCTTGGCATTGTAGGATGTGGGCTTCCAGTGTTTCACCAGTTTGTTGAAATATTGCAATTGGTGCACTGCCAATTCCCGGAGCCCTATTTTCACTAATGCTTTCAGTGCAGCTTGGACTTCTTCCTTCAGTCCCATGGGTTCTTGATCTGATGTTACACCTTGAAATGCTTGAATGTTGACAAGTTCTTTTTAGTACAGTGACTATGTGTATTCCTTTCATCTTCTTTTGATGCTTTCTCTATTGTTTAATATTTTATCCACAGACTCCTTTACTATTGAAATGCAAGACTTGAATTTGTCTTCAGTTTTTTGGCTGAAGATATGCTGAGCATGTTCTTCCTTTTTAGTTTTCTAGCTCCAAGTTTTAGCACATTTCCTTATAATACCTCACTTTATCTTCTCGAGCTGCTCTTTGAAATTTTCTGTTCCGTTCTTTTACTTCATCATTTCTTCCATTTTCCTTACCTACTCTATGATCAAGCGCAAGTTTCAGATTCCCTTTTGGCATCCACTTTGATCTTCATTTCTTTCATGTTTTTTTAATGGCCTTTTCTTTTTTCCTGTCCGTGCTTCATGTCATGTCACAGCTCATCAAGTATTCTGTCATTAGTATTCAATTAGTCAAATCTATTCATGAGATGCTCTCAAAATTCAGGTGGAATATACTCATCATCATATTTTGGTTCTCATGGAATTGTTTTCATTTTCTTCAACTTCAACTTCAACTTACAGTGAACAAGCAATCAATGGTCTAGGCCATATTCGGACCCTGGCCTCCTTTTGACTGATATCATTGAGCTTCTCCATAATCTCTTCCCACTACAAAACCAAACTCACTGCTGCCTCACAGCTACCCTGTGTTGTTGTTAAGTGCTGTTGAGTTGGATCCACAGTAACCCCACAGACAACCAAACGAAGCAATGCCTGGTCCTGGGCCATTATCAGAATTGGTGTGTTTAAGCCCATTGTTGCAGCTATTGTGTCAATCCATCTTGTCAAAAATCTTCCTCCTTTTTGATACCCCTCTACTCTACTAGGCATAATGTCCTGCTCCAGTGACTGGTCTCTACTGAGAACATTCTAAAGTATGTAAGTCAAAGTCTCATTAGCATTGCTTCTAAGAATTCTGGCTGTACTTCTTCCAAAACAGATTTGTTTGCTCCTTAGGCTGTTGTGGTCCTTTCGATATTCTTTGCCAGCAGCATAATTCAAATGTATCAGTTCTTCTTATGTCTTCCTAATTCAATGTGCAACTTTCTTATACATATGAGGCAACTGAAAATACCATGGCTGTGGTCAAGCATACCATAGTCCTCAAAGTAACACCCTTTTCAACACTATAAGGAAATCTAGTGCAGTACGTTTGCCACATGCAACATGTCATTTGATCTCTTGACTGCTGCTTCCATGAGCAAGATGAAATCTTTCATCTGTAGATACGAGCAAGATGAAATCTTTCACAAGCTCAGTCTTTTCTCTGTTTATTCTGATGTTACCAGTTATGAATGAGGCTTTGGGTTTTTCAAATTTAGTGTCATCCATACTGAAGGCTAGTCCTTGATTTCCATCAGCAAATGTTTCATGTCCTCCTCACTTTCAACAAGCATGATTGTTTCATCTTCCTGTCGTTGGTTGTTAATAAGCCTCACTTTTGATTCTTGTGTATCCCCTCTGGAAAAGATCACATATATCATTTTTATTTGCATTGTAGCAAAAAGGTATTTGTCATGAAGTTGTCGGCCTCGCAAAATCCTATGATGGAATCTCCAGCTCCATTTCTATCACCAAGGCTCTATTTTCCAACTACTGTTTTTCCCATTCTAAACACCAATAATTTTCAGTGCATCTTGATTGCATGATTGATCGATTTCAGACTGAAGGAGTTGGTGAATTCTTCAGGTTCTTCAACACTAGCTTTAGTGGTTGGTGCATAAATTTTAACAATCATTGTACTAACTGGATTCCCTCATATGCATAGAAATCTTTCTTGCCACAAATAGATCCTGATATGTCCTTTTTTGATGATGGATGCAACACCATTTCTATTGAATCTGTTGTGCCCAACATAGTAAATCATAACTGGTTGATTCTAAAGCTAAGGCCAATCTATTTAAGCTCTCTAATGCCTCAGATATTGATCTTTATGTGTTCTGTTTCATCTTTGATGAATTCCAAATTTCTGAGAGTCATACTCTGTACATTCCATGTTGTAATTGTTAATAAATCTTTACAGCTATTTTCTTCTCATTTTGAGTCATGCCCCATCAATTAATGGAGGTCCCCAAAGCTTTTCTCCATCTGCCTCCTGATGGTTAACTCTACTTGGAGAAGGCAGCTTTTCTTCTGTAACCTGTTGAGAGCCTGCCAACCTGAGGAACTCATCTTCCTGCAATATAGCTGACATCGTTCTGTTGCTGAGTTTTTCAGTGTCCGACAATGTTCTGCTGATGTTCATAAGGTCTTCAGTGGCGAATTTCTCAGAAGAGGAAACATATTCCTTCTTTGGGGTCTGTTCTTAGTCTGTAAGTTCTGCTGAAGCCTGTTTACTATGGGTGACTCTGCTGTCACTGGTATTTGGAATACCTTTCAAATAGTTTCTAGCAGCAAAGCAACATACAAGCCACCACAGTACAACAAGCTTGATTACACATAGAGACTCTTTCTCAAAAAAAAAACACAACTTTTTAACTCATTAAATCGAACACCAAACGAATAGAATTCCCAATTAATCTTCTAAGTACACTGAAGATAACATTTTGATTTTTATCTGTATTGCATTTTCAAGCTAACATACGCCAATGTTCATTTATTTGTTCTTGGCTTTGGAAAAATAGATCAATATAATAAATGAATCACAATGGACAAGGACTTTATTGATATTTAGATACATATTAATGGGCTTATTTGATCTGCTTCATCAAGGCTGTCCAGAGAAATCAGGCTGAATTCCTTGACAGTGAACTGTCAGGAAATGACTCGGAGCTCATTTCAATTAGAGGGCATTAAGGAAACACTTCATCTAAGTCATCATGGACCAATGAGGCTCAGCATATTGTGTAAAAATCAATTACAATACAAATATCCTATAGAGGAATGGAGTTTAAATGAGACTGTTTTTTTCATTCACTTGTCAAATCTTTCTTATTCTATGACCACCAATAATTCTCAACCATTTTATCTGACTGAAAATGCTTAACAAACATGGCTCACTATGACAACAATTCTCAATGGAGAGAATTCAGGCTGAAGAAGGAATCAAGAGCTACAAAAGAGTTACCAGTGAACTCATCCACCTAATTATTGCAGTTTCTGCATCCTCAAGATCTGTAACCCAAAGGAACCGAAAGGAAATGAAAGCTGCTAATAAAATTATCAATCCAAAAAACAACAATAACAAAAACTGTCTCGTTGCTGTTTGTCCATTCGGACTCATAAGGACCCTACAGGATGGAGTGGAACTGTCCCTGTGACTTAGAAAACTTCATCTTTCTCCTGTGAAGCAGCTGGTGGTTTTGAACCATTGTCCTTGCAGTTCAAAACCCTATGT
>NW_022103928.1:43122882-43137353 GCF_000313985.2 Echinops telfairi
CTCTGCTCCCAACAGCCAGTCTCCAAGCCCCTAGGGCCAGCAAAGGATGGAGGAGGGGGGCCTGGGGACCTGAGGAGGCAAGTGGGACTTACCTGTCCGCTCTGCCCCAATTTTCCACAAACCTGGCTGCCTCCCACTAGCTGCTGCTCCTGCTGAATCTGCACACAGGGGGTTGTCAACTGGGGTCCCCCAAACTCAACTCCTTTATCATCTCAACTGTGATAGTCAGCAAAGCCCTGCCCTGCCCCCCACCCCATCCCCAATGTGGGATGGGGGTCAGGGGTAGGAGGCAGGAGACTGTGGTACATGGTCCTGTTTGGGGTGTTCTCATTAAATCATTTTATGGTAAAATTATTCAAAATTATTTACAACTTATATTTTCCTATTCATATTCAGCATAATTTCTTAAGAGTGTGAGGGGTATGATCTATTCAAGTCATATGAAAGCAGAGTTTTGGAAGCTGATAATAATAATCTATAAAGCACTTAGTAGTACTTACTTGCTATATTGTTATTAACTCATTGAATATTCACAATAGCCCTCTGAGTTAGGCACCCCTGGGATGCCCATTTAAAAGATGAGAAAACGATCACGAGTTGATAAAGCCCTATGATTAAGAACCCAAGCACGAGACCAGGCTTCATCATTAGGCCACTGCTGGCCACGTTAAGAAACCACATCCAAGTTCACGTAAAGTTGGTTACATAACCGAGATCAGAACTCAGGTCTCTTGACAATTGTAACGTTTCCCAATCACATTCTGTCTCGAATCACAGTAGGTTTACACAATGTTTTCACATAGGTTGTGGAGAGATTGAAGACCTAAGACTTTTTGGATTTTCACTATACTTTCTGTTCTCCTCAACAAATCTCCTAAGAAGGAGCTCTAATGGACACCGTGAAGATCTTTGAGTATCTTCCGATGCTCTTTATTGTATTTCTCTAGTAACATACAGTCTGAGAGTGGAGACCAGGTGTTACTTTTGGTGCCCTCACGGAAAGTGTTTGTCCTGAATAAAACAGTGATGATGTTGAGTGAGTTGGTGAGAGTGAGCATTGGGGGAATGATTTGGGGATTTCCAAACAGTTGTGTCAAGGACCTCTAGGAGCATTGTCAATTTCTTCTTCATTGCCTCTAAAGATCTAAATCAATCCTTCTAAGGTGAAAATTATCCTTGCTGAGGTCTAGAGCAATTCTGTTTACTTTTCCAAATTTCCCCCAAAACCAGTCACACTGAAATGTGCAGACAGACTGTGGTACTAACAACTGCGCTACCCAGTGATTTCAAATTTCTAAGATACACAGTCATTACCTGTTATTTGAACACAGTGCTTTAATTTGAATTCAATTTTCTCTGCACCCCCCAAGCAGAAGAGAAAGAATCATTTGACAGAAACACAAACAAGGTTAGAAGTCGAGCTGCCAGTGACCAGTAGCATCAAGGAAGATAATTCAGTGTCTGTAGGCTTCATCATTTTCATTTGTAAAATGGAAATATTAAATCAAATATGTTAAACTGTAATTTTTGTTGTATGTCATTAAATCTATTCCAACTCGTATTGACCCGAGAGAATAGCAAAGAACTACCCCGTAGGGTTTCCTAAGCTACACACTCTATGGGAGTCTGGTGTTTTCTCCTGCAGAGTGGGGGTTCCAGCAGCCTACCTTTCAGTTAGAACTTGAGTGTTTGACATTGCACCACCAGATATCCTTTAAAAATTAAGCACTTAAAATTAGCTCTTAGAAGCCCCAATGGGACTGCAGGTAAGTATTGGGCTACTAATCCCAGTTCAGAGGTTCAAACCCAACAGCCAGAGGAAGATGAGACTGCCTCCTCCTTTAAAGATTTACAGCCTTGAAAACCCTAAGAAGCAGTATTACTCCTCACTATATAGATAGGGTTGCTATGAGTTTGAATCAACATGACAGTAGTGGGTGGATTTATTCATTTATGGATTACTATTAATAGTGGGATTAATGATTAGATGGATGAATGAATGAATAATTGCACAGACAGTTGATTCTTTCAATGTGCCCAAATAATCACAGTGAGAATCAATAGCATTCCCATTGCCCATCATCAGTCAGCCCTTCTCCAGATTTCAGCATGGTATGTCCTGACGTCTGAGGAAAACGGACCACACTGTTAAGACCAGCTGAGTAGGAAGAATCCTATGTACTCAATATATCTGACTCCAGACCCAGCTCCGTCCCTATTAATCTCCAACAAGTCACTTCCCATGCGCTCATTTCCTCCAACTGCTAAATGAAAACACTGACCCTTTGCCTTTTGGGAGTGAAATGCAAAATACTCAATGGGACGGGGCTTTCAGAGTGAAATTCAAAGGGAGTCAATGAACTGGCGAGCCCAGTCAAGTCTGAAGATGAGAAAGTAGTTAGAGGGGAGGTTCTAATCTTTGTAAAAGCATGTCTTTTTTAGTGCAGTACTCTAACCCACACGCTGGGATGTGGAAAGTCTAACGAACTCAGCTCCTCAAACATCCCCTGTCGATGGTCAACTTACCTAACTTGGAGCGTTTTAATTGGGACAAGGCATGACATTCATAGGAATAGACAATTTTTGAATAGTGTATTAACTATATGAAACATTTAGAATAGGCAAATATAAAAGAAGCAAAGTCTATTAGAAGTTATCAGAGGTAGTAGGAAAGGGGAAAGAGAAAAGCATTTCTTGAGAGACACTAAATTTCCATTAAAGGTGATGGACAAATTTGGAACTGAGTAATGATGGTTTGCACAACATGACGAAAGTAATTAATGTCATTGAATTATATAATTGCACATGTAAAATGTTAAAATGGTAATTGTTATAGATGTGCATGTATTTATTATGGGCAGTATATATGTGCATATACATTCAAATATGTATGTATAGTCATGTATGTATGTATATACTCACCATAGTCAATAGAGAGATAGATACAATTTTGAAAGATGCATATAGACAGACCCCTGGATGATTGTTATGCAAAAATTAGACTTTTTCCAACGAGAAATGGTTTTCAAGGGAGAAGGGAAAAATGAAGCAACCTGAGATGAAGATAGTGTTGTGGGAGTCAACCCAGTAAGGATACCTAGGAACAGGAAGCACTTGAGGAAAAGGCGTGCAGTGGGGTCGTATCTTCACACCATACTTATTCTATCTGTATGCAGAGCAATAATCTGAGAAGCTGGACTATCTGGAAAAGAATGTGGCATTAGAATTGGAGGAAGGCTTACTAACAGCCTGCAATATGTAAATGACATGCCATGTTGCTAAAAGTGAGGAAAGTGCTTGAAGCACTTTCTGATGAAGGTCCAAAATCCCACTCTTCATTGTGAACCAACGTTTTCACAACCCGACCAATAGGTGGCATCATGATAAATGGAGATAAGACTGATGTTGTCAAGGATTCCTCTTGCTTGGATCCACAATTATTGCTCATGGAAACACCCTTCAAGAAATCAAATGACACATTGCAGTGGCTAAATATGCTGCATAAGCCCTTTTAAGAGTTGAAGAGCAACGATGTCATTTTGAGGAGTGAGGTGCACATGACCCAAGCCATGGTATTCTCAGTCGCCTCATATACATGTGAAAGTTAGGCTTTGAAGAAAGAAGACGGAAGAGAAATTGATGCATTTGAATCATGGTACTGGTGAGGAAGATTGAAAGTACCATAGACTGGATGTGGCCCAACGTGGCAGTGTTTCGTTCTGTTGAACAGGGTCACTTTGAGTTGGAACCTAACTACTAACAAAAGTCAGCATGATTGGATCTAGGAAGACAGCCACTGAATTAATAATTACCTAGGAGCCCAGAAGCGGAGGTTGGAGTGAAATAGGGAGTCAACAGCAATGGACAAAAGAAGGAAAAAGGTGTTCCTAAGTTTATTATGGTAATGACTGTATAATACTTCTTATGATAATTACCTATTGAATTGTATGGTGTGTTACTTATACCTGAAATATGTAAAACTATTTAAAATTATATTTTCAAAAGCTTCATGGAGGAAAAGAAAAGCCTATGTAAAGAGATTCAGAACCCCAGAGTTTGCCTGCTGGGGCATTGAAGTTTATTAAGGATTGCCCTTTTCTTTTTATATATATATATATACTTGTTTTCGTTTTTTGTTTTTTTAAATTAGGGGCTCATACAACTCTTATCACAGTCCATACATATATCAATCGGGTAAAGCACATTTGTACATTCATTGCCCTCATCATTCTCGAAACATTTGCTCTTCACTTAAGCCCCTGGCATCAGGTCTTCATTTTTTCCCCTCCCTCCCCACTCCGCCCTCCCTCATGAACCCTTGATAATTTATAAATTATTATTTTGTCATATCTTGCCCTGTCCGACATCTACCTTCACCCACTTTTCTGTTGTCCGTCCCCCAGGGAGGATGTCACTTGTAGATCCTTGTAATCAGTTCCCCCTTTCCAACCCATCCTCCCTCTACCCTCCCAGTATCGCCACTCACACCACTGGTCCTGAAGGGATCATCCGCCCTGGATTCCCTGTGTTTCCAGTTCCTATCTGTACCAGTGTACATCCTCTGGTCTAGCCAGACTTGCAAGGTAGAATTGGGATCATGATGGTGGGGGAGGGGGGAGGAAGCATTTAGGAACTAGGGAAAAGTTGTATTTTTCATCGTGACTACATCACACCCTGACTGGCTCATCTCCTCCCCGTGACCCTTCTGTAAGGGGGTGTCCAGTGGCCTACAAATGGGCTTTGAAGCTATAACTTTTGATAGCTGGGCACCATCAGCTTTCTTCACCACATTTGCTTATTCACCCGCTGTGTCTTCAGCGGTTGTGTCAGGAAGGTGAGCATCATAGAATGCCAATTTAATAGAAGAAGTATTCTTGCATTGAGGGAGTACTTGAGTGGAGGCCCGCTGTCCTTCTGCTACCTTAATACTAAACCTATAAATATATGCACATAGATCTATTTCCCCATCCTAATATATAAATATATTTACATAAAAGGATTGTCCTTTTCAAACAGAGAAGACTGGTGTATGCATCTCCTCCATTTAAGTCTTTACTTGAAGGTCCAACGACAGGCTCCAGCAGATTCCTTGGACCCATGTCCCAAGACCTGCATTTGGATCTGTGCATGTGTCAACCTGATTTCCACGATGAGTATGTATTTGATGTATGTTTGCTTTTTGGACAGTGCTCTGCTTTGTTACCTTGAGACTTTGAGCTTTTTGATGTAACATGTTTTTCTTGTGAACTACTCTGTAGTTGACAGACGCAGATTCCTCTCCGGAGGCTATAATAGTAGAGCTACTAAATTCATCTAGTTAAAAGGCAACTCAATTTGTATACAGAGAGTCTGTATATAACTCAATTTATATATGAGTTGGAAACAAACCAATGACACTGAGTAGTGACAACAATAAAAGGCAATACCAATACCAGCTACTATCAAATCAGCTCTGATTCACAAGATGCCCCTATGTGTATCAGAGTAGAACTGGGCTATATAGGCTTTTCCTTTTCTGAATTTCCAGAAATAGATCACAGATCTTTCTTTGAAGGCACCCCTTATAGATTTAACTTCCAACGTCACAGTTAGAAGACAAGTATGTTAATTAGTTACACAATCCAAAGACTTCTTCTGAAAGGCAAACCACCTTTATTCTGGCCCTTGTATCCACTAAAAAGACTTACTGCCTTTTCATGTATTTCTCAGACGCAGGCCTTAAAAAAAGGAAATGCGCACAGAGAAAAAGAAAGCAAAGGAGATCACGCATTAATCTCCCACTTTCACTAAACTCTGCCCTAATATGCCAAGGGAAGGAGAGCAAAACAATGTGAAGCACAGAAAAATAAAATTGTATTTACCAGTAATTGCATTCCTATTATCTCACCTACCCAATACATTTGTCTTGCTAAAACCATAACACAGCAAGGTAGTAAAAAACCCACAGATAGATATATAGCAAAGTGTCATGCTCGACAACAGGAATTAAGTTAGTATAATTTACCCTAATAAAATTCCTTTTACTTATGTCAATGGGCTAATATATTTGACATGTTCCTAATTTCTGTTTTGTTATTTATGAAATAGAAACTGACAATTCACTAAATCATTATGAGGAATTATTTTTCAACTCTCTTCCATTTGGCTGACACAAATTATTATTTTATTTTAAAATTGGACTGAGTTTCAATGGTCCAAAATGTTCAGTAAGGAGTAAGTACATCAGAATATTATCTTGTGACATATATTAAGGAGTCTTTAACAAAATATGACTTTACCATGATTGCCACAGTGCCTAAAATTCCTGTCTTTTTGCTGCTTCTTTAGGTTAAAGAATGTCAACCTTATACCAAACAGGGCCTCATCAAAAGCAGAACACTGAAATATAAATCATTTGAAGGGACTTTATTTTTAAAAGGACAGATTCAAAGATCTGAGTAGAGTATAGGGTAGTCACAATGGGCAGGGCAGGGACCGAGGACCAGCGGTAGGAGCGCTGTCTCTACGCTGAACTACTTTAAAAAAACAAAAATAAGTTGAAGAGGAGGTTTCAGAATCCTACAAGGTCAAGAATCCTGTACAGCAAATCTATTTAGGGGAGGAGAGAATTGTATATAAATTACATCGCTATCCCCCACAGGAAGATGTCAAAGGATAAATACCCTGACCTCTCCATTCTGAAACTGCTCAGCAGAGAACATGCGCCAACGCTATGACACGAGCACTCTCTGAACAAACAATGTTGGGGAAGCTCCAAGGTCTGGTTCCTCTCAGAGATGGGGACATGCAGATAGTCACAGGTCAGGACCTCGGATGATAACCTTTACAGATTGGCCAGCAACAGGGAGATTCCACCCGCCTGGGAAACAAGAGGTCTGATCCTTATGGGTGGTACTTACAAAACAGGGTCTCTCTAAGTTGGGAATGGGTCAGGGGAAGACAATCAAATCTTTTAATTTGTTCTTTCTTTTACTTGTTTGACAAGGAGGAAACTAATGTTATTTATAATGTTCTCTTCCTTCTAAAGAGTGTAGAAACCAAGGAGGGTGGGCAGGTGTTTTGTTTTTACTGTCTTATACTGCTGCACATATTCTTATTTGTAAATGACTATAAGGCAAGTGGCTACTTCAATATATCTTAATCTTGTTTAAGAGAGGCTGACCCGGTGGTACCAATTTATATACACAAAAGTATAAAACTTGAGCAGCTTCTCAGTAAATATGTGTATCTACTCATTGTTTTATGACCTATAACCCTGTATCTGTTCTAGGTCCCAGCTTTTACCAAGCATGTGCTTTTGCAACACCGTGTCATTTTACGATGCTAATTGAACAAATACCATATATACTCGTGTATAAGCCGAGTTTTTCAGCACATTTTTAATGCAGTTTTTGTGGTAAAATTAGGTGCCTTGGCTGATATTTGGATTGGCTGATGCTTGAGTATATATGGTAAATAAATAAAGAGGATGTATTATTGTTTTATATCACCAAGAGTAGTATAATCCAGCATCAAGGGAAATTTTATAACTTTTACTTGATTTTTGGAGGAGATAAAAGTTTGTTTGCTTATTTTTAATATATATAGTCACTTTTGGTGTGCCAAAGGAAATGATAAAAGCTGAACATCACTTGGTTTATTAAGTAGACTAAGCATTCTCTTTGTTACCTTAGATTGATTTTTGGAGGAGATAAAAGTTTGTTTGCTTATTTTTAATATATATGGTCACTTTTGGTGTGCCAAAGGAAATGTTTTAATAGATAAAAGCTGAACATCACTTGGTTTATTAAGTAGACTAAGCATTCTCTTTGTTACCTTAGACTGAATAGTCATTGGTTAGGTATATCATTTTTTCAAAGGGAGCAAAGATAAATATCAATCTGGTCCTAGGGTTCACAGATTAGGGAGTCCTAAAGAACAAGGGAAAGGAACATGAGTGGTGGCATGGGTGACCGGCTGGGTCGCTAACCTCAAGGGCAGCAGTTCGAGGCTGCAGGTTGTTCTGTGGGGAAGCTTTTTGTTCCCATAAGGATTTACAGCCTCAGAAACCCAAAAAGGCAGTTCTACTCTGCCCTATGGTATCATTCATTACGTATCAGAATCCACTCAACGGTCTTGAGTTTGAGCTTGATTTGAAGAAAGAAGGAAGATACTTGCTTCCCAACGAGACCATCTGAATGACTGAAATGTTCCTGTAAGGTCAAATAATGAAGAATGAAGCTTTTTAAAGTTTTTTTTATATATAATAACTATAATCCTTAAAAATAGAAGTATGAACTCTGTGAATGAAATAAAAACTGAAATTTAGGAAAATGGGGGTGATTTGAGAAAGAACGCCAATATAGTCAAAGTAGATAAACTTGAAAAGAGAGTGGGGGAAATGTTACACTCCCAGATACATAGGCATCTCCAAATTCCTTCCCTTTACCTCTTTCTGAGTTTATTAACATAACTATTTTTGCTCCGTCATTATTTCTTTGTCACAGAGCAAGAAAAGTTTCCAAACTCTCTCCTCATTTTCTATCACTTTCCTTTTTAGTCTATTGAGGAAGTATATGGAAGTTAGGATGATTTATTTTCATCTCCTCTGGATATTCTGAATATAAAGTGAGTCCATTAAAATGGCAGACATGTGGCAGCTGCAATAGAAAAGCAACAGAAAGTTTTCATTAAATGTCTAGGATAGAGTCACTGAAAGTTAAAAGTACAAGGATCCTAAGAAACTGTCTTATTGAACTACATACCAGAGTCATAAAGTTTAGTAATACAAAGCACTCAAATCCCTGAAAATGTTATCCTTCCCTCGTTCATTTTATTGCCTTGTCTTCTAGCACCATACCTTCAGGTTATTGTCTTTCCATCACCTATAACCCTGTATCAGTTCTAGGTCCCAGCTTTTACCAAATTTGTGTGCTTTTGCAAAACTGTGTCCTTTTATGATTGACCCAGACTCTAGTTTTCATTCTCAGATTCATCTAAACCCACAACATACCACACATGTCTATGGTTCTCAAAGCATAAGTTCCTACCAAGGAGCTATCTTTGATCTTTGACTTACCTAAGGATATACTAATCCATCCCATATCTCTTCTGCCCCTCCCTTACTTCATATTTATTATTCCCAGCTATCAGCTCAGCCTAATTTCAACCTCCATTGCAGAAAAATAAGATGTAAAGCTTCCAACGAGATGGAGCTTACAACTTGAGACTGGGAGCTGGCTGCTCTCGCCTTGACGAGGAAGCTCGCATGGCTTACTCACAAGAGTGCTAGAGAGCTATCTGACAAAGGACTAGTCTTAAAAGGAGAGTAAAAATTCCTAAGTTGTATTCTAGACAGTGGGCATTAAGCAAAGCTAGGGAAGAAGAAGCCTGTTGCAATACAGTGCCTTTCTTCTAGAGTGCTTATTCTAGCCCCAATTGACACGCATGGATTCAAGATGAGATAGTTACAATAGTATGCCTATTTGAGTGAGAGTTGGAAGATGTGGAGTGCTAAAAGTGAGGAATGCCTGTAGAATTAGTCCCAACCTCTCTGCTGATACAAGATCCAATGTCCTAAACTTAGATATGAATCCTCTTGACAGTTGGCATTGGCAGGTCCAAGCTAAATGATAGCAGCAGCACCTATAATGAGATTGGATGACCCTGGTGTCGATATTGACAGAGGAAGCAACGGGAATTACCACCACAGCAAGGGACACATGGCTAATACTTCCAACCACCAAAGGAACTAGTATATAAAATACATGGAAGGTTCACATAAAAAAGATCACAATTAGTTCATTGATTTCTGTTCCCGTATTCCTTTAACAGGTGAAACGGAGTTCTGTAGAATTTTCATTTTTGCATATATATTGGCTGTAGAAAGCTTTAAAGTAATTTCATAAAATTACTATTGTTAGTCAAGTTCAATATATTATTATATGTCTCTCAGCAAAATATACTTTTTTATATCATGCCAAAAATAGTTTGATGAATTTTAAGTTAAGTATAGGTTATATTAGTTGCTGATCATTGCACTAATGGAGTGTTACAAATCACTACAAGCCTCACTTCCTTGTAACTTGCAGTTATATTTGTTCTTGCTTGTAAGACAATTGGTCAGCCTAGAGCATCTCTACTTTGTAGCATAAAGTAATTGAGCAAGCTTCAAAGTTTGTGTTAAGTTCAACTCTATTCTACTTTTCTCCCCAGTCCCTTTGGATCAGCATCTACTGGAGCATGTACTTCTCACAACAGATCAGACGAGTACAAGAGGTCAAGGCAAACCATTTAAGCATACTTTAGGCTTCTGGTTACATTAAATTCATTGATGAAGGCAAGTCCTATGGTCCAGAGCAACATCTATAGAGTAAACACATATTCTCTATCCAAATTAGCACACTGACAGGTCATTTGCCAAACAGAGGAGTGAAGAAATGAGAACAAGGCAATTGGCCAAACAAGATGCAATTAGCATTTACTATTTCAATGGTTTTGTTCATTGCCTGTTTCTCTAAAGCGCTGATTGCTAACATGGCCATTAATTTATTCATTCATACTAGTGTATTAAATGGGACTCGGGAGAAGAAAAACTGATAATATGACATTGAGTGAAAAACTATTACTCCTAGTTTTCCAATTCATATATTTGGGGTTTGTTCAAAACAAAATGTGTTTGAACATGCCTTTATGATCAATGCATAGAGTAGACACGTTCTCTGTGTAACACATTTACCTTGGTTTTGTTAAGGCATAATAAAACAAATGGTTCCAGCAAAGTGGTTCTCCATGAAGGGATATGCTGGAGCAGTTAAATTCAAATCCGAGAAGTCAGTTCAGAACGTTATGGTGACTGTTTCCCAGAATTCCAAATGAGGAATCTGGAGAGATTTTATCCAACATCTGACCACAAAAAGTTTTTGTTTTACAAAGTATTGAAACCTATATTGATGATGAAAAGGACAGAAATTTGAGTGAAAGAATACTTTTCCATAACAAAAAGGCACCCGCTCATTCTTTAATTGTGGAAAGCTATCCTATAAGAAACTTGTTTGGAAATTTTACACCATTCACTCTACAACCCTGATATTGACACTTTAGACATCTTTTTGATTCCCAAATGTTAAGAACACTTAAAAGGAACACTATTTAGGTCCCTGGAAGATGCCACCTGCTATTTTGACCTGGTGTAATTGAAGCGTGTAGAAGAGAGAGAGAGAAGGATAGAGAGATGGAAACACTAATATCAGAAATATATAGACCTAGATGGAAGATATGTCAAGGAATATTAGCTTCACAATTTGGTACTGTTGTTTACCAAGGGTTTCTATGATTTAGTAGCAATACATTTTTTTACTTACCCTATGTATGTTGTGTTATATGTAGTATGTGTGTGTATGTGTATATACAGAAATTTATTTTAAGGAATTACCTAATGTGGTTGTAAAGGTTGGAAAGTCCAAAGTCCATTGACCAGACATCAAGTGAGAGGTTTCTTTCTCCTGACTCGCATAGCTGCAGGCCATGACAAATCCAAGATCAGCCTGTCAGAGAGCAGGCTGCTGGCTGCAAAGGATCATAACTCCATGATCAGCAGGTAAAATAGTAACTTGTTAAACTGCTGGATCACCCCTGTGAATTATAGTTAACCCCAAGGTCATTAGGAAATAGGGCAGGCCACTGGGTAAAGTCCAAAGAACCAGATGTTAGATAATGATGAGCCAGATGCAGGATGCAGATTGGATATTAAACTAATTGAAAAGTCAGTGTTTAAATCCACCAGGTGTTCCTCAGAAGAAAGATGTGGCAGTCTGTTTCCATAAAGACATAGGAGTCTTCTGGGAAGATTGTACCCAGGAGAATAAACCGCCTAGTACTCCTGTTGTTAGATCGGGAAATTAAGAGATAAGGAGGCCAATACTGGGTGGCTGGGTGCTAGAAATAGAATCCCAGTGTCCTAGGGCTGGTGGTTTTGCCCTCTCCTTACAATATTCACCCACGGAGGCACTCAGGGCTTGCTGTGGTGCTCTAACTTCACCAGTGCTCTAACTTCAGCATGCCTACCTTAGGCTTTCCACATTCCTTACCAGGACCCAGGGGACAGCATCCATTACTGCTGCCTGCACCCAAGATCCGATATGCACCAGGATGCTGGTATTAATCCAGATGATGTCTTAGTGTGGGTCCCAAGCCTGCGGAGAGCCTCCTAAAGCTAACCACTAAAGCTTGCTCTGGTGCTCTCCTCTCTATGCCCCTCTCCACTCGTGAATTCTCAGGCTTTGACCACCTCCCTTCCCTGCTCAGGAACAGAGGGACCTCATAAGTTATCCCTTTTCCCCTTCCCTCCTGCTCTGCATGTAGCCTTCCAGCATGCTTTAATGAAAGATAATAAAACAAATTTACTACAATCAGAGAGCAAGGCATCTGCCTATTATAAGCTCCTGGGTTATTTACCCATGGCAGATCACAGATACCCCCCTCCCCCATATCAGGACACCATGCAAGCCCCCCGGGGGCGGGGGGGGGGGGGGGGGGGGGGACACTTAAAAATACAATAATTCTGAGACTGTATTCCTTTTCCTAACTTTGAATCTAAAGCACCATGTACCTGTTTCATTATGAAAACTTTGACATAACAAAGCAGGGAAAATTACCAGGTGCTTAGAATCAGCTACCTCACGTTTTACCAGGTTGGGCTTGACAAAGAGTCCTAGGGGACTAACAAACAAGTTTTAGTCAGCTAAAAAACAGGTTTTAGCAGGTTGGGCTTGACAAAGAGTCCTAGGGGACTCTGAAAGACTGTTCAAAGACCACGCAAAAGTAAGTCAGCAAAACAAGCCTTCCACCTAAGACACCGAACTTCTGAGTAATACACCGCTATACTCCACCCCCCTAAGATACTTAGGTAGGCAAGAGGACAAGATCTCATCCCCCCACCTCCACTTGGCCACCTCCACCATCCAAAAAGAGCAAACCCCATCCCCTCTAGCCTAATTCACCAGAGGTACAGTCTGAAAATCATTAACTCAAATCACAAGAATATAGCCCTTGCAGCTATATCAAACACCAAATCATCCCCAAACCCAAATCTCATCTGCTCTCGGACACCCTACAAGACCACAAGGCAGTAAAATATCATATCACCAAACACTGTCCCTACATAATACACAAGGTCTGCAAGAGACCCTGATGGATTCACTACACTCCTCTTTACCACAAGCACAATAACCTCTGGAACCAGTTCCCTTCACATCAGCAACACCACAACCTCCTTTAACTTACCAAGTAAAATTTCAGCTTTTTAGGGAGAAACCCAGCCCCCAAGAAGACAGAGATGCAACTCAAACTCACAGCATTATAGGATCCAGATAGTTGTTAGACCTGTTCACATTAGCTTCTGAGGAAGAAAACACAGGGCTTCTTTCCCTGCCACAGGAATTTGGACTCATCACATGACTGTTACTTGGCGAACTTCCCCACACCTAGCAAGTTGGCCAGCGAACATGGAGTCCCACTGATCCTACCCAGATCACCTTCTGATTGGAAGCCCCTACTTACTAGGGAACCCACAATAATAGCCTATATCAACCTAGACTTTACATGATGAGAAGAAAGCTTGGAGTTGTGCAGCAATGTAATACAAAGGAGCCTCTGTTATAAACAAAAATAATTAAAGTCTGCACTCTTCCTTTCACAATGTACATGGTCAATAAGGGACTCTGGCAGATTTCATATACCCACCATGAACCCCAACCACCACAACATCTAGAACCTGCTTCCTACAACAGTATGTATTCTCCACCAAATTACCAACTAAATACACATTCCACATAACCCTCTGCACCCAGGTCCCCTGAGTAGCTCCCTCCTTTCTACGCCCTGTGGCCTGTGAGCGCTGGCCCATGCTGCATGCAATCAGCCTGCCCAGCACCACCCTTGTTGCCCATGATTGCCTCCCCCCCAACCCTCCCTGAGAGAGCTACTCAAAATAGATAGCTCCAGCTGCCTAGGGAAAGAGTCAACCCTGGTGAGGTAGAGACAGCTCAAACCCACAGCACAACTGGCTCCAGGTAGTCCTTAGAATCATTCATACTAGCCTCTGAGAAGGAAAACACAGGGCTCCTGGACTCCCAGGAAAATGGAACCAAACTCTATAGGCACAACCCATATCAGCAGCCACTACAAGAAAGTAAAAGAAACAAAACACAAAGTTTGAGGAGGATCTGAACCTAGCGACACACATAGAAGAAGCAGACTTTAAACTGTCACAGAAAGAAATCTTCAGAATGCTGCTTAGAGTTATACAGGATTGACGGAATCAATATAGGAAAGGGATCAAAAAACAGAAAGGATAGAGTCTGCTTACTGAAGGGAAATACAAAAGCTAAGGGAAAATGGAGCAGAAGCTAAATAGACAGTAAAAGACCTTACTAACAGGCTGGAAGAGGCAGATAATTGTATCAGCAACCTCGAAGATAATCAACCTAAAT
>NW_022103928.1:43137745-43139117 GCF_000313985.2 Echinops telfairi
CATCTTCCAAAAGTTGAAGAAGAATAATGGTAACCCAAGAATCCTCTATCCCGCCAAAGTCTCCATAAAAATAGACAGAAAGGTGAGGGTTTTTCTAAATCAGGAAAAATTTAGAGAATCCACTAAAAAAAAACGCACTATAAAAATTACTTTTGAACTCACTTTGGACAGAAGACCAACATCTATAGACCACAAACCTAAGACCATTGCATAGTGTAACACTATCCAGAAGCCAGTGAACTGAATGCTATGCCCAAGACGTCTTTGACTCAATGGTGAAAAGAAGGCAAGAATTAATCCCACATACACACATACACAACACAATGCTAAGGGGGTAGGTAGGAAAATATCTATCACAAAAAGCACAAGATGATAGCAAAGAATCCCCAGAGGGATATAATTCTGAATGCCAATGGTCTGAATTCCTCCATCAAAAGAAAAGGGCTAGCAGACTGTATCAGGAAACAAAATCCAGCAATCTGTTGTCTGCAAAAGACACATCTAAAGCTCACAGACAAAACCAGGTTGAGGATCAAAGGATGGTGGATGCATATCAAGCTAATGGCAATCTGGAAAAAACAGGAGTTACAATTCTAATCTCTGACAAAATCGATTTCAAGGTGCAGGACATAACAAGAGATAAGTATGGGAATTTTATAATGCATAGGGGATCAGTAGACCAAGAGCCAGTGAACACATTAAGCATATGTGCACCCAACAAGGGACCCGCAAAATATGTCAAGCAAATCCTTCAAAAGATGAAAAAAAATCAGAGGATCAACAATCATAATAGGAGACTTCAATACACCACTCTCCAAGAATGATAGATCAGTGGGAATGAAGCTCAAGGAAGCTACATAACTAAAGGCTACAATTGGACAACTCAACCTGATAGACATATTCAGAGATCTCTACCCAACAGCAAAAATATTCACATTGTTTTCAAGTTCACATGGCACATATTCAAAAATAGACCACATGCTGGGACACAAGTGAAATTTGGGTAAATTCAAACATATAGCGATCACTCAGACTTCCTTCTCTGAGCAGTATGCCATAAAGCTAGAAGTTAACCAAACCAAGATTCTTTAAAGGGGGGTGAGGGGGTGGATACTTCAGGGATAAATAACTTACTTCTTCAAAAGAAGTGGGTATTAGAGATGAAATTAGGAAGCATCTAGAAACCTATGAGAAAGAGAATACAACATACCAAAACCTATGAGATACAGCAAAGGCAGTTAGCAGAAGATGTTTTATAGCGATAAATGCCCATATGAAGAAAGAAGAAAGACTTATGGTCAATACCCTATCACAAAATCTTCAGCAGGTGGAATAGAGTCAACAGACTAATCCTTCAAATAGCAGAAGAAAA
>NW_022103928.1:43139852-43141681 GCF_000313985.2 Echinops telfairi
CATCACATTGACAAGAAAAACAGTAAGAACCACATGATAATATCAACAGACACAGAAAAGGCATTTGATAACATTTAACACCAAAAATGATAGGACTGGAAGGAAATTACCTCAATATAATTAAAGCTATATATGAAAAACCAACAGCCAGTGTTACAATCAATGGGGAAAAGACAAAAACATTCCCACTGAAAAGGAAACAGATAAGGATTCCCCTTGTTCCCACTTTTATTGAACATCATCCTGGAGGTCCTAGAGAATAATATAAGGCAACAGAAGGATATGAAAGGTATACATCCAGGGAAAGAATAAGTAAAATTGTCATTATTTGCAGATTATATGATTTTATATATTGAGAACCCCAAAGGCTCCACAATAGGAGTGCTGGAATCAATAGAGGAATATGGTAGAGTAGAAGGCTACAAGATCAACAAGCAGATGTCAATTAGATTTCTATATACAACTGATGGGATAACAGAAAAAGAGATCAAGAAGGAAACACCATTCACAATAGCCAAGCATAAATTGAAATATCTAGGGATATACCTAACCACCACCCTCATAAAAGAAACCAAAAAAAATCTATACAAGGAAAGCTACAGAACATCATTACAAGAAACCAAAAGGGACCTTCACAGATGGAAAAATACCCCATGCTTATGGATCAGAAGACTCAATATTGTAAAGACATCAATCCTACCTAATGCATTATATAGGTTCAATGCAATCCCAATACAAATACCAGCATCATTTTTCAAGGAGATGGAAACTGACTGCCAACTTCATATGGAAAGGGAAGTAGCCCAGAATTGGCACAGAATTCCTCAAGAAGAGGAATAAAGTAGGAGGGCTTGAATTACCTGACTTTAAAACTTATTATATAGCCACAATTGTTAAAAGAGCAACGTACAGGTATAATGATAGATATTTGGACAAATGGATAAGAACAGAAAATCCAGAAATAAAAACAGCAGAATACAGATAGCTGATCTCTGATAAGGGCCCAAAAAATATCCAATGGGAAGTAGATTTTTTTAAACAAATGGTGCTGGAAGAATCCTGCAGAAGACTGAAGCAAGACCCTTACGTCACCCTAGACACAAGGACAAATTCAAGTTGGATCACAGACATTGAGGAAAAACCCCAAACTCTCAGGATCATCAATATAAAAATTGGGACAAAGCTAAGAATCTCAGTGTGGGGAATACGTACATGGGCTATGTGAAATAAGGAATGGTACACACCCAGAGGAAGATAAAATAGATGAGTGGGACATACTAAAGATAAAACACTGTGTATGTTGAAAGACTTCATCAAGAGTAATAAAAGAGCCCACCAACTGAAAAATATTTATTAATAACATCAAAGGTCTTATTACTAAAATCTACAGAATCCTGAAACCTTATAACAAAAAACAAACAAAAACTAATAGCCCACTGTCAAAGTGAGCAAAAGACTTGAAGAGAAGATTCACAAAGGAGGAAACCTGAAGGGCCAGTAAACATATAAGAAAATGTTCCTGATCATTAGCCATCCAGGAAATGCAAATCAAAACAACTACGAGATACCACTTAACACCCACAAGGATAGCCCAATTAAAACACCCAAAAGGATAGCCCAATTAAAAATAAGCAGAAAGCAACAAATGTTGGAGTGAGTGTAGTAAGATAGCCACTCTCATTCACTGCTGGTAGTCTTGTAGATACGTAAAGCCACTGTGGGAAGTGATTTGGCGATACCTACAACAGATGAAAATCAAAACCCAGTACTCCAAAGTGTGAATGCAACATGCCGGCGTGGAGTAGGGAACCAGTGGAGAGGTCTAGGGG
>NW_022103928.1:43143217-43163132 GCF_000313985.2 Echinops telfairi
ATCAGAAGTTCAAAAGCAAGCAATCAAATTGATGTGAAGGAGTGTGGACAAAGTGGAGATGCCAAACCCACCTGTGAGATAACTGGACAGGCCATCACAGAAGGGACACATGGAAGGAATGATAAACCCACGGTATGGTATAGCACTGATAAAACACCTAACTATCCTCTAGTTCTTTAATATTTCCTCCCTTTATTATAATGGTCTTTGTTTTACCTCATTAATCTTGTTAGACCTACATATGTTCATTTGTATAATTAAGATAATTTCAATGCATGAAAGTCAAAACAGATAACCCTTCAGAAACAGTAATGATTATAATGATTCCCTGAGGGTATAAGAAAGTGGGGGATGAGGAGCTGATAGCAATGATGACTGCATAACCCCACTCAAGGGGAACGAATAATAGAATTGTAGGTGAACAGATACATTGGATGATGTAAGATACAACAATAAATTAAAAATATATAGTAATAATAATATTATTATTATAATAATAAGGGTTCCTGGGGGTAGGGTGGGAGAAAGAGGGGATAAAGGGGAGCTGATATCAAAGAGTTCAAGAAGAAAGAAAATATTCAGCAATTGTACAATTATGTTTGATCTAATTGAATTATGAATTGTAATATCTGTAAGTGCTCCAAATAAAATGGCTTTTCAAAAAGAATTAACACCATGGAAACTCTGTAGGGCAGGGTCTTCTCTGTCTTATGGCAATCACTTTTTATATAACACAATAAAAAATATTTAAACAAAATCAACCATGACTGACCTCATCTTCTCCATTGTTCTACATTTTGCTTTCCTTGTTCATAAACAAATGCTTTGCTACACTTTAATTTCAAAATTTAAAGAAGTTTGCCTTAGGGAAAGAATATCTTACTTATCAGTAAGACTCTATCTCCTGAATTACTTCAAGGTTGGATTCCAATTGGCTCTGTTTCTGCTTTTCAACTCCATAATATCTTTGTGCGTTTTAATATAAACAGATACTTCTCATCGCACTGCTACCTAGTCGACTCTCATTCATGGAGATCCTATGGGATGGACCTGCCTCTGTGGGTTTCCAAGACTAAATTTTTACATCTGTAGAAGGTCCTGTCTTTCCCCTCAGAGATGCTGGTGATTGCAAATTTCTGACCTTGCTGTCAACAGCCCACCCTCAATGACTACACCTCCAGGGCTTCTCTCAAGCACTTCTTAGAGCATGTTACTTGTCTTTTCTGACTCGGATCATAACTTTTGGAAATCTAACCAGTATGGACAATGTTAAATAGCCTACCAAGAAATAACAGTCCAACAATTACTTTTCTTGGTGTTTTGGTTTTTAAGCCTGTTCCTGGGGTCATTTGGGAGCACTGATTCAGAAAAAATGTCCTAGATAGACCACATCAACTCTAGTTTCTTAGATATGGTGATCCACTATCTTTTCAGTTGATAAGTTATACTAGTTTATTAATCTATCATCCTTCTTTTAAATATAAGAAGAATTCAGAACCAAAAATTATACAATATGACAAAAAATATTTTAAAATAATTAGGTATTAAGGGACTTCCAAGGAAAGTTGTATGTGGACCCATAGTGACAATTGTTTACATAGTGAGCTGCCAATACTACGGTCCATGGTCTGAACCCATCAGTCACGCTGCAGCCTTCAAACTATCTAAGGTTTGAAACCCAAGGAGTGTTTCTTCTCAGTCCTATAGGGTCAGTATGAGTTAGTTTTCCTTTTTGGTATGAGAAGCTATGCAATATAGAGAGAGGCTACAAGTTGGATCTGCCTCCAATCCTGATGCAGCACTCTTCTTCGATAGTCCAGCTTCTCTGATGATTTTCTCAGCAAATAGACTGACCAAGTATGGTGAGAGAATACAACACTGACCCACACCTTACCTGATTTAAACCATGCAATAATCCCCTGCTCTGTTCACATAACTGCCTCATGATCCTTGAACAAGTTCCAAATGAACAAATGAACAAAATGAATGTTTTGGAATTCCCATTCTCCTCAAAGTTATTCAAAGTTTATTATGGTCCACATAGTCAATGAAACACAAGTAAACGTCTCTCTGGTATTCTCTGATTTGAGACAAAATCCATCTGACATCAACAATGACGTCCCTTGTTCCACGTCCTCTTCTGAATCTGGCCTGAACTTCTGCCAGGTCTCACCATTGTGGGATGATCTTAAGTAAAATTCACTTACTTAAGTGAATTTTATCAATAATATCATTCTAAGTTTGAGCATTCTGTTGGGTTACCTTTCTTTGGAATGGACACAAATATGGGTCTCTTCAGGTAGCTGTCTTCCCAGTTTCGGGTGTAGGCAAGTGAGTGCTCCAGTGCTTCTTCAGCTTTCCAAAACACTTATCTGAGTATTCTGTCAATTCCTGGTATCTTGGTTTTGGCTAATGCAGTTTGAACTTCTTCCTGGAGCACCATTGGTTCTTGCTCCTAGTCTACCTCCTGAAGTGGTGGACTGTCATGAATTCTTTTGGGTATAGTGACTCTTTGTATTTTCCATCTTCCCTTGATGCTTCCTGCATCGTTCAATAATTTGCCTATAGAATCTTTCAGAAGCTTGAAGGAAGGTTTATTAATACCTGCAGTATGCAGATGACACAGCCTTGCTTGCTGAAAGTGAGGAGGAATTGAAACACTTGCTGATGAAGACCAAAGATTGTAGCTTTCCTTATGAATTATAAGTCAATGTAAGGAAGACCAAACTCCTCAAACTGGACCAATAGGAAACATCATGATAAATGGAGATAAGGTTGAAATTGTCAAGGATTTTGTCTTACTTGGCTCAACAACCAATGCCCATCCAAGGAGCTGTCATGATATCCAAAGATGTATTGCATTAGGTAAATCTGCTGCACAAGACCCATTTAGAGTATTAAAGAGCCAAGATGTTACTTTGAGGACTAAGGTGCATCTGACCCAAGCCATGATGTTTTCCATTGGCTCATATGCATGTGAAAGTCAGACATTGAATAAGGAAAAGAGACGAAGAACCGATGCGTTTGAATGGTGGTGCTGGAGGAGAACATTGAAAGTGCCAGGGGCTGCTAAAAAGACAAACCAATCTGTACTGGAAGACGCGAGGCCAGAGGGTTCCTTCGAGGCAAGCAGATGGCAAGGCTTCCTCTTACATACTTTGGACATATTATCAGGAGAGAGCAGTCCTTGGAGAAGGACATCCTGTTTGGTAAAGTGGGAAGGGCTGCAAAAAAGAGGCGGGTCCTCAATGAGATGGGATGACACAGTGGTTGCGTCAGTGGGTTCAAGCTCAGGGACGATTGTGAAGATGGCACAGACATGCAGGGGTTCATTCTCTTGTCCTTAGAGTCCCCCCGGGTCAGTGCTCACTCGATGGCACCTGGCAACAACAACAGTCTGGACACCGCCAAGCCAGGACACAGCTTGAAGCGGTGGAAAGACACAGCTTGAAAAGGGTAGAAAGGAAAAAAGAAAATTGAAAAGGCACTTATATTGAAGGGAAAGGGCAATTTAGAGTGTGAAATACATGAGACTTCGTAGCAATTTTCATAAATAATTTAAAGATACAAATTTTTCTCCTTCAAATTATGCAGTAAAACTTTCAGATCACGTTTTAATATATAAGTCTTGATAATGCATAAGTCTTGATAATGCATGATACTTTCAGAGGTGAGGTTGACTGCAAGCTTCTTTATACGGAAAATTCTTTTTTTTCTCTCTCTCTCTTATGCATTCCTGTGCAGAGGTGGAGAAGTTGTGCTATCTTATAACAAGACTAGTACATTTTAATTACCATAAAGGAGTTTGAACCCTGACCAGCCCATTTGGGATTTCAGAACATTTGAATTTCTATTTATGGTACCAAACTCACTGCCAAATAGCCACCCTGTAGGACAGAGTGGAATTTTCCCTATGGTTTTCTGAGGCTGTAGGTACTTATGGAAGCAGAAAGCTTCATCTCGTTTTCCCATTGAAGAGAGGCTTGTGGGCTCCAATAGGTGACCTAGTGGTTAGCAGTCAAACACATAATCCACTCCACCATCAGGGCTCTTTATTTTTTGTTCAGTAACTTATTTCTGGCCACTTTTTAAGATAACATATTGGAATTGCCTACTATTCAATTCTTAGCAAAAATGAATGCTTGGGGAAAATTCCAAGTTTATAAAATTAGCACTGTTGAAATAGATCTTTGGATCAAAGGTTACCATGTGAAGTATAGCTTGACCTAATTATTTAGTCTACTTTAACTAAAGTCAACATGTACTTCTTCAACCTCAGGCTAGCTAACACTACAATAAAATATACTGAGTTTCATAGGCGAGCAAAGTGTGGTATATGGCATATGTTCTGTATCTCAAAACTAAAGCTGATAGGGGTAAACTGGTGCAGTTTTTAACCAGCAGGTCAAATATACCAGAAATAAATTTAACACATGAGGCACCAAAATGTGTGCTAGCTATTATGATAATGTGCAATGCATAAGAGACTGTCAGGTCTAATAATGACATGGCATGACAATTACAAGAATCCTTTTCGTCTCCAATAACAACCGGAGCAGCAAAGAGCAGAGGATGTACATGAAGCATTCTGTGGGATTTCATCTCACTGTTGTCTATTTCCTCTTTCACGGACAAGAAGATCTGATGAAAAACAAAATACCTATATCCACTATCTTTCTAAATGGCTTGTTATCTCAATGATATAACTGCATTATATTCGCTCTTTACATCTTGTCTGATTAGCATCACACATGACAGTATGTGTGCACTTGCATGTCAGGTGAGGATTAGAAGACGATCGCTTCTGACTTATTTGAGAGCAAAGAGGAACTAATTTGATTAGAAGGAAAGCTGCAGCTGCCACCACAGCTGTGGGAAGGAGATGTCACCCATTAGCTCCTTCTCAATCAAGTGTATCAATTATACTCTAAACAGATGTCAAGCAATCTGTGTTACTTACTCTAGGAAGTCGTGGTCTGGAATAACTCTCAAGAAAATATGCATTGATCTCTGGTGACGGAGTGGTTACTCAAGGGTTGTGATGTGGAAAGTCAGCCGTTCAAAACCAACAGCTGCACCACGAGAAAAAGACTGGCCTTTCTACCCTATGAAGAGTGGCAGTCTTGAAAACTCATAGGGGAAGCTCTACCCTATCCTGTAGGGTCCCTCTGAGTCAGCACGGGCTTGATTGCAGCGAGTTTGCTCTGGTTTGGTTTGGAGGGTAAAGGCAAGCCTGACCCTTGCCTTGTGGCAATAGGGAAGCCAGAGAAGGTCAAATATGTCTACTGGTAGATTTCTCACACCTACTTTTTTTTTACTATCTTCATAACTCCAAATATATCTTTTCTCAATATCTAATATCTCCTCGACACACATTCAAACAGATGTCAGATATACTAGGAATAAAAGCTGCCACCTCATTCAATTCATTCTGGGGAAGAATGACTGACAATCTAAACTCCCACATATTTTTCATTTGGGTTAGTATGTTTATCTTTAAAATACCATCTGTAGTTTACAACATCTGGTAGCTGTATATCCTGAAAATCAGGAAAACTAAAAAGAATGGAAAATAAATGAAAAGAAAGGTGTGAGACACAACCTGAACAATAAAAACCAAAGCCTCTTTGATGTAAAATCAATTCTGACAAATGGTGACATAATGAGTGACCAAGTAGAACTGTCCCATAGGGATTTTTGGCTGTAATCTTAATCGAAGCAGATCACCAACACTTTCTTCTACAGACTCAGTGGGTGCATGCAAACCACTAACCATCATGTTGGTAACTGAGTACAAACAGAGCGCACCAACCAGATGAGACAAAGTCGGCAGTGTCTAGCTTTAGTTAACCAGGAGGCCATTGGACACTTACTCCTTCTGGATACAGGTCTCACCTCTCTTTTTTGGTTGCTGGACTCTCCAACTCCCATGTCTTCTTTCTATAGCCTCAATTCAATAAAATTTCAACTAGTGGAAACTGCACAGAGCAGTTGTCAGAGAGATTAATTGTTATGCCAATAGCCATACTCGTAGGGAAAAGTAGGGGTGGGGGATCTTTTCACCTGGTGATGGAGCAGGTGAGGGAAGTGGATTTGGGTTCTAAATATATGGAACAGAGAATGACTTGCTATAGGAAATTAGATTACAATCAATCTTTCTTTCTTGAATGCTACACATGCACAGGCCCCTCATGTTTTATAATTGCTTCTTTGAATTAGCCTTCCCTAGTGCTGGTCCCTGGAGCTGGTGGTAGTGGTTAAGCTCTCAACTGCAAACTGTAAGATTTGTGGTTCAAAACCATTGTCACATTGTAGGTGAAATATGTGTGACAATGTCCTTCTCTAAAAATTATAGCCTTGGAAACCCTGTGGAACAGTGGCACCCTGTCATATTAGCTAACTATCAGTTGGAACAGACTAGCTGGTGAAAGATTTTGTGTTTTCAGTGGAGCTCCTTAGTGAAAACTTGTAATAAAATCTTCCAAGATGTGGATACAGAAAACCAACAGGGAATGACATACTTAGTATATCTCAAACTGAAAGCACTAAAGAATAGTTTAAGCTCAAATTAAAATATGGAAGGATCCTATGGGACAGCTCTCTAGCTCTGGGGCATCATGGCTTATGAGTTGGTCTGCTAACTACAAGGTCAGGCGTTCGAAACCACCAGTCACCTAGCAGGAGAATGATGAGGCTTTCTATTCCTGTAAAAAGTTGATCTCAGAAACCCACCAGGGCTATTCTACAGGGTCTAAATATAGGGTCACATGAGTCAGACCGACTTGATGGCAGTGAGTTTGTTATTGTTTCTACCACTTGTCTGTCCATTTGTCATACTGTGGTGGCTTCTGTACTTCTGTGATGTTAAAAATGATGTCACCAGTATTGCATATACTATCAGGGTTATCAGTGGTGAACTGATTTCAGCAGAGCTTCAAGACTAAGAACTAACTATGAAGAAGGAATCCCCTGTCCACTTCTGATGGCTTAGCCACGCAAAACCTTATGAACAGCAGTGAAACGTTGTTCACTATAGTGCCAGAAAATGAGCCACGCAGGTTGGAAGGCACTGAAAATGTTACTGAGGAACAGCTGCCTCCTTAAAGTAGAATCAACTTTAATGACTAGGTTGAAGTAAAGCTTTCTTGTTAGTGTGAAGTGCCATTAAGTTTGTTCAAAGTCATAATGATCCTATAGAACGAGCAGACCGGCCCCTGTGGGCTTCTGAGACAAACTCTTTACAGGAGTGGGAGGCCTTAGTAAGGCTTTAGGTACCTTTCTTTGCTGATGAGGCATGACTCAGAATGAGTAGAAACAGCTGTAAACACCCACCAATAATGGCAATGCATCAAGTATGAACCTAGAAAAACTAGAAGCCATCAAAAATGAAATGGTACGCATGAAAATTATCTTAAGTATTAGTGAGCTGAAATAGACTGATATTAGCCATTTTGAGTCAGATAATCACATGATTTACTATGCAGAGAATGACATATGTAAGAATAATGGCACCCTGTTCATCAACAAAAAGAAAAGTTTGAGATCTAGCTTGAAGTACGTGACTTTCAAGTGATATGATAATATCTATATAGTTAATACAAATGTTATTGAAATATATAAATCAAACATTAAAGCTAGTGATGAAGAAATTTACCAACTCTTTCAATCTGAAATTGATCAAACATGTGATAAAGATGTGTTAATAATAGCTGGCAAATGAAATGTGAAATTTTGGGGGAAAAGGAAGGATCGATAGTTTGAAAATAAGGCGTCGATGACAGAAACAAATCTGAAGATCCCACGAGAGAGTTTGCAAAACCAATTACTGCCTTCAGGGGAAATACCTTTTTTAAAACAACACTAATAGCGAACATACATATGAACTTCACCATATGGAATCCATAAGGATCAAACTGATGATGTCTGTGGGAAGAAATTATAAAGAAGGTCAATATCATCAACCAAGACAAGACTATTGACCACCTGTGGAACAAACTATCAATTGCTCATATGAAAGTTCAAGTTGCAGCTTAAGAAAAGTCAAATACATCCACCAAAGCAATAGACAACTTTGACTATATCCCACCTAATTGTAGAGCGCATCTCAAGCGCGGGTCTGACACATTGAACACTGACAGCAGAAGACTGAGGAACTGTGGCCTGACAGCAAAGACAACAAGAACAAGAAGAAAAGGTCACCAAAAGAGAGGAAAGAAAGAGAAGAACACCGGATCTCAGATGCGACTCTAAAACTAGGTTTTTAACAGAGAGTCGCTAAAGCAAATGGAAGAACTGGAGAAGTAAAGGGCAGCTTGCGAAGACAGAGCATTATATTGACACGTGAAAAGGCCTGAAGTGAGAAATATTTTTAAAAGAATGCCTTTAGTATGTCTCCAGCGAGAGAACGGAAGGAAACACTGACTGTCGAGGTGCAGTGTTCAAGGGCTCTATGGGCAAATATTGAATGATTCAGGAAGCAGCATATGAAGACAGAGAGAATACACAGACAGAGTCACTGTACCAAACAGATAGGCCACCACTCAATCATTTCAAGAGGTGTCATGTGATCAAGACCTGATGGTTCACCCTGTACTGAAGACGTTAGTGAATCACAAGACTCTGGGAATTGACAGAAAACCAATTGAAATGCTTCAACAAGCAGGTGAAGCACTCACTTGTCTTTGACAATAGATTTGGAAAACAGTGACCTAATCAAAGAAAGGCAACCTAACGGGATGAAGACATTATCAAACAACATTAGTGATATGTCATGCAAATAAAATTTATCTGAAGAGAATTCTCGAAGGCTTGGATAATTCTTGATTTAGAAGAGGACAGGACATGAGAGAGAACATTGCTGATGTCTCATAAATTGTGACTGAACCCACAGAATATCGAAAGAAATTTGCTTTTGTGTTTTATTGACCGTGCAAAGGCATCCAACTCCATGGGTAATAAGAAACTATGGATTCCATTGAGAAGAACAGGCATTCCAAACCCTTCATTGTGCTCATGTGATATATGTTCATGGAGGAAAAGCCGTTTTCTTGCAGGAGAAAGAAGGTGTGTATCACAGCTGTATCTCATCACCATATTTTTTCAATCTGTAGGGTGATCAATTAGTCCAAGAAACTGGATTATAAGAGGGATTTTGCATCACAGTTTGAGGAAGTCTTATTCAGAATCTGTAATGTGCAGGTGACAAGGCTGTGCTTGCTGAAAGTGAGAAAGAACTGAAGCGCTTGCTGAGCAAAACACAAGACTGAATCTTAGAGTCTGGATTGCAACTCACTATAAAGACAACCAAAGTCCTCATGACTGGATCAATAGATAAAACATTAGAAACAGAATAGTGACTGAAGACATCAAATATCTCATTTTGGTTTAATATATAATTAATAATCATGGAATCAGCAGTCACGAAATCAAATTATTGTATTGGGAAATATCAGTGTACAATCTGACTTTACCGTTCTGAAGAGTAAGGATGTCACTTTGATTACAGTTGTTATTGTTGGTGGTGGTAGGTGCTGTAGGGTCAAATCTAACTCAGAGTAACCCAGGTATAATGCTTGGCCATATGCCATCCTTATAAACATTGTTATGTTTGAACTCATTGCTGTCAATCAATTTCCTTAATGGCCTCACTCCTTTTCACTGGCCTTGTGCTTTGCTAAGCAGAATGTCCTTTTCCAGAGACTTGTCATGCCTGAATACGTGCCCAAAGTTTGTGAGACGAAGTCTCGCCATCTTTACTTTTAAGGAAGCTTGTGATGTCCTCCTACCAAGCTTTAGCCAGCACCATAATTCAAATACATCAATTCTTCCTTATTCATTGGGCTTCTTTTTCATGCATATGATGCAATCAACAATACTGTGACTGGTGTAGGCACACCTGAATCTTCAGAGTGACAACCTTGTTCTTCAACACTTTACAGAGGTCATGTGCATTGAACTGGAATCCATATTTAAGGCTGCATTCCTTTAAAACAATGCTAACAGTTTTATGACATAATTCACATATAATTCATATAAATACTTTTAAAATATTAAGAGTTGTGCAATCATCACAATCAATTTTAGAAAATCTTATTCTTTCATTTTTATGGCATAACTTTCAATTAATATTTATTGACAGCGGCAGAACCATGCCTACCAGATTAATATATATCATAATAAAGCAAGGAGGGCATTAAATAATAAGTAAAGGTAGTCCTGGCCCACCATTCACTGGGCACCTTCAAGGCAAAAGACCCAAACCAAAGGGCAATGACCACCAATTCTACACCCTTGGAATAGCAGTCATCTATCTGCTTCTTTTCACACTAGTGATTTTCAGCTTTAAGTCTAAGGGAGAAAGGTTAGTTTGAGGTAATGCCCCATTCACTTAGTGGTGTTTCCACATTCAGTCCTTTTGGTTCAGCCTATGGAGGATGTTGTGCACCTACACATTTTCCGCTTCCTTTTGTTCCTTATTAGTTCACCACCACCACCCTTCCCTGCCATAGCCCCAATAAACTATTAATCTAATTACTGTCTCTATCGATTTACCAATCCTGGATTGCATACAAAGAAAAATAAAGCACAAAAAGGAAAACAGACAAACAAACAAAGCTACCCAACAACAATAACAAAGTAAAACGTAGGAAAAGCTCAGCTGAAAAGATAACAGAAAATAATAAAAACTAGATTAAATTTTAAATAAATCAACCCGGTGAATAAATGATAAGAAGTTACATTTTAACCTAACTACATGTGCATTCTTCCACTTTCCAGTGCACTCTGCCGGACAGCAAGGTTATTTACATTCCCCGGCAATGGTCAGAGGGAAATCAGTGGAGGCGGACAATCTGAGGGGACCCTGCAAATTGATTTTGTGTAATAAGATAGAGACCTGCTCTCATCTTACATGTCAAACAGGTTTGAGAGGGCTAAGATCTGCAAGGAGAAAATTTACATACAAAAGAAACAGACATAAGTTTGGACACAGGGGTCCCTGCAGTAAGACCCTCCAGAGCTCAGAGCTTTATTAGGAATGAGCTTGTATAGTCTTTAGATCACGTAGTCAGCATGCTCGTGCCAGGATTACGCAAAAGGCAATTTACAATTCTTGAGGCATACAAAGAACCATTAGCTCATGAGCTCAGGCTGTTCAAAGACAGAGGGGAGGATGAGGCTTGGGAAAATGAAGCAATGGATAAGCTTGCAGGTGGCTGCTTTCTGCAGCTTTTCCCAGAGAGTAGGAGGCAAAGTGTCCATTTAGTGAAGAGACATTGTCGCTTCAATCAGCTCCCGGGGATGAGCTGTCAACACCTTTCCATGGCCTTGGGCCATGAAATGTGGTCCTGTCCCATTCTCCTAAGGAACAAACAGCTCCCTCCCCACCCCCCCACCCACAATATTAGACTTTCATGGTGCAGTCCTTGAGCAAGTGCTTCGATCCTACTCCCTCCAAACCTAATGCTGTTATTGTTCTCAGATTATTGGATCAGCCTTGAGTGAATATGATGAAAGAATACAACATTGGTGCACATCTTTCCTAACTTTAAATGATATAGCACTTCTCTTTTTATGTCTGTAAACTGCCTCTTGGTCCTTGTACAGGTTAGTCATGAGTACGATGAAGTGCATTAACAATAGAACACATTTTAGCATAATCAATAGAACACAAGTAAATAGCTTTATGATTTCAATCAAAAATACCTTTAGTTTTATTGGCCTATACTTCATATATAATACAATTTAGTCATTCAATCCTATGAAAACTTGTGAATGACTACAGAATGTCAACCAGGATTTATGGAACCTCGCCACGGAACCTGTCCTGCTGTGCCTTTCTTTGAATCCAGCTCGAATTTCTGGCAGTTCTCATCTGATGAACGGCGACAACCATCGTTGAATAATTTCTAAGAAAACTTTCCTTGCATACAACATTAATGATATTGTTGGATAATTTCTGCATACTGTCGGGTCACCTTTGTTTGGAACAGGCATGAATGTGGATCTCTTCCAGTTGATTGGTCTGGTAACTGTTTTCCAAGTTTCTTAACTTAGGTGAATGAGCAAGACTTAGTAACAACCTACGATAGTCAGATGACACAACTTGTCTTGCTGAAAGTCAGGAGGAATTGAGACATTTATTGATGAATATTTAAAGATTGCAGCCTCCAGTATGGATTATGATTCAATATAAAGAACACCAAAATCCTCACAACTAGACCAATAGGTAACATCATGATAAATGGAGAAAAAGATTGAAGTTGCCAAGGATTTTGTCTTCCTTGGATCCATAATCAATGCTTCCAGAAGCAGCAGTCAAGAGATCAAGAGGCATTGCATCAGGTAAATCTGCTGCATAAGACCTCTTTAGAGCATTGAAAAGCGGTCTGACCCAAGCCATGGAATTTTCAATTGATTCATATACAGATGAAAGTTGGACATTGAATAAAGACCAAAGGGGAATCCGTGCACTGAACTGTGGTGCTAGAGAAGAATTTTGAAGGTTCATGGGCTTCTAAAAGGAGAAGCTAATGTCTTGGAATAAGTATGATCAGAATGCCCATTAGAGGCAAGAATGGCGAGACTTTGTCTGACATATTTTGGACATATTGTCAGGAGAGACCAGTCCCTGGAGAAGGACATCATGTTTGATGAAGTAGAGAGCCAATGCCAAAGAGGAAGGCCCTCAAGGAGATGGATGGACACAGTGGCTGCAACAATGGACTCAAGCATAGGAACCAATGTGAGGATGGAGCAGGACGGGACAGGGTTTCTTTTTGTCGTGCGTAGGGTAGCTATGGGGTGGAACCTACTTACTTGATGGCACCTAACCACAACAGCCATAGTCTGCCGCTGGCCCCCTTTTCCTGGTGATGTTGTCTCCATTGTCTCTTCCCACAGATAGAGTCAATTTGATGTCTCTATTCCTTCTGGCGAGGTCCAGGTGTCTATTCGTTGTTTATTTGTTTTTAAAAGTATTTGCAATGAAGAAGTTGAGTGCAAAATGCTATCATGCAATTTCCAGCTTCATTTCTATCAACAAGGCCATATTTTACAATTACTGATCCTTACCTTTGTCTCGAACTTTCACTTTCCAATAGCCAATAATTCTAATGAATGTTGATTGCACAGGTGGTCAATGTCAGAATAAATGATTTTGGAGAATTTTTCGATTTCTTTGCCTCAAGCTTCAGTGTTTGGTGCATAAATTTGAAAGACACTTGTATTAACTTGTTTTCTAAGTAGCCACAGAGAAATTATTCTTTCACAGAAAGCTTTGTATTACAAGATGGATCTTGAAAGTTTCTTTTAAATGATGAAGGCAATGCCATTCCCTTGAATTTTCATTCCTGGCAGGACTGTATGGACTATAAAAAAACGATGGATAGCCTTGAGGAGAATGGAAATTCCAGAACACTTCATGGTGTTCAAGTAGAACTTGTACATGGATCAAGAGGCAATTGTGCAACCAGAAATTTTTAAACTTCATGGTTTAAAAATCAAGAAAGATGTGCATCAAGGTTGTATCTTCTCACCATACTTAATAATCAGAGTAGCTGGATTGTATTAAGAAGAATGAGGAATCAGGATTGGAGGGAGGCTTATTAACAACCTGCAATATGCAGATGACACAACCTTGTTGCTGAAAGCGAGGACTTGAAGGACGTGCTACTGAAGATTAAGGATATAATCTTCCACATGGATTGCAACTCAATGTAAAGAAAGCCCAAATCCTCACAACTGAGGCAATAGGTCACATCATGATAAATGGAGAAAAGATTGAAGTTGTCAAGGATTGTGTCTTGCTTGGATCCACAAGGCTCATGGAAGCAGCAGTCAAACGATCAAAAGACACGCTGCATTAGGTAAGACTGCTGCACAAGACCTCTTTGAGTATTGAAAAGCAAGAACATAATTTTGAGGACTCAGGTACACCTGCCCTAAGCCATGTCATCATCTCATAAACATGTGAAAGCTGGACATTAAATAAAGAAGACCAAAGAAGAGTTGATGCATTTAAATTGTGGTGCTGGAGAATATTGAAAGTATCATGGACAGCTAAAAGGACAAACTAATCTTTTGTCTGTCTCTTTGGTATATAAATTTTGCCTTGGGCACTTGAAAACTAATTGGCAGTGAGGAATAGTAAATTGTACGTAGTCACATTTATTTTTATTTAAAGATATCTGGATTAACTCCTAATAAAATGGTTTGGGGGAAAAATTAAATACATAAAGTTAAGGGTCTCATTTTTTAATGTAAAAGTTTAAATGGATATAAAGTAAAACATGATTATGATCTAATATTTAGGCAGCAGCTTTTGAATTCTGTGACATATGGGTTTGATTTAATTTTTCAAAGCAAGCATAGGAAGTTTCTAAAACGTGATATAAGACCCTTCTAAAAAATAAAACCAAAAAGCCCATGAAAGTACAATTACACCTTATAGCTTATTGCATGACATTATTCACTGCTTCCTGAAACTATGTAATGCCGAGAGCATTACCTTCTTAGAATTAATAATGCTATGCTATTGCTAGTTGTTGTCAATTAAGTTGGCTCCAATTTATGGCAACATTATGCATAATAGAACAAAACATTACATATACTGGGCCACCTTTGATATGTTATAGTTCATTGTTGAGAATATGTCCATTTCATTGAGAGCTTTTCTTGTTTTCACTGAAATATTTTTCTGCTTTTCCAAAAATGAAGGGCTTTTCTAGTGACTGGTATTTCCTAAGTAAACAAGACAAAGTCTTGCACTCCTCATTTCTGTAAGGAACATTCCTGTTTATTTCTTCAAAGGCTGACTTGTTGGTTCTTCTGTCAGTTCATTCAACATTGTTTTTGAATTTCACAATTCAAATGCTTCAGTTCTATTGATTGCTTTTTTCAGCCCCAGCTTTCATATGCACATGATGGGATTGAAAAGCCTGTAGCTTAGGTTAGTTGCAACATAGTCATCAAAATGACATTTTGTAACTTTAAAGAAGTCTTTTGCAACAGATTTGCCCAATACAATACATTGATTTCTTGACAACAGATTTCACTTAGAATGTGCGAGTGGTTACGTTTGCAGGAACTTGTTTTGAGTCAGCATTGACTCAATGGCAGTGAGTTTGGTTTGGAGCTTTTACGAGCATTGGTTAGATCTAAATAGAACAAAATCCTTGATCACCTACTTCAGTATTTTCTTCATTTATCATGAGGTTGTTTATTAGCCCACTTGTGAATTCATTTGCTTTACCTTCAAGGCTGTAATCTTCCCTACATCATGAAATGTTTTACATAGTCTTCATTTTCACTGAGCATATTTGGTTCACTGGCATACCAAAGGATGTTAATGAGTCTTCCTTCGATCCTAATAGTCTAACTTTAATAGTCTACCTTCTCAGATTAGTTTTTCAACACACAGATTGAATAGGTAAAATGAAATGATACCACCTTGCCACTCATCTTTTCTACTCCAGAACCTGACAGCATTCCTTAATCCATTTGAACAACTGCCTCTTGGTTCCTATATAGATTCTGCATGAACAGAATTAAATATTCTGGTTATCACTTTTTATAATGTTTTCTATAATTGATGTTTCACACTATCTAATGCCTTTATGTAGTAATAGTTGATGAATCACCAGTAAAGATTTTTCTGATATTCTCTGCTTTTGAACAAGATCCATCTGACATCGAAAATAATAACCCTTGTTCCAGGCCCTCTTCTGAATCTGGCTTGAACTTTTCACATTTCCTGTCAACATCTGACTCCAGTCAATTCTGATCCCATTCCAAAAACTCAAACCAAATCCACAACCACTGAGTTGATTCCAATTCATCGTGACCTTATAGGCTCGATTAGAACTGCACTTTAGGGTTTCTGAGACTCAGTCTATCTTCCACAAAGTGACTGATGGATTTGAACTGCCAACCTTGTAATTATCAGTCAAAACACCTAATAATAAAACCAAATTCACTGCATAAAGTCATTCTCAACACATAGTGACGATGCGACAGGGTAGAACTGCCTCTGTGGATTTCTGAGACTCTAATTCTTTGTGGGAATAGAAAGTCTTGCGCTTTCCAATTGCTGGCCTTTTGGTTAGCAGCCCAACATGTAATGACACCTAATACTCACACTTAGTAAGCGCCCCTCAAATGAGCACAGTAATCTCTCACCATCCCTCATTTGAAGAATAGAAAAGTCCTGGATGTTGGCAAAGAAAATCTTTTGAATAAAACATATACAACTCATTAAGGGCTATTAATAATCTTCCAAAAATCAAAAAGGTCCAAGCACAGATCTTGATTTTTCTCTGAAAAATAGTGAGGATGCACGATTTGGTTCCTGAAGATGTCTGGAGTTAAAAGAATGCTCAGGTGGAGAACGTAAAGACAGGCTTGTCCCAGGGCAACCTAGTAGTAGCTGAGCCCCTAAGAGACCAGCAGAATCCAGATTCTCTGCTAATGGGTCATATCAATAAATTTTGACTAATGAAACATTAGAAACATAGATTTAGATTTGGTAGGTATTGATGTATTTGTTTCCTGTGGCTACCATAACACAGTCCCCAAAACTAGATCGCTTAAAATAAACAAATAAATAAATGTATTCTGAGTTTGGGGTCTAGAAGTTTACCATCAAGATGTCATTGAGCTCGGTTTCTTCTAGAGACTCTTAGTAAAGTCTGTTTCATGCCTCTTTTTTTCATTTCTGGTGGCTGCAGGTAACTCTTGGCATGACTTGGCTTATAGATGCTTTGTTCCGGCTTCATTCTTCCCTGGATATTTGCTTTACAAATTCTCTTCCTCATATAACAGCACATTACAGGATTAGAGCTCACCTCAATCCAGTATGAGTTCAACTTGCTTACTGCTGCCAAGACCTTATTTCCAAACAAGGTAATATTTACAGGTTCAACTTGGATATGAATTTGAAGAAGACAGTATTCAATCCAATGCAGCAAGATATTTTGGACAAGAGGAACGCATCATTCCAAAGTGAGTATTTTATTTCCACTAGGATTCAGAGGACTTTCTGGGTGTCTCTTTGTGTCTCAAGGACAAGGCCTACTGGGAAGTCCCTTAGACCTGGGTTAGTGGATGTTGACAACAAACCAGAGTATTCTGGATATTTGACTTCCTCTGATCCTGATTGGTATCCAACAAAAACTGGTTCAAAATGGTCAAGTTTCTCACCTAAGATCAAATAATTGCTAAATGGAAAGCAGGTTTTAAGGCCTAATTCAGATTCCAGTGACCTACTCCTGACCTTTTTTTTTCATCATTTTATTGGGGGTTCGTACAATGCTTATCCATACGTACATCTGTTGTGTCAAGCACATTGGCACATTTGTTGCCATCATCATTCTCAGAACATCTGCTTTCCACTCGAGCCCCTGGCATCACGCTGACCATTATTAAATGAGCAAGACTAATGAAAGTGTAACAGAGACTCAGAGGTGTAACACAGCAGCACCTAACGGGAATGGGCAAGATGGCTGACTTTAAGAATGAAGCTCGATTTAGATACAAAAAGAGAAGGGAAGTGCACACAAAGGGAGCATTGTGTAGGCAAAGGAATTTCTGAGAAACCATCCACACTCAGAAGGGATAAATTAGTACCATTTGAGTAACAGTAGGAGGTAAAACGTTAGGCGGGAGTTAAGTCAGAATTTTGAAAGTGTTGAATGCATGCTTGAGTTTTATATTTTGAATCAAATGTTAGTGGTTATGTTAGTTATTTTTCTTTTTCATATAGAACACCTTGTAGGTATGAAGCTCAAGAGCACAACTGAATTATTCATGTGCCTCTCAGCTTTTCTTGTTTGGATTGTCATTATCATCCCTTCTGATCCTATTTCAAGACTTGAGGATCCCAGATGACTGGCATTCTAATATATTTAGGATAACAGAGTCTTAATTAAATGCCTTCATGTTGCAAAGTATAGCATTCTAAGACAGCTACAAAAGCACTTACTCCAAATCCGACCTAAGTTTCTAGAAGTTTGAGGGGTCACTGCATTTTCCGTCATTGTAGGAAAAAGAAAATGTAAGACCACGCTCAGTTATTGTTATTCATAACAGCAGCGAGAGAGAACCATTGCGACAGAGAGATGTTTAGATATTCAGGGTTTTTGGCAACAATACTTTTGAGACAATATTGTAAGTAAGTACATTATCAGACAGAGTTCTGTTCTGATGTTTTCAGCTTTCCTTGAAGATATTCAAGACACAGAGATAATGGTGTACTGAATATAAAACAGCCGTGCCATCTCCCTTTGTAAATATGTAAGTATTAGAAGTTATCCCAACCCTCTCAATTAGTGTCCTGCTGCTTCTGTGCCCATTTTCCCTGCAGGAAGGTCATTTACGGTGCATGTTTTGAGGACGCTGAGACACAGGTTTTATGGAGCCATCCATGAGACTCATAAACCATTAGTCACCTGAGATACCCTTGTCCCCCGGAGACTGGGCCAGTAAAAATTTTTATTTTCTCCAAAACCAGCGTTAGGTGTTTTCAGGAGATAGCGCAGGAGAGAGACTCAAAAGACACCTGAGCCATCCTCAGAAGCTGGCCTCAGGGACAGACTGACTGAAAAATCAGCCAGAGCTGCAGGCTCGTAAATGGGATCAGGAACAAAAGGGGTAAATACAGCTTAAGCAGTAGCCCCGTTTAGGGCAAAGGAGCCTACAATGTTGTCCCACTTTTAATTAGAATAAGTAATTAATTTATGGGGTACAAGTCTGAGATTTAAAAATAAATGATATTAATAATTCCCCAGAAAAAAAATCCACGGCCTGAGCACTCTCATTATTACATGCTAACCACACATAAGCAGACATGAGCACTCTCATTATTACATGCTGACCAGAGTGCTTAGTGCTCTTTCCTAGTGCACACCAAATGCCCTGTTTGGAACATGATCGCTTCCTGGGACTCAGTCCAGTTACTGACCAGTCATGAAAATTGTCCTCAACTTGCTTCTTCATGCTGTCACATGCCCACATATGTATACCCATGTGCATATACATACATATGAACGTGTGCAGGGTTAACCATAGTAACGCATGGCCATACACATGCTCACTAAAACTGCACTCACCTGTTCAGAGCCTATCTTTGGCCATGCATTCTCTTCAACCCTTCCCCACATGGTAGTCAATCTAAAATTTCTCCCTTCTTCATGGTAGACCAAACTCCACTAGCCGACTCGTCCCTTAAGGCATCTTGATCCACTTTTCTTAGAGGAATGCTGGGAGTTCCGCCAGTGCTACAAAACTGAGGGTTCTTTAGTTCTCAACTTCCAAACTGAATCGAAAGAAGGACAGACCGTCAGGAGCACACAATTCCATGGTTGTGACGGTATACATCCAAACTATTTTGGTTGTCATGACTGCCATCCCAACTCCCATTCACATTTCCAACACAGCCACTACATGCAGTGGAGAGACTAGAAGGCGCGCACCACACCCACCCAGCCCACCCACACACACACACACTGCCTCATAACTGTAAGGTCTTACAGAGCCCTCATTCCAGAAGTCAGGAGTTGGGGTTCCAGATTGTCCTATCATCTGGTCATAATCACTGAGAATAATTGATCCACTCTGCTCCACTAGGAAATAGAGATCAGGAAGTTGTTTGGAGAGCAAAGAGAGTGAAGATGCAAGAGAAGTTCGTTTGTAAGAACAAAGAGTGTTATGCACTGTATTGCTGGTTACACACACACACACACACACACACACAATCTACTGACCTTCTCTCTGGTTACTTGGCTTCTGGTTGACTTCAACAGGGGAGCCCTACAGGAAATCAGAGCTGACCCTCTCTCTCCAGGCCTTCTGGACCACGGCTCCTCTGTGGCTGCAGGCGTCTCAAATAAGACTGCTTTCTTAGTTCCCATGCACTCTCCCT
>NW_022103928.1:43163470-43167612 GCF_000313985.2 Echinops telfairi
TTCCCTAGCTTGCCGTGCATTCTTTCAAAAAATTGGGACTTTTTTAGAATGCTAAAAATCGGGACTGTCCCACCAAAAGCGGGACATCTGGTCACCTTAGGTTTGGTCCATGTTTCCATCCCATTGGATATAAAGTGAACCACCTCCACAGGAAAAGGGGAGGGATCTCACTGGCTTAACGAAAGAAGAACCCGAAGTGGGGTGTGTCTGTTGGACCCAGAGATCCCGTTGCACAGAGCCTTCTTGATTCCAGAGGCAGAGGTCTGACACCAGAGAAGTGGCAGCAGCAGAGGCAGCAGTGCCAAGAGCATGAGGCGGGGTTGTGTACGTCCCAGGCTACAAAGTGAGCCAACCATCAGGCAGGAGGCTAGCTTGCGGAACTGAGTGCCTCCGGGCACTTAATAGAGGAAGTTAGCTTCGCTGAGTCAAAGAATTAGAACTGAATATTTTATTACTGGGGCTTATAACAGAGTGGAGTGCCCTTTGGACATTGATTGTCAGAATTAAATATGCTTTGTAACATTGGCTGAGCAGGACAGAGGCCAAGGAGTCACTGTGCTGAGAGATGGAAGACCAGAGAGGTATGACTGCAGGCATGGCTAAGAAGAGGCTGTCCTGGCTAGAAGGACTGTATTCTGCTCGTGTCTGATCCTAACTCGCTAATGAACTTGTGAGTTCTGTGTGGCCATGGCAATTAATTATGGAACCTAGCAGAAAGGAGATGGAGCCCTTCTGGTGCAGTGCTTAACCATTGGGCTGCTAACCTTAGAGTCATCAGTTTGAAACCACCAGCAGCTCTTCAGGAATAAAACTAGGCTTTTTACTCTTACAGAGTTATAGTCTCAGAAACCCAGAGAGTCAGTTTCAGTGGTGACCTATGTGGTCACTATGAGTTGTCATCCACTTGATGGCAGTGAGTGAGTGACCGAGTCAGAGAAGACCAAGAAAGAGGTGGTTGGTGTACGGAGAGGCAGAGAAGATTGGAGAGTAGAGGCCTGTCTGAACACAGCTTCATGGGAATAGGCCTTGGGCTGGTAGATTTATTCTCTTTCTCCCCTGTGAAGTCATCGTTCAGATACCGTTGAATAGGGATCTCAAATGATATTTAATAATATGAATTTAAAATCATGGGAACCCTTTAAAAGAAAATGAGACTTAATTGAATGAGGCATGATTTTAAGTGACCCTATATACCACCTCATTTGGCAAAGCTTTGACTGTTTTACACCTGTTATCCCAGCATAAATATCAATAGAAGCTCCCCTGTGGAATGGGCATAATTCCAGAGTCTCAGCAACAGATAAGGCCACCATGAGGGATCAAGACAAAAATAAGGCTTTTATAATCATTTCTAAACACAAACAAAGCAAGAACACAACAGTGACCAAACTTCCCCCCAAACTTGGCTAATAGAATTGGCCACTGCATCTTTACCAATCACTTCAGCCTCGCTCTCAGTTATTCTTCCTCCTCGTCATTTGTTTCCATGGCAAATCATGATATCACATCCACTTCCTGGCAATATCCAATCGAAACAAACATTCCACTTCCTTGCAGCAAGACCAAAATTACTCATACAAGCCAAAATCCTATATCCTTTCTAGCACCCTCTTACTGAGTCATGTGCCTCCCTTTGCACTTAGTTCACACCACATGTTCAAGGGAAGGTCTGTTCCTGGAGAACATGACAATCGGCACCTAGATTCTGTCATTAGAGAATGTAGAGAAAGGACTTTGAAGGCAGCGTAAAACCTGGAGGTGGGAATAAACAAGGCTCCTAAGAAAAGCTTGTTCAAAGTAGCTGAAAATGATCATTGTTGACTCGCCGGTTGCTTTTTTGCATAGCTACTCACCTACCCAAATGAATATGAATCAATTTTAGGCTTGTACAGTCTCTAACCACAATTATTGAAAGAAATGCTTTCCATGGATTTTCCTGTACCATCAAGGAACAGATTAGCCCTTGTTTATTGACTAGAAATTTAGGGCTGAGGAAACTTGGTATGTGCTTATGAGTGGGGGATAACATTGGTCCCCTCACAATTACTTTTCATTTGCAAATCAGCTCTAAAAGGCTAGTACAGTGCTGAGAACTTTCAAGGACTATTGAGTCCCTGCAGCAGCAAGTGGACCCATTACATTTTCCAAAATACTTGACATAGTTCAGCTTTGTTCAGAGATTTTAAAGCTTGGAAGATAAAGAATTGAGCTTTTGTTTTTCAAATCATCTTCTGTCTATAGTGACAGATTAACATAATTAAATAACATAGCTCATATTTAAGACCTGGGTATGGGAGTCATCCAACTCTGCCCTTTTTAAATGATGGCATGGCTTCCTTGAAGTCCATGCAGACTGATCATTGATTAGTGTGACCTGGTGAAAAGTTCTATTTTAGGCAAGATTAGGGAATGGAAGGCAAATTTATCACTTTCAAAGAAATGACCAGCTTGTTATGCCTTTGGATATTAAAAAAAAAAGAAAAAGTGTTTGTGGTAACCATATCCATGCCAAGTTTTTTGTCTGTTTATACCCAGCCAACTCTACTCCACTTTAGAGATGTCACATTTTTGCTCTGTGCTGTGTCATATCTCTACATCCTGAAACATTATCCAGTTCTGTGCCATCCTTATGATTAGTTGGGGATTAAACTCTAGGCTTTACTTCCTAGTCCCTTTTAGCCTGGAAATTCTGCTGAAACCTGTTGAACATCACAGCAACACACAATTCTTCCCAGACAGGTGATGGCTGTACAAGAGGTATCATGGCCAAGGTTCAAAGCCAGGATCTACAACAGGGAAGGTGAGGATTTTACCACTGAGCCGCTGCTCTCTTTCCTTTCTTACAACTTTCCTTTCTGAGAAGGGGTCCCGGCAGTGCCACAGGGTGAGCTTTGGACTGCTCACAACAAGGTTGGCAGCTCAAACCCACCAGCCACTCTGCAGAATAGAGATGAAGCTGTCTGCTACCATAAAGATTCACACTACAGAGTCAGAATAGATTTGATGGCAATGGGTTAGGGCTTGGGGGCTTTCTGAAAGTTAATTATTGATGAGGTCACAATGTTCCCTGTACTTTCTCCAGGTAACCTATTTACATTTACTTACATATCATCTCTAAACCCTGAAGTCAGAATGTAAATTGAATATCCCAGGTACTATCAGTGAACTCAGGGCAGAAGGAATGGCATTAAGTGGCTAGAGTATGGCATTAAGCAGAGGAAGGAAAAGCTTCTCATTAACACATTGAGAGAACACAGAAACATACTTAGTAAAATAAAACTGAGATGAAGTCCAAAATCAATTTAGAAGACAAAAGGAATCTGCTGAAATATTGCTGCTATCATCCTTAGACGACTTTCTCAAAATAGATTAACGGCTAACGCCAACAGCGAAATATGATGAATCACTGACTTCCACCAGCCCTGTGAGTCTCTCAGGAAATGGTCAGAGGGAAAATATGCCAGCTAACAATAGCTCTGTGTAAAGTCATTCCCAAACCACTTTCAATGATTCTGACGCATCACTCAACTCTCACTGTCATTAAGTTGGTTCCAACTCATGGAGTGGTTGGTGGGTTTGAACTTCTGACCTTATGGTTAGCAGCCCAATGTGTAACCCAGGGCTCCTTGAGTCTAACTCACAGTCATGTTGAACAGTTTTGTTGAGATTTTGTAAATCTTTATGGTAGCAGACAGCCTCATCTTTTCTCCTGCTGAGCAGCTGGTTGATTCGAACCACCAACCTTGTGGTTAGCTGTCCAATGATTAATCAACAGCACTACCAAGGCTCCTTGTGAAGCCCACTACTACTTATTATTTATCAAGAGGGCAAAGGCAGTATTTTGAAGTGTGATAGACCAGTAAGTTTTGATGAAGCTGGGATAAAAAGGAAGGGAAATGACCAGGGTACAAGTATTGTCTGCTTGGAGTAGGCACTGCAGGGATTCTGAGAGTCAATACTACAGAGACAGTATTATCTACAGTGTATTTGTATCTAATAGATAAGGAGAATAAAGGAAACAATGAACTTTAGCATTGTGATTAATCCCTTAACCACAATCATAGAATATTTGAAAATATCAAAATTCTCTGACTTAACTCTTATTTGACAAAAATAATATATACATGTATGTATGTGTGTAT
>NW_022103928.1:43168523-43170432 GCF_000313985.2 Echinops telfairi
CTAGGCAAGAATAAGATTTCCAGAAACTGCCCTACCTGAAACAAGGAGTGAATGGGAGGCTAATTGCCATCTCTAGATTGATTTCCTTTTGTTCCTGTGTGTCACATGATAGTGACCATGTCTTCTTATTTATTTTGACAAACCCATTTAATTTGAGTAGAAAAAACCTCAAGGAAAGGGAAAAGATTTAGGTCGTTTGTTTCTTTTATCAATTTTCTCTTCTAGAAGAAGCATTCTACCCATCACTTTTCTTCTTCAAAACCATTAGTCAATCAGCAAGAAAGGGAACCCGGGCTCTTCCTGTGATGGCTCGTGACGAATGAAGGCATCATTTCCCTGAACAGACAGTTTGGTTTGCCATCTGCCTAACTGGCATCAGACAAATACAGTGTAACAGATAATGTCTTCGAAATTACAATGGTTTTTTATTAGACAACTTGGTATGATTAGAAATATTAAAGCTGCTGACTTGAGGAATACAGTCACCGATGAAGGACTGCTTCTATAAAGTCCATATAGTGACTGCAGTATGGGGTTGATTCCCCTTAGTAAAAAGGACAAGGAGAAATACATCTTTTCAAAATCTTATGTAATGCCTCCCCACTCTCCATATACCTACACAAGAACATGTAATGGTTCCTTGGTCCCTATAAAAATGCAGGCAGAATCTATAAGGTGAAATTCAAGGTTTCTGCAGGTCGTTTTCACCACAAACTTCAAAATTTTGATTTGCCAATAAATACTTTTTACTCAAGATGATCTGGTTCACTTATGTTGCATATGAAATCATCTTTAATTCAAATAGTACAAGGTATGAAACACTGATCCAGAGTGAATAAAGGTAGTAAGTGTAGAAATTGTAGATTTCTGAGATGAGTTTTACCAAATTCAAAAATCACTGCCATCAAGTTGATTACAACGCATCGTGACCCTATCGTGCGGGGTAAAACTGCCCCTGTTGGTTTACAGGGCTGTAACTCTTTATGGGAGTAGAAAACCTCATCTTTCCCCCAAGGAGTGGCTGCCAGTTTCCATTGCTGACCTGGGGTTAGCAGCTCAACACATAACCACTACACGACCAGAGCTCCAACATTTGCCAAGCAAAGATGATTCATAACCTCTTAAATTCAGAATTTCAGTAGTTTGCAAAGAGTTAACACACAACTGACTAGACAGCCTCCGCTGATTTGCAGAGGGAAGAAAAGTGAACACTTCTAATCGTATCCATGAAGACCTTGAGGTTTACTGAAGCATTCACCTTCTCATGGTGCTAAACGAACTTACAGTCTGTTAAAAGTGGAAGCACAGAGTTTTATTGGAGGGTTTGAACCATTCAAGCTAGGAAATGGGATATAACGCTCTATCACAAAGTGTTCCAAGTTCTGAGAGAAAAACAAGCTTGCTATACAGAAAAGTGGGAAAGCTGTAGGGGCCACCATCAGGAAGGCTTGGAATGACAAGACAAAAGCAAGTTAAAATTCCATCAGCTATTTTCTAACACCGCAATTTTCTGATAGAACCAAATGAGTATTCTTTCTGAGGCATGCTGTATAAGCATTCTCCCAAGACCATCCTCGCAAACATTTCTTTATAAACCACATCTTTGTCTCCTCAATTGTTTGCTTGGGGTGGTTGAAGTGTTGCAATAGATTACATGTCACAAGAGTCTACATCATAGGCTCGATTTTGTGGCACAGTGGTTATGAGTCGGACTGCTAACTGAAAGGTCAGCAGTTTGAAACGACCAGCCAGCTCTGCAGGAGAGAGATGAGGCTTTCCACTCCTATAAAGAGTTAGTCTTAGAAATTCACTGGGGAAGTTCTTTACTGTCCTACAGGGTCGTGATGAGTCAGAATTGACTCAATGGCAGTGATTCTTAGGAAGACAGAAATGGGGATGCAGGCCAAGA
>NW_022103928.1:43170772-43179464 GCF_000313985.2 Echinops telfairi
TCCTGCACTGTCATCACAATTGTTTGGGGGATCCATTGTGGGAGCTACCATGTCAATCCATCGCACCAACGATTTTTTTTTCCACTGACCCTTTTCCAGGATGTACTTTCCAAAAACGTGTCTCTCCTGATACCGTGTCTAAAGTACTCCAAATGGAAGCACACCATCCTTGCTTCTGAGGAGAATGGTGCCTGTGCTTCCTTTCATGCAGATTTATTTGTTCTTTTGATGGCCACTCTTTTTAAACACCATCATCCAAATGTCTGAATTCTTCTCCTGCCTTCCTTATTCACTGTCCAGCTTCCACAGCCATAGGAGCCAATTGAACACGTCACGACTTGAGGCAACTGCACCTTCGTTTTCAAAGTGACACCTTTGCTCTTTAATACTTTAACGAGGATTCTTACAACCTGTTTTCCCAATGCAATATGTCATTTGATTTCTTCCCTGCAGCTTCCATGAGAAAGCATTGTGGATCCAAGTGAAAGGAACTTCTTGACAACTTCAAACGTTGACCTGTCTGTGCTGATGTTGTTGATTAGTCAACTTGTGAAGATTCTGTTTGCTTTATGTTGAGTTGTAACTCTCAGTGAAGGATGCAATCTCTGATTCTCATCAATCAATGCATCAAGTCATCTTGGTGTGCAGCAAGTGAAGTTGTGTCATCTACATATTGCAGGATGTTAATAAGCATTCCTCTAATGCTTATGCCACATTCCTCTTCATATGATTCAATTTCTCAGATTATTGGCTCAGCATACAGAGTATATGGTAATACATACACTTCTCCTCTTTTTAGGCTATGTAGTATCCTTTTGTTTCATTTTGACAACTGCCTCGATCTATATTCATGCTGTGTGTGAGCACAATCAGGTGTTTGGAAATTCCTATTCTTAAAAGGTTTTCCTTTTTTAAAAATCATTTTATTGGGTGGTCATACAACTCTTATCACAATTCATATATACATCACTTGTATAAAGCATATTTGTAGATTCATTGCCATCATCATTCTCAAAACATTTGCTTTCCACTTAAGCCCTTGGCATCAGCTTCTCATTTTTCCCCCTCCCTCCCCACTGCCCCCTCCCTCATGAACCCTTGATAAGTTATAAATTATTATGCTGTCATATCTTACACTGTCCGACATCTTACCTCACCCACTTTTCTGTTGTCCATCCCCCAGGGAGGAGGTTATAGGTAGATCTTTGTAATCGATTCCCCCTTTCAACCCCACCCTCCCTCCACCCTCCTGGTATCACCACTCTCACTACCAGTTATGAAGGGATCATCTGTCCTGGATTCCCTGTGTTTCCAGTTCCTATCTGTACCAGTGTACATCCTCTGGTCTAGCCAGATTGTTAAGGTAGAATTGGGATCATGATAGTGGGAGGGGGGAGGGGACGCGAGGAAGAAAGTTGTATGTTTCATCATTGCTACACTGCACGCTGACTGGCTGGTCTCCTCCCTGTGACTCTTCTGTAATGGGATGTCCAGTTGCCTACAGATGGGTCTTAAGTCCCTAATCTGCACTCCCCCTCATTCACAATGACTTGATTTCTGTTCTTTGATGCCGATACCTGATCCCTTCAACACCTTGTGATCACACAGGCTGGTGTGCTTCTTCCATGTGGGCTTTGTTGCTTCTGAGCTAGATGGCCACTTGTTTACCTTCAAGCCTTTAAGACCCAAGACCCCAGGTATTTCTTTTGATAGCTGGGCACCATCAGCTTTCTTCACCACATTTGCTTATGCACCCATTTGTCTTCAGCGATCGTGTTGGGAAGGTGAGCATCATGGGATGCCAGTTTAATAGAACAAAGTATTCTTGCATTGAGGGAGTACTTGAGTGGAGGTCCAATATCCATCTGCTACCTTAATACTAAAAGTATGAATATATGTACACAGATCTATTTCCCCATCCTCATATATAAATATATTTACATATGTATATGTCTTTATTTAGACCTCTATAAATGCCCTTTGCCTCCTAGCTCTTTCTTCTATTTCCTTTTACTTTCGTCTTGTCCCCCTATCATGCTCAGCCTTCATTTGGGTTTCAGTAATTCCTCTCGATTACAGTGCCCTTGATCAAGCCCTACCAGGCCTCTCACACCCTCCTTGACACCGATTTTGGATCACTTGTTGTACCCTTGTCCCTGTGTTTGTTTACACCCACTTCCTTTCCATCACCTCCCCCTCTCCCAGGTACCCCTGGAACTGTCAGTCCAGTTGTTTTCTCCTCCAGATTGTTCATCCAGCCTATCTTATCTAGATAGACCTACAAAGATAATAATATGCTCAAAAACAAGACAGAGCAAAACAAAGCAACAACAACAACAAAAAGCCAATGACCCAAAAAAACCCACCCAACAACAACAAAAAAGAAAAGCCTGTAGTTAGTTCAAGGACTGTTCTTTGGCCTTAGGAGTGTTTTCCAGTTGAGTCTGATGGGGTGTCATGCCCTGGCCCCAAAGTCTCTTTTTGGTATTCCCTGGGGACTTCATTGCTCTGTTCCCCTTACTGTTTTGTTGCATACCCTTAGTGTTTTGCCTCGGTGTGGAGGGATCAGATTGGATGCAATGCCCACACTGTGTCTCTAGTGTTGTCCCCTGTAGGGCTATCATGTAGGGCTATCACCTGTAGGGATGTTGTGTCTCATAGTGGGGCTGGTCATATGGTCTTCTTTGTGGATTGGCTGCTCTGAGTGGGAATATCGTCCTCAAGGCTTGGTGGGCCAGGACGTGCTCCACTCTCTCTTCCTTCCCCTTCATTTGCTCACATGTGCTCTCATCAGACATGTCCCTTCCACGTAGTTGGGAATGGGCCCGGCTCCTCAGACCTCTCCACTGGTTCCCTACTCCATGCCGGTATGTTATGATTTACCCTAATTTTATAGAGTCATAAAAGGCAAGTAAACATCTTTCTGGTATTCTCTGCTTTTAGCCTAAATCCGAATGATATTCTGAATCCAGATGCAATTTCTGGCAACTGCCCGTTGAGGTGATTCTGCCATGGTTTTTGAAGTATCTTCAGCAATATCACTGCTTGTGATATTAATAATGCTGTTGGAAAATGTCTACAATCTGTTGGATCATGTGGCTTTGGAATGAGCACACAGATACATATCTTCCAGCCAGTTGGCCATGTACCTGTTGGTGTTCAGCCAGGTTCCCCAGAGAAGCAAAAGCAGTGATACCTGCATGTGTATGGACATAGAAAGAAATTTATATTAAGAAATGACTCACACAGTTGCAGAAGCAAGTAAGGCCATTCCGGTTCAAGCCCGTGCATTCATGGTTAGCTGGAAACTTCTCCTGACCTGCTTATCTATTGGAGCTGCTCACCATCTGGAGATCAGAAAGATCACAGGCTGGTACATAAAGAGTCAAATGAATCCAAGGTTGGCATTCTACTGATGGTTGCAGGGACTGGCAAGCAATATGGCAGAACTTTGAAGAACCAGATGCAGGATCCAGAGAAGGCAGAACTAACAAGCTTTCACACGAAGTCTTCTGAAAAAGGAGCATGTCACACCCCCAAGAGTCTTTCTTCCAGTGAAATCCAGGCTGTGACCTGATCAAAGGGACTGTACTCCACCACAGTTGCTCTTCTCAGAGTTGATTATGTTATGTTATCTCATCAAGGAGTTAATTATGTTGTATTAGTTTCCACCATGACGGATTGCTGCCAAACTGCAGAGAACTCTGGCCCAGCCAAGTTGACACAACACCTAATTATCACAGGGTCTTAGAAAAAGCGCAATGAATGTGCCCAGCTCTGTTTCAGCTGGTTGAAACATTTCCATTGGTATGCCATTAATTCCTGAAGAATTGTTGCTTGCGAATGCATTCAGGTAACTTGGGACTTCTGTTCATGTTATCAGGTCCTGATCATATGCTCTCTCTTGAAACAGCCAGATGCAGAACAAATCTTTTTGGTACAGTGACTGCACATCCCTTCCATCTTCTTTTTTGTTTTCAATGAGTGTGTGTGTGTGTGTGTGTGTGTGTAGGGTAGTCTACATTTCAGAGGATCAGCTATGCATTCAGCAGTTCAAGCCACTCTTCAAATTCTCCCCCTGGCCCTCCATTATTCTACCCACCTCTCCTCTGATTTCTCTTCTCCCACTTGTGAATCCCCATCCTCCCTTTCATCCAAGTCAGCACCCATCAAGCCTTTACTCCTTTGCTTCATCTTCCCTTTTTTGTCCTCCCTCTCCTTGGTAATCTCCAAACTCTTTAGTCTTTGGCATACGAAACACCCTTTAGTTTGAAAACTTTGACTTGGTTTTTATCCTTATAGCAGGGGTCTCATACAATATTTGCCCTTTTGTGATTGACTTACATCACTCAGCATAATGTTCTCCAGTTTCACCCAAGTGATGAGGTGTTTCACAGTTTTATCTTTTGTTTTTCAGCAATGCGTAGAATGCGTTATGTGTATGCACCAAAATTTCTTCACTCATTCTTCTATTGATAGCATTTAGTTTCCATCTTCTTGCTATTGTGCACAGTGCTGTACTGATTATGGGCATACATATGTCTGATTGTTTTGTGACTCATGTCTTTAGGGCATATGCCCAGCAGAGGTACTGCTGGATTGTATGGAATTTCTATTCGAACCTGTTTGAAGTAGTGCCCTTCTGATTTTCACAATGGCTGGACATAATACAGACCCACCAGAAGTGTATGACGGTTCCAATCTCTCGGCACTCCCTCCAGCATTTGTTGTTTCTCTCTTCTGTTTAACTGGGTTGCCATTGCTAGTGTGAGGTGATATCTCATCCTGACTTTGATTTACATCTTCTGGGTGGAAAATGAGTGTGATAATTTTTTCATGTTTGTTAGTCATTTGAAAATAATTTTTGGTGAATTATCTATTCATGTCCTTTTCCCATTAAAAATTTTTTTTCTTATTGAGGTGTTGCAATTTTCCATAGATTTTTTTTAGATTAGTCCATGTGCTATTGCCAAAAAATTTTTCACCAGTGCATGAGTTCTTCTTAGACTTTTGATGAAGTCTTTTTTATGTACACAAGAGTCTTATTTTTAGTAGGTTCCAGTTATCTAATTAGTCTTTTACTGTGTATCCTTTTTCCATTGTGTTTGATATGTTTCATATTATGCCTGTGCCCTTTCATGGGCCCTTTAAGCTTGTCTCTGTCTTCTCATTGATGATCTTCATAGCCTTGGAACTTACATGCAGGTCATTGATACCTCTTGAGTTCGTTTGTGTCCATGGGGTGAGGTATGAGCCCTGTTTCATTCTTCTGCAGACACAGATCCAATGTTGCCAGCACCATTTCTTGTGGAAGCTGACACTTTCCCATTTGATATTTTGGGGCATTTTGTAAGTAGGTGGATGAATTATTTCACAGTCCACCTTCTTTGGAATCCTACATCGTTCAATCTTTGGTTCACAGAGTCCTTCAATAGTGCAGCTTGAGGCTTAAATTTTGACCTCATTTCTTTCAGCTTGAGAAATGCTGAGTGCTTCCCTTCTAGTTTCCTAACTCCAAGTCTCTGCACCTAACAACAGCAACAACAACAACAATCTTCCTCATCCAGGGTTTCCCTGGGTCCCATTTCTTCACTGAAGGCATTTTCTTTGGAGCTAGCTAGAGTTTAGGGCCCTTTCAGCTCCAGGCTGCCAAGGTCTGTGTCTTTGGCCCAACACAGCATGGAATCTCTCTCAGGGCAGTCCCCCTTCCAGTGGCTGAGCCTTTTGCGAAGGGGTCATGGAGTGGTGCCCTTCTCTTATTGGGATAGTTTAGCGTCCAATGGCCAGACTTCCTGTAAGTATGGTGTGGGCTGGAGTGGGGTTACCGTGAGGTGTGGGGCAGTGCTTAAGATAGTTAGTTTACTGTGCCAGCCTGGCCGATAAATACATGTGGGATTAATTGAAGGGCGGAGAGATAAATGGCTCGGCGAGCCTTGCCTTTCTTGTCCCTCGCTCTTTGATCATTGGACCAGTGTGCGGCTGCCTTGCTTGTTCTGTGCCTCAATTTGCAAGCTACACTACCTGTGGGACACATAACCTATGGACTGTGTCGCTGTAATTTGGGGTTCCTTTAAGACCTGGGCTTCACCACACCATTGGAATTTACATCTCTTGAGCTGGGGACTGACTGTTGGTGACCTGCCTTGCTGTTTGCTGCCTGTGCTGGGAGAATCTGAATCTCTCTACAGAGGACTCCCTGGTGGCCCTCAAGACTTGAAGGACTGCCAGTGCCTCACAACTGTCTAACGTGTTTGAATTATACTGAGCAATTTGTACTGTTTTATAATTTAACTGTTTATTTCTTGTTTTATATATCTATCTATATAACTGCCTTATAATTTAACGGTTTATTTCTTGTGTTATATATCTATCTATATAAATAAATATATAGATAAATATATTAGCAATCTGGTTTTATCTCTCTAGAGAACCCTGTCTAACACAGCGCTCTATAGCACTGCTGTCATGTGAACCTACCTTTCCTCTTTCTCTTAGAGTTTCTCTTTCTTTTCCTGGTCTTGATTATAAAAAATGGAGAAGGCTGATTTTAAAATTCAGCCAGATGATGATTCTGATATTCTTCTGACCCTTCATACTATGAAGGATAAATACGGTAACCTCTGGCTGCCCCTATTTAGTTCTTCTGTGATGAAGGTTGCACTCAAATGAAGGGGATACGTTTAAAGGCTTTTGGAAAGCACACAGGCAGAATGCTTCCTATGCCAGGCAGGTAATGGTGACAATCAAAAGGCCCTCAAACTGCTCCAGTATCAGCTCCCGCAGGGAATACCCGCAGTCAAGAACTCATTGGGATAGGGTGCGTCTGTGTCTTGGTCACCTGCGCCTCGCAATGCCACAGCCAGCCATTGCCTCAAAGTGGACAGGCTGCTGGGAGCAGGTGTGCCCACCTTCTTGCCACCAGTGCTGCAGTCTGTGCTATGGGCTCTGTGGAGGCTGCCTCCACGTGCAAACACAGTGCCCAGTGCCAGGACTCAGACCCCGAGAGCAGATCCAGGTCAGGAGTCCTTGCAGGGAGAGGAAGGGCAAGAAAGCAACATGAAACCTTGTTTGGCAGGCTCTGCCCCGCCGGGCAGGTCACTGTAGTGCTGACTGAGCCTGAGTCACTCTTTGGGGGCTCCCAGGGCTTTCCTTCCTACCAGGCCTGCGCTTCTCAAGTCCCAGGGTAGTGACAGCTGCCCTCTCTTGACCTTCCTAAGGATAGTCGGTGGCCTCGCTGAGGAGATGCACTTACACAGGGACCAGGCATGAGAGGCCACTGGAATGCAGATGTTCAGTCCTACAGAGGCATCAGCAAGGGGTTGTGGGCTCTGGGTGCAGTAGGGCTCTGTGGGAAGGCAGAGAACCAGGATCCCTTCACCCTGCTGTGCAGTATCCTGCAATGCCTGCTGGGGCTTATGCATTCCAAGTGTGTGCAATTGTCCAATGGAACAGAAAAAACACAAACACAGGGCATTGAGGTCTTGAAGGCTGCAGGGTCTTTGAAAACCAAGCCAGGTCCCCAAACACCTTCTTCTATGACAGATATGTAGACAGCACGAGGCACAGTACCATGAAGAGCATACAGGTAGGTAGGTAGACCCCTACATAGGACTTACATATGTGACAGGCTCCAGGATGCTAGGTACAATTGGAAAGGGTTATAGGGAATGCAGGACTCCCATGTAATCCATAAGACAAGAAGGAAAGAGATTAAAAAGAGTAGAGAATAAGTTACATGGAACTGCAGGAGAGTGAAAGAGGTTAAAACTGCAGGTCAGAAGGTAATGCAGGACAGCAAAGCGAAAACTTTCAATGAGTCTTCCAGCCTACCGTGCCAAGGATTTCTTCCCAGTCTACAAGAGAAGCAATCTGAGTCATGGCACCAAAGAGGTTCCAGGTGGCCCCAGACGGGTTCTAAACCTCAGTTCTTGTTCTTCTTGAGAGAAAGAATTCTGGCTACAGACACAACACCCGGGAAAGCATAGGAAAATTTAATTGAAAGCAGAAGTAAGGAGATTCAATAAAAGATAGAAAAGCTTTAATACACTTGGCAGACTTAAGTGGGCAGCTCAGGACAGAGGTCAGAGCTCCACACTTGCCTGATGGGTTTCCCTTTATAGTCCTTTCCCCCCACCGTTAGCCCTGATGATGTAGGGGTTATACACGCTGCAATTCACAAGGCCAGCAGTTTAAACCACTAGCCAGCTCCATGGGAGAAAGACAAGTATTTCTACTCCAGTGAAGATTTACAAAGGAGCCCTGGTAGTAGCAGTTATGGGCTGCAATCTGCATGGTCAGCGGTTCGAAACCACCTACAGCTCCATGGGAGACAGACGAGGCTTTCTACTGATGTGATCCATTCCTAGTACTAGCAGTGCTCACTTAGCAAACTAGACGGGGAAAGTTCAAAAGCTAGGTCTAAGGGCAGGTCAAATAGTGGCATCAGGTTCTGAAGACCACAGATGCCCAAATATTCCATATAATATATTAACTATTAACATGCTTTCTACATAGTTATTATGTTAGTCTGGGTTGACTAGAGAACACATTCATAGACACTCATATGTGTATAAGAAATAGCTTTATATAAAAGGGTAATTATATATTAAGAAAACATCCCAGCCCCATCTAGATCAAGTCCATAAGTCTGATATTGGGCAATATGTCCAGTACCAACCTATAAATTCTTCTT
>NW_022103928.1:43179564-43184226 GCF_000313985.2 Echinops telfairi
ATATATATAATTATTAGCAATCTGGTTTTATCTCTCTAGAGAACCCTAACAGTGCTCTATAGCACTGCTGTCATGTGAACCTACCTTTCCTCTTTCTTTTGGAGTTTCTCCCCCTTTTCCTGGTCTTGATTATGAAAAATGGAGAAGGTTGATTTTAAAATTCAGCCAGATGATGATTCTGATATTCTTCTGACCCTTCATACTATGAAGGATAAATACAGTAACCTCTGGCTGCCCCTACTTAGTTCTTCTCTGTGACGAAGGTTGTACTCAAATGAAGGGGATACCTTTAAAGGCTTTTGGAAAGCACACAGGCAGAATGCTTCCTATGCCAGGCAGGTAATGGTGACAATCAAAAGGCCCTCAACCTGCTCCAGTATCAGCTCCCGCAGGGAATACCCGCAGTCAGGAACGCATTGGGATAGGGTGCTTCTGTGTCTTGGTCACCTGCGCCTGGCCCAGGCCACAGCCAGCCATTGCCTCAAAGCGGACAGGCTGCTGGGAGCAGTTGTGCCCACCTTCTTGCCACCAGTGCTGCAGTCTGTGCTATGGGCTCTGTGGAGACTGCCCCCATGTGCAAACACAGTGCCCAGTGCCAGGGCTCAGACCCCGAGAGCAGATCCAGGTCTTGCAGTGAGAGGAAGGGCAAGAAAGCAACATGAAACCTCGGTTGGCAGGCTCTGCCCCCTGGGAAGGTCACTGTAGTGCTGACTGAGCCTGAGTCACTCTTTGGGGGCTCCTTCCTACCAGGCCTGCCCTTCTCAAGTCCCAGAGTAGTGACAGCTGCACTCTCTTGACCTTCCTAAGGATAGTCGGTGGCCTCGCTGAGGAGATGCACTTCCACAGGGCATGAGAGGCCACTGGAATGCAGATGTTCAGTCCCACAGAGGCATCAGCAAGGGGTTGTGGGCTCTGGGTGCAGTAGGGCTCTGTGGGAAGGCAGAGAACCAGGATCCCTTCGCCCTGCAGTGCAGTATCCTGCAATGCCTGCCAGGGCTTATGCATTCCAAGTGTGTGCAATTGTCCAATGGGACAGGAAAAACACAAACATAGGGCATTGAGGTCTTGAAGGCTGCAGGGTCTTTGAAAACCAAGCCAGGTCCCCAAACACCTTCTTCTATGACAGCCATGTAGACAGCACGAGGCACAGTGCCATGAAGAGCATACAGGTAGGTAGGCAGACCCCTACATAGGACTTACATATGTGACAGGCTCCAGGATGCTAGGTTCAATTGGAAAGGGTTATAGGGAATGCAGGACTCCCATGTAATCCATAAGACAAGAAGGAAAGAGATGAAAAAGAGTAGAGAATAAGTTACATGGAACTGCAGGAGAGTGAAAGAGGTTAAAACTGCAGGTCAGAAAGTAATGCAGGACAGCAAAGAGAAAACTTTCAATGAGTCTTCCAGCCTACCGTGCCAAGGACTTCTTCCCAGTCTACAAGAGAAGCAATCTGAGTCATGGCACCAAAGAGGTTCCAGGTGGCCCCAGACGGGTTCTAAACCTCAGTTCTTGTTCTTCTTGAGAGAAAGAATTCTGGCTAGAGACACAACACCCGGGAAAGCATAGGAAAATTTAATTGAAAGCAGAAGTAAGGAGATTCAATAAAAAATAGAAAAGCTTTAATACACTTGACAGACTTAAGTGGGCAGCTCAGGACAGAGGTCAGAGCTCCACACTTGCCTGATGGGTTTCCCTTTATAGTCCTTTCCCCCGACCGTTAGCCCTGATGATGTAGTGATTATACACGCTGCGATTCACAAGGCCAGCAGTTTGAACCACTAGCCAGCTCCATGGGAGAAAGACAGGTATTTCTACTCCAGTGAAGATTTACAAAGGAGCCCTGGTAGTAGCAGTTATGGGCTGCAATCTGCATGGTCAGTGGCTCGAACCCAGCTACAGCTCCATGGGAGACAGATGAGGCTTTCTATTGATGAGATCCATTACTAGTACTAGCAGTGCTCACTTAGCAAGCTAGACGGGGAAAGTTCAAAAGCTAGGTCTAAGGGCAGGTCAAATAGTGGCATCAGGTTCTGAAGACCACAGATTCCCAAATATTCCATATAATGTATTAACTATTAACATGCTTTCTCCATAGTTATTATGTTAGTCTGGGTTGACTAGAGAACACATTCATAGACACTCATATGTGTATAAGAAATAGCTTTATATAAAAGGGTAATTATATATTAAGAAAACATCCCAGCCCCATCCAGATCAAGTCCATAAGTATGATATTGGGCCATATGTCCAGTACCAACCTATAAATTCTTCTTCAGACTCATGCAACATATGCAGTGACGTCAAATGCAGGAAGATCACCTGTGTGCATCCTCTGGTCTAGCCAGGCTTGGAAGGTAGAATTCACTGACCACTTCTGATAAAATATCTACACTACTTGAGGCAATGTCTCCTATTCTTTGCTTCTTAGGAGCATTCTGGCTATACTGCTTCCTAGTAGACTCGTTCACTCTCAGGGAAGTCTAGGTAGCCCTGGAGGGATAGCCATTGGGTTGCTAATCACAAGGTCAGCACTTCGAACCTATCAGCCACTCCATGGGAGAAAGCTCTGGCAGAATGCTTTTAGAGAGATTGCAGCCATGGACACATTGTTCGGCAGTTACAAATTTTAGTTCAGAATAATGTATTCATTTCGCATCATGATTTATAACGGATGCACTACACTAATGCAAGACTTTAAAATAGGGGAGATCATGTGCAGAGGGTGAGGGAGTATGTGAGAATTTTCTGTGCTTTTGCCACTATTTTCTTCTAAACATGAAACTTCTCTAAAACAGTCTCACGGTTATTTTTTTAATTAAAACACAGTCTCTAGTTTTATAAATCCAGTGGCCTCCAAAGACAACTCCTTAAAACTATCGTTTATCGCAACGTGTAATTCTGGTCAGCTTTCGAAGCCCTGTCATTACACTAGGAATCAAACGCTCTCCAGGACCTATACACTCCATCTTCCGCAGTTCTCAGGTTGGGAGCAGCTTCTACCAATGTCCTCTGAGCACAAGTTTTCCAGAAGCTTCTCTCCCCCGACAGCAATCAAGAGCTCTTGTTCACTTAAGGGTCCTCTTCTCTGCTTCACTTGCGCAGAAAGGAAAAAATACCTAAGTGTACTTTAAATGGCAATGACCCTGACACGCAGGTCCGTAAGCACTATGTGATTCAAACCATCCTCACTCCATCTAAGATAAAGCAAGTTGCTCTGCTCTTTTATAATTAATAGCTTAAAATGTATAAGAAAGGCTTAGCTGTATTCATTGTGCTTTTAGGTTCATCATTAAGCTTCTCTGTTCAATGTCTACCTACTAACTAATTCCACTTGCATTAGCTAGGACTGTTTTCATGATAGCCCACAAATGTCTCTTTTAAAATTTTAAGCAAAGCTTTCAAACAAAGATACAAGGTGAATTGTCCATTTATAAGTATAACAGTAAGTAAAAGAAAACTTACTACAAAATCAGAAAAAAATTTTATTAAACAAAACCAACAAAAGGTGAAGCTGTTTTTATTTGCTTTGGCATATCCTCCATCTAGAGCAGTGCCTTTCTGGAAGCAGCTTTCTCTCTAGCCCTTCCCCCAATAGTTGTGCATGACTCTACTTAAATCACATCAAAATGGACGTGTGGCATCTTTGAGGGACCTAAATGCTCTTTTAGTTCGAGGAACAAGAAGTAGTTTGAAGGGGCAGTACAGGGCTCTAGGGTGCTGAGGTACGATTTCCAAGCAAAACTCCTGTAGGTAGTCCTTGCTACCCTCAAAGCACGAGCAGGGGTCTGGTGGGAAGGAAACACAGGGACAAATTCCTTGGTGCAACTTTCCTGGTCCTTTTCTGACCAATGCAGCTTTCCATTTTCTTCACTCTTAAGAATGCTTCTTAAAATCTATATTAGCTACCACACCATGTGTCCTCTGAGAAAACCCGCTAAGAGGCTCCCCTTGGGATCTCAAGAAACAGCCCCTGTAACCTTCTGAGCTGGCCTCTCTGCCTTGAATTTAAGTAACCCAGAAAACCCCATCAGATGGCACTATTTTAATGGGATCTTTTTAAAAAGGTGCTTTAAGGAGACTAAGACAAGTGTATTATTGTTTGCAATCATCCATTTATCACAGACATAAGTGTAAACACGTTTTCTTTGGGGGGAAACCTAAGTGTGTGTGAATGGGAACCCTATTAGTATTTTTTAAAATTTACCCTTGAATAACATTGGAACCTGAAAAACCTCACATTTTGTAGTGGTGTTTAAGTCTGAAAGAAGTAACCACTGTTAAAAGAGTAACACTTTCCATTTTAAAATGCTTCAATTTACTGTTCTGTTATGTTTCAGACAAAATTCTAATAGATGCTTATTAGGGAAAAGACAGGCAAGCATTTACCTTTCTGCTTGTCTATTATAGTTAGTAAGGTTATTATTTTCCATTAAGTTTGATTCTCCTAGTTCCAGGCTAGGAGTGAATTTAGCACTGTCAGAAATTATATTTACTCTTTCAAACTGCTATGGTAATATTTATTTAACTACTAATCTAAAGCAATAATGGAAGCATGAGATAGTTTTCAAAATTCATTAAGATGATGGTACCCTACTTGAGCTGAAAATTCACACTGACACATCTCACATCTATCACTGCCGGCAGGATCCTGCAGTGACT
>NW_022103928.1:43184326-43185672 GCF_000313985.2 Echinops telfairi
ATGAGCCCCAATAAATTGATTAATTAAAAAGAAAATCTATATTAGCTACCCCACCATGTGTCCTCTGAGAAAACCTGCTAAGAGGCTCCCCTTGGGATCTCAAGAAACAGCCCCTGTAACCTTCTGAGCTGACCTCTCTGCCTTGAATTTAAGTAACCCAGAAAACCCCATCAGATGTCACTATTTTGATGGAATCTTTTTTAAAAGGTGCTTTAAGGAGACTAAGACAAGTGTATTATTGTTTGAAACCATCCATTTATCACAGACATAAGTGTAAACACGTTTTCTTTGGGGGGAAACCTAAGTGTGTGTGAATGGGAACCCTATTAGCATTTTTTTTAATTTACCCTTGAATAACATCTGAATCTGAAAAATCTCACATTTTGTAGTGGTGTTTAAGTCTGAAAGAAGTAACCACTGCTAAAAGAGTAATACTTTCCATTTTAAAATGCTTTGATTTACTGTTCTGCTATGTTTCAGACAAAATTCTAATAGATGCTTATTAGGGAAAAGACAGGCAAGCATTTACCTTTCTGCTTGTCTATTATAGTTAGTAAGGTTATTATTTTCCATTAAGTTTGATTCTCCTAGTTCCAGGCTAGGAGTGAATTTAGCACTGTCAGAAATTATATTTACTCTTTCAAACTGCTATGGTAATATTTATTTAACTACTAATCTAAAGCAATAATGGAAGCATGAGATAGTTTTCAAAATTCATTAAGATGATGGTACCCTACTTGAGCTGAAAATTCACACTGACACATCTCACATCTATCACTGCCGGCAGGATCCTGCAGTGACTTGTGTTTCTATACAAATATGGGGTACGAATCTGAGTGTCTAACATCCACTAACCTCCCAGGACTTAGAGTCTGGCACATCGTGGATGTTCAAAATGCAATAAATGAATGCAATATATTTTTATAGAGACAAAGGGAGCTCCTATTGGAGAAAGTAGGGGATGTTGAAGACCGAAAAACACAAAGCAAAACAGAATGAAATCATCGCTACGGAACCAGTTCTGATTCTTGGTGATCTCAGCTGTGTTAGCGTAGAACTGTGCGCCATAGGACTCTCAATGGCTAATCTTTGGGATGTAGCTATCCAGCAGCCCCATCCGTTAACTGTTTGATTCACCTCAGGGATACCCTGTTGCAGACAAAGGGTACAAAATTAGTCAAAGTCTGCAAGTATTTGACAATTTGATTAAATAAATAGTGAAATGTATACATGAAAATTAATCAATATGCTCTCTAGACTGAAGGTCCAAATAAGGGGAAGCGCTTCCCCTAAAAAGAAAACCATTGAACCTTGTGACAATGAAGTGTCTAATATGAAGACAGGGA
>NW_022103928.1:43186817-43188612 GCF_000313985.2 Echinops telfairi
ATAATTTATAAATTATCAAGGGTTAATGGGGGAGGAGGGAGCAGGGAGGGAGAGAAGAAAATGAGGAGCTGATGCCAGGGGCTTAGGTGGAGAGCAAGTGTTTTGAGAATGATGAGGGCAATGAATGTACAAATGTGCTTTACACAATTGATGTAGGTATGGGTTGTGAGAAGAGCTGTATGAGCCCCTAATAAAACAATTTAAAAAAATAAATGGGTCAAACTGGTGGGATAGTGATTATTTCTGGGAGGAAAAAATCTGCATAGATTTTTGAATGTATTGAATGATGAGTATAAAGTAACATAATAATAAGTATATTCTGTAAGTGGTTGCCTTGATAACAGATCTGACACAAACCCAAAATGTATCTTGCAGTCTGCCTTCCCTCAGAAAAAAATGGTACCATACTATAGTCATGAATTTTATTTTGAACAAATGAATTTCAAGATTCTCACCCAGCCAAGTCGGAATTTCAAATAGCTAGTTGCACATCAGAACCGGTATACTAGTCAGGGCTGAAATTGTAAGTATCAGGGAAGACTGCAAAGCAATGAGACTGGAGGAAATCAGTCAGAGCATGAAGGTAGAGGAGATGAAATCAAATCACAGGGCTACACTTCAGGAGACTCCAGCATTTATTAGGGACCCAGCAGAGGTGACTGAGAACAGTAGCAATCCTACTGGAAGTCAAGGGGAAAAAATGTCAAGGAATAAGTTTCCAGCTGTATCAAACAATGCTAAGAAAGATGAATAATGTACATGAATCAAACAGTTAACAAATGGGGCTGCTGGATATCTACATCCCAAAGATTAGCCATTGACTCGAGTCCATGATTATGTACTTGTTCGGAAGGATGGTGGTCTCGCAATGGTTGTTTGTATGCCGCCGTAGGAATAGAAGTCACATGGAAACATTTCAGAAAACACTGCGTCTATTTCACTTAGCCATCTCCAACTTCAGAAGAGAAAACTGTGCCCAGGCTCTTGCTTAAACACTAACTTCGAGCTGCTATCATCACAAACACATACATAGTCTTTGTCAAGACTGCAGTGTATATAACATGTATGTCACAACAGGAAAGGAGGAGGTGGGTCTCTGAAGAGGGGCCACCAACTCTCTATCGTGTGTTAGTTTTTTCACTGCTGTCCAATCAATTCCAAGTCTTAGAGACCTTGTAGAACAGGGTAGAACTGCCTCTGCATGTTTCTGAGACGGTAACTCTTTACATAAATAGAAAGTATCCTTTTCCTCCGGAGGAGGGGGATGATGGTTTTGAACGGCTGACCTTGCAGGTAGCTGTCCAACGTGTAGCCACATCACCAGGGCTCTTTGTGTCATTAGCCTTGGGAATTCTAAATTAAAACTAGTGTTCTGGGGCCCACAACCCTATATGATTAATAGGGACTATGTGCAAAGTTAATGTAAATACATATTTCTAGTGAAATATTCCATAATATTTATCAACATTTTAGAAGGTCCATGATGTCTTCTAAAACTATAGAAAACTTTAGTCTACACCTGAAAAACTGTACAGCTCATCAAACCAAGAGACCCCCTTTGAGATCCAGCTCCTACGAGAACACCACTTGTCATTGTCCAGGACCCTCAGCGACAGCTGCACCACAGTCAAAGAAACTCGAAATGGCTTAAAGGCTCAGTAAATCGCTCACCCATCACAGCCAGCACTCATCCCAGCTTTTATGGCTTTGGTTCCAGGGAAATGCCACTTCAGGGCATGGAGCTATGGCAGTTGATAAATTCTAAATGATCAGTCAAGTTGTATGAAGATAATGC
>NW_022103928.1:43189787-43196738 GCF_000313985.2 Echinops telfairi
TGGGAGTGGATCCGTCAGGATCTTCATTTGCAGACGGGGCAGAACTCAAAGTGACAGGAAATAGCTGCAAAGATCTAATAATCAGAACTTTAAACTTACAAACTATGAATCTAGGACAATTTGTCAAAATTGAAATGGAATACATAAACAGCGATATCCTAGATTTTACTGAACTAAAATGGACTGGTGTGGGCCACTTTGAATAAAAAAATCGTATAGTTTACTACGCCCGGAATGACACAATCATGAGGAATATCTATGCATGCATAATCTGAAGGGACATTTCAAGATCTATTTTGAAGTACATAATAATCAGGATTTTTATGAATTCCTTATGCTGATAGTATAGTGGTTAAGCATTGGACAGTGATCCCATGGTCAGCAGTTTGAAACCACCAGCAGACCCACAGGAGAAAGACTGGGCTTTCTACTCTAGAAAACGGTTACAGTCTCAGCAACCCACAGGGGTCAGTTGCTAAGAGTCAGCTTTCCCGCAATGACAGTGAGTTTGCTTTGCGTTTGTTAATACTTTCAAAGTACCATCGTCCACCACAAGAACAGGGAAATCTCTCTTGGGGGAAGTACAGGTAGCATACTTAGAAGCAATAGTAGTGAAACTTCATCCCACAATCTTTGAACATATTACCAGAGAGACCAGTCTCTGGAAAAGGACATCAAGCTTGATAAAGTAAGAGGGCTAAAGGTTTTTGTTTATTTTCTTTACTTAGTGGTGGAATTAAGAGCTACTGTTCTTTTGGATTACTAATCTGTCTGAGATTTTTTAAAAGGCTGACAGATGCAACTTTTATTAATGTTTTCATTAGAACAGATCACTAGATTTCTTGACCATTAGCTTGAATGGTTGATAAGTAAATTTGACTAATAGTTATATTAGCTGGTTCTCTTTTTACAATGAATGCTATGGCATTCCTCTTGAAGTTGTCATCCTTGGCATAGGAAACCGTATGACTGTCTGATCCCAAATGGCTCAAACTTGTCCAGTTCAGCCCACTAGTGCTTAAGAGATTGACCTTTATGTGTTCCATTTTATTTAACAACTTTTTCATTCTGAAATTGATCAAACATGCCTTCCACATGCCCTTATAATTATTGGCAATTGGAATTAGAAAGTTGGGGTAAAAAAGAAAAAGGCTCAGTAATTGGAACATGTGACCATAGTGAGAGAAATGATAGAATTTTGCAAGATCAATGACTTCGTTCCAAATATGTTTTTAAAAACAATATGGGACATTGTGGTAGTTATATAATTTGCTGTCACCTTGAGACTTAAGAGTTAAGGGATGGAGTTTAGTCTGTCAGTCAGGTCGCAGCTTGATGACCTCATTTGGCAGCACTAAAGAGATAAATAGCTCACTGGAGGTGGACACACACTCACTCCCTGAGAGACATTCCTACTGACAAGACACATGGAGCTATGCTAGAGCCCAGGAGCTGGAGGAGCCACATGGAGACCCCTGCCAGTGTTGAGATATTTCCACTGCCACTGGATCCATAAGACTTTCCACCCACTGGCCTGTGATCTTCCTGCATTTGGCAACATTGCATGTGTTAAATGAGTCTGAAGAGGAACTTACAGACTGGTATTGTACATATGGGCTGATATTGGACTTATGGACTTCATCTGGACTGGGCTGTGATGTTTTTTTAATATACAACTACTATTTAATATAAAGCTTTTTCTTATACACATATGAATTGGTTTCTCTAGTCTACCCAGACTAACACAGACGTGTACCTTTAGACTTGAGAGTAGCCAATAATTCAAAGTTGTGTTGTTATGTGTCAGTTTGAAACACAGCTTAATTTGAAAAATTAAAAGTTTCAATTTAAGGTGCTGGAGTTTTTGTTTGTTTGTTTTTAAGAATGAAACTTGGTGGAATAGGTGACAGGTCTATATTAATTAATCAACATGCAGCACAGAGAAAAAGATATAGAACAGTAAAAGAAAAAAGACTACTAAGAGAGGTTAAAAGGGAGAATAAACAAAAAATGTCATCCACAAGTAGAACTTAAAAAGCTAAGGAAGATGAAACACTGGTATAGTTTAAAAATAATAATAATAAACTGAATTTAAGAGGGGAAAATGCCAAAACCTCAGTTAGAATATTTAATTAAAACTAATTAAATTGAATGGGGAGTTGATTTATCTCCCAAAATATCTTGCGAACCCAACTCATTATGCAGACATATGTGTGCATGCCTTTCTGCCCAGCACTGGGGGAGATGTGTGGAGAGAGGGCAAACTGTCATGAAAATGAGCCTGCACATCAAAGAACAAACAAATCATACCATTGTGAATGATGGGGAGTGCGGAGTGGAGACCCAAAACCCATTTGTAGGCAACTGGACATCCCCTTACAGAAGGGCTGTGGGGAAGAGATGAGCCAATCAGGGTGCAGTGTAGCATTGATGAAACATACAACTTTCCTCTAGTTCTTTAATGCTTTCCCCCTCCCCCCACTATCATGATCTCAATGCTACCTTACAAACCTGGCTAGACCAGAGCATGTACACTAGTACAGATCAGAGCTGGAATCCAGGACAGATAAACGCCTCAGGACCAATAATGAAAGTAGCAATACCAGGAGGGGAAGAGGAAGGTGGGGGAGAAAGGGGGAACTGATCCCACTGATCTACATATAACCCCCTCCCTGGGGGACAGACAACAGAAATGTGGGTGAAGGGAGACATCAGACAGTGTAAGACATGAAAAATAACAATAATTTATAAATTATCAAGGGTTTGTGAGAAAGGGAGAGTGGGGGAGGGAGGGGGAAATGAGGAGCTGAAACCAAGAGTTCAAGTAGAAAGAAAATGTCTTGAGAATGATGATGGCAATAAATGTACAAAGTGCTTGACACAATGGATGGATGGATGGATGGATTGTGATAAGAGTTGTCCAGGCCCTCAATAAAATGACTTTTTTAAGAAAAAGAAAGAAAGAAAAGAAAATGAGTCTGTGAATGCAAAAAGGAGAGAGAGGGAGAAGGGCAAAGAATCACCCATTTGGTGTTAGTTGCAATGGATGTGCTTCAGTATGTCTTATAACAAGAAATGTTTCCAGAATAAAGGAAATACGTTTGCTGGCTTAGTTTTTCTGAGAAGGAGCGAGTCAAAGGAACCCAGGTCAACCCCACACATGTGTGAAGAGAGAGCTTAAGAGCTATAGGAATTTCAGGGTATCTATGGATTGTGGTAAAGGATTTTTCAAAGGCCCAGCATGCAGAGGTCTTCCAGATCCGTTTTAACTTTAAATAATGAACAAGGAAAACAGGGGTTTCCTTTATATGTGAACTGACTTGGTGTTCACATCAGCATCCTTACTGGGTCTGCTGGTGGGTAGCCCCTTTGACTAGGACACCACTGAGGATGGAACAACCGTCTGCGAATTTTCTTTCCTCTTGCCTTCCCATGGCGTGGAAAGTTGTTCGATAGGAAGCCGCTCAAATTCTCAGAGGCCATGGGTATAAAATCCCAAATGCAAAGGCAAAAGAATGAATGGGGTTTTACATATAAGGGGAATTGTATCCAAATCAGAAGAGGCAAATCAATGAGGTGAGAAAATTAAAGTCCAAAGTAATAACCAACCCACGGGCCCACGGTCGCCATGAACATCCACCTAGACCTGCGTTGGAAAGGCTGAAACGATGAGCATCGAGTTAGGGTCCATCAAAATGTAAGTCATTTTTAATAAGCAGTGAAAGACATGAAGCAAATCATTTAGGTACCTGGATGGTTATTTTCCAGAACTTCCCTTACCACCATCTAATGTTAACTACAGACACCAATGTTTGACATGCAGTGAAAACATGCCCACCCAAATACCCATCTAGTATGATCATCCAGAGAGTCCCAAATTATGTAATAAATTTATTCAAAGCTCTCACTCAATTGAGAGTTTCTGGAAATTCACCCCCTGCTAGCAAAGCAAATAGACTCTATTGTAATGGTGAGTTAGTGACCTGAAAGAAACCTTGTAATTTCTGCTGCCTTACAGAACACAGATAAGAGAAATAAAAAGTTATAAATTACATTTACTCTACTTGTTATATAGTATAATCCTAACTAATCCCTATTTTTTCTATATCCAAATACACACACACACACACACACACACACACACACAAAATCTTGGCACTAGATGTTAAGAACAAAATTAAGGTTGGGAGTTTTCCAACTATTCCCTCAAAAATCAAAACCTGAAAACATAGCCAGCTGTCCTATAAAGACCATTGGGATTCCCATTCTAGATTCCTAAATTCAAATTAATAGATTTATAATGTACATTATGAGAAGAACTAGCACTTTTTGAGCATTTGCTCTATACCTGTCACTGTGGTAGGTGCTATATAAATATTATCTCACTGAATACTTACTTACAATAACACAGTGAAAGATACAAAGAAGTTCTTATAATCCCTACTTGTCAATGAAGAAATCAAAACTAATGTATCTTAAAAAATGCAGGGTCTAGGATCAGTCAACTAATAAGGGTAAAATAAATTTGAACATTTCTAGGTCACTGCTTCATAAATAAAATTTTCTTTGGTTAAAAAAAGTTTTGTCTTCATTCACTTTGAAGTTCAGTATTTTGAAAAACTGCTTATTTTGAAATAATTTAAGTTTCACAAGAAATGAAAAAGACATATAGATAATAGTCTTGCACACTTTTCTTCCAGCGTCTCCGATGTTTATATCTTGCATTATTAAAACTCAGTATCAATAACAGGGCATAGAGGTTGATTAAAAACCATTGAGATTCCTCAGATTTCCCAGTTGCACATGCACTTGTGTGTGTCTCGTGTGTAGCATTTTATTACACATGTAAGCTGTATGTAACCATAGTCAATACAGTGTCCACCAGCAGAAGACTCGTGTCCTAGCACAAAACAACCCCTTAGAGAGTCTCTGACTATCGTGATCTTATTTCACAACTTTTATATAAAAAGATGTTCCCTTTAGAGACTAACTTTTGTAATTCAGTATAATTCCCTGGTGATTCATCCAAGTAATTTCATACTATCGATATTTTATCGTCAAATAGCATTCTCTGGATACATGTACGATGTTTTTAACCACTCAATCATTGAAGGGCATTTGGATAGCTTTCAGGTTTGGGCTATTGTGAATTAAACAGCTGTGATCATTTGTGTACAAGTTTCCACATAAAAATAATTTCTTTGGCATAAATTTCTATGGCTATAATTGCTAGGTCATATGGGAAGTCCATGTCTAGTTTTAAAAGAAACTGCCAAACTGTTTTCCAGAATTACTGTACCAGTGTATATTCCTGTTAGCAATGTAGGAAAAGGCATTTCTCTGCCTTTTTACCATCATGGGTTGTTAGCACTAATGTAATTTTAGCCACAGGAATACGGATGCAGTGCTGTCTCACTGTGAGTTTAGTTTGCATTCCCTTGGGGCAAACAAGGTGAGCCTCTGTTAGAGGGCTTACTTGACATCTGTATATTCTCTTTGGTAAAATGTCAGTTATGTCTTTGTTCATTTTCTAATCAAACTCTTTTATTTTTACTATGAAGCCTTGAGAGTTCTTCACATAGTCTAAACATAAGTCATTTGCTGCATATTTAATTTACCCATAAATACTTTTTGATGCATGAAGTCAATAAAGACATTAAAAATAAAACCAATACATAGATTCTAAGAGATTCAATGACAGTTTCAAGAATTTAAGCACTTATTGTGTACTTTATTAGAGAACTAACCAAAAGTAGAGGTACGGCTTTGATAGCAGAAAAAAATTAGAAATAAATACAAGATCAAAGACATGAGTAGAGAAGTGTGAGCACAGACGGAGGGTGCAGCCGGACAGAGGCCCTGGAAATGGATTCTGATGTTTCTTTTCATGCAGATTGCCTCCCTCAGTTTGGTCACACTCATCAGTCATCCGTGCAGTGCATCTGCCACCTGGTGGACTTTGAAAACACGACAGGGCCCGTTTAAACCCAACGGCATACTTGCAAGACGCATTGGGGCTTCTCACACAAGCTTCTCTGACGGATTAGCCAAGTTCCATTCACAGTGGTGTTCATCCCATAGGACAGCTTCCAAGAGGAAAACCGGTTTGACGAACATGCACTGCTTTATTTTGGGGACCAAGAAACTACCAGGGACAAGGCAGCTAAGACCATCAGGGTGACAGGATCTTTGCCAAGGTCATCACCATTAGATCACGCAGGTTTCCTTAGGTGTTTCCATCACTCACCCTGTGGAATCCAGCTTCCCAGATGGACAACCTCTAGCCTTGGTGAAGAGGCTTGAGGGTCTGGTCTGATGGACAGAGGTCGCACCAGACAGTTCTCCTGGACAATCTCTTTGGGAAGTGTGGCAAGCATTGCTGCAGGAAGACCAGACCGTCTGACCTAGCTCGGCAGAGAACAGGAAAACAGAAGGAGAACCCAAAGAGTTGATGACGGCACCACGTTTAAACACCAGAGCAAGAAGTCTGAAATGAGGACTGTTATGTTATACAGATCGTCTAGCCCAGGATACTTTCACTGAACGGATGCCTGGTTGAAACCACAGACATGTAAGAAACACAAATAGAGTGTGCAACAGGTATGGGTGAGTGGAATAGAAATGAGTTCCCAAGAATTCCCAAACCTGCTTTGTAGGCCTTCAACCAATTAATAATATAAAAAAATTTTTAAGTAAAAACCATCAAACAACAAAAACTAAAAACCAAAACAAAATAGCAAAAGAGACACTGACAAACCAACTCCTCTATTGCCCCTGTGAGAAGAGAGCTCACTAGCGACCTTCCAGGAGCTAAACAACTCAGAGATTGCAGGCAGAGGCAGGGCTGGAAGCCAAATTACTGAAAGGGTTCTGGGTGAAATCCTTAGGAGACCTGGTATGTAATGGGTTATATACTGGGCTACTAACCACAAGGTTAGGGTTCGAAACCAT
>NW_022103928.1:43197313-43235308 GCF_000313985.2 Echinops telfairi
GAGAGGGGGAAGAGAGGGAGAGAGGGGGCGCAAAGAGAGAGGCCAGAGAGAGCTCTCTATTGCTGACCCAGGCCTATATACCTTTGGGGTGGTGCAAGCCCACTAATTACAGGTAAAGACATACATCACAGGAAGGGGCTGCACTATAGGTTATACAGCAATGAAAGGGGGTGGTCTAGGGACATACACACAATAGGAAGAGGAGGGATTGGGGGTATACATGTGACAGGATGGGCGGATCCTAGATTTAGGATGGCAGCTTAAGTTTGGATGTCACACAGCCGGTTTGGCTTGTTCCTGGCCCAACTGACAGAGACCATTATCAGTAGGATGTGAACTCCGCCTCCAGGAGCCTGTCCATTGTCCCCAGCAGCAGGCAGCAGGGCCCACTGCAGTCTGGCAACTGATGTCCCTCAGGGGGGGAATGCCTGCGCATCTGACCTCCCCCCACAGAGCACTCTACTTCTTACCCCTGTAAGAAAGACATACAACAGCAAAGGCATCTGTCACCAGAGGCATTAGATGACCCCACTCCAACTGAGGAGGATTCATTAAAAAAATATAGTAAAGCTTGTGTTGTCCTATGAGCTCTGTCCAGATTTATGCAGCCTGACACAAATGACCTCTTTGTTAAATAAGAGGGTTAGATTTTCCCAGTTGGCTACCAACTTTATTATCTTTTCCATAGCTGATTCACTTCTGCTCCCATCGCCCTCCTGCAGTTGCATATTGCCTGTGTCTTAGGAGTCCCTGAGTAGTGCACACAGTTTAACACTAAGCTTCTAACTGAAAGGTTGACAGTTTGAGTCCAACCAGAGGCACCACGAAAGAAATTCCCAGTGACCTACTTCCAAAAGGAAGCCATTGAAAATCTTCTCGAGCACAGGTATACACTGACACGCATGGGGTCACCATGAATTTCTAACGGGCTCGGTAGCAACTGCTATTTTGGGTTTTATTTGGGGGTTTGTGTTTGGTGTCTTAATAGAGGAACAGTTACACCAGTTTAATGAACTAGATTGAAATATACAAATCAAAGATTCAAGTCCAGATTTATTTTTTTTAAGAACATGACTAATTTCCACGGCTGGCTGACTCTTCATCATAGTCAAACAGGACAACAAACTACTTTCATTACCACGAGAGTCTGTATTCATGGTAGAGTTTCTATTTACAGTTCTCTTATAGGACAGTCCAAGGGCAAGTGAACTCCTGCTTCTCAATAGGGAAGAACAGTGTTATCAAGGACGCAAAGTAATAGCAGGTGTGTGTTGCTGTTTAATAGTCCCTCTCCTTACTCTACTTCTGCACTAATGATTTCATCAGGAGTGAAGGAGATGAGTAAGTTATTCACCTGACAAGTTGTGTAGTCCAAGCTCCTGTGTATTTGTTTCTCTAAACTCAGTTATTCCGCAGGCTCATATTATATTGAATTACGTACCTCGCAATATTTGAAATGGCTCATTTGTTCTGGGAATTACATGACTCCAGTGATATCACAAAAATGCTGACAACCAACAGCGTTGCAATGAAACACAGCCCACCAGCAGCAGCGGCGAGCTCTAGAATGCAAATAAATATGGCATGTTTAAGTATTGCTACAGTGTCAGTCAAGTACAAAATGCATGGAAACAAATGCTATTAGGTACAGTAATTTTTAATGCCACTCACTCCTCCTCCAGAGATGTATTGTAAAGAAAGCCTATCTTAAAGGTTAAAGGCATTATCAAGTTATTCTTTCAAAGATACCTATTTCCAAATGTGTTTGCCACTTAAAATAAGTTGCTAAAGGAAAGGATGTCACAAGTTGCTGCCTGGGGTTTCTGGACACTGAAATACTCCTCAGTCTGACCTCCCCTTTCTGTTTCCCTCTGGAAATCATTTTCCATTGAAAAGAGCAGCCACTTTGGTGGGTAGGATGGAGTGGAAGATAGTCTGCACCTAATATCTGAAAGGTATGCGAGTAAATATGTCCCATGGCTATACTGTAGAACAATCCTGAAAGTTTACTCAAGGTGCCAGGTTCCCTGTAGAATTGTGGGAGCGTTTATTGATGTATTATCAGAGTCAACCCTTCCCCTGCCCAATTCTGGTTTCTCCTGCTCCCTTGGGGCTCACATCCACAAAGCAAACCCTGGTCAACCTCCTGCATGGCAGTCACTCTTAACTGTGCTTGGTTCTCTTGTTCATTTTCCATTAAATTCTGACTGCTTACCCTGTGTTTCAAGGCTCATGTATCCAAGCTCTATCTTTTTCGAATGGAAATATTCAGGTAAGTCGTTTTTACTCTCCCCACCCCCAGCCCCCTGCCATTCATGCCATATTCATTTCTACTCCTGTGTCTTTGCAATCTCTTCCCACACAGGGAAATTTTATCCTGGAAATCAATTACTAGATACACTCACTCACACACACACCCCAAAATAATCTCACACACACCACCACCACTACTACCGCCCGCCCCTCCCACCTCACCCCCCGTCCAACACACACACACACACACACACACACACACACACACACACAGAAATGAAAGAATCTTACTCAGAAATCAAGTTAAAACCAAGGGAAAGGAACATCTCCATTTCAGAGGAAGCACTTAAATATTTCTGTAGGTGGGTATGGTAAGTTAATGGGGGGAGGCAACCTCACATTGGGAAGGGATTCTAAACCATAACTGTAGGGAACCTAAGGAAAAAATAAAAGGTTTTGTGTTCCTCAGTAGACTCGTTAACTAAGGTTCTACCCGACCCTTGGTGAACCCCACCATGGGCTAAGCACGAGGATGACGTTAGATGCTGGCCTTACAGGAAACATGGCATCTTCCAAGGGCCACACCAGAAGGAATCGATGTGGAAGCCAGAATGAAGGAAATGGACACTACCTCAAAATTACCTGTAGCCCTTGAGCTTAGGACTGAAACTCCCTAATGGGAGAGAAAACAAAATATAGCCACCCCAAAACTATGGAAAGGGCCATTGTTGGACCTTGGGTGAAACTCCTAAGTGGGTGTCCAATGAAAGGGGACCCAGATCCACCATTTATTTAGTACTTCAATGCTCCCTTGCATTAAGATCACAGGTATTAATCTGATAGGGAAAGATCTGCCCTTGTAAGAAGTGATGCAGTAAAGTTCCCCTGAGCACCAACCCACATGCTCAATGTAAACTAAGCTCAATCAATTAAGAAATCAATCTGTACAAAGCAGCAGTTCATGAATTGCAGCTCACATTTGGACTATACTCCCATAAACACCTCATATCCATAGTCCCTTAAACTCTGACATTGGATAAAGTATGATATTATCAATTCAATCACCTTATACCTCAGGGAGATGATTGGCAATGTTTTTCCTTTTTGTTTGTTTTTGTTTTATTTGGTTGTGCTCTTGGTTTGGGGTTTTGGTTTTGTCATGATTTGACTGCCAAAATAAACCAGAGCTGGTCGTATCCCAGAAGGATTCTGGGCTCCCACTGAATTCTATCCCCAATCCAAGAACAGTTACTTTTTATGACATGGCCCTGCTCAATATTCACCTTCAAGAAGAGATCACTGAAGATAAGGGTGCTACAGCAAAGTGTGGTGAGAAAGCAGATGGGTCCAGCTATCAATTGGAATCGCATCTGAGGTCTTAAAGGCTTGTATTCAAAAAGCAGCCATCTAAGTGAAGCATCAATTAAGTTCATATTGAAGAAGCACACCACCCTGCGTGATCCAGAGATGACAATAACAACATCCAAATATGACGAAGGGAAAAATATCAGAGCTTAAAGTGTGGACACCCAATTTGTAGAAGGCTATGGAGGGCAGTGGGAGCCCAAAACCCATCTGCAGAGTCGTCAAATTAAGCCTCTGGCAGATCCCCTCTGGCCACAGGCGAAGAACTCAAACTTGATAATGGTGGATCAAACTACAGTATAATATGATACTTCATCCGGCGACCTCCCTCTTGACCCAACCTAAATTTGCTATAGGCCTAAATATTTATCACTTATTCCATGACGAAAATTTCTTCTCTGGCTTTTTCATTCTTGATGGTGGTCCTTTCTTTCTTACTCTTTGGTTTTTATTTTTATCTTTATATTATTAGTAGTAGTACTTTCTGCTTCATTTCATTGCTGTTATTTTTTATTGTCTCATGAAGCACAGAAGGAAGGGTTAAATGGAGACAATAACTGATGCAATGGTTTATTGGGAGGGGTGTGGAGGATGAGGGGAATTGGAGAGCAGACAATGAATGCAGGGAGGGGAAGGGAACACTCAAACTGATTGTGATGATGGATATAAAACTATTTTTAAAGTGACTTAACAATGGAAGTGTCTGATATGTGAGATTTATATCACGAAAACTACTAAAAAACAAAAGATACCAATGTTGACCAATAACTAACGTGAGCGAAGGAGAGTGTTTGCTTAGGGGTTTCTGTTTATGGGGGTGGAATCATTTGTAAAAGGATGTCAATCATGGTTGCACAACAGAATGTAATCAATAGCACTGAAATATACAAGCAGAAGGTGTTGAATGGGAGAATGTTTTATTGTGCATGCGTTCACCACAGTCAAAAAAATCCAATTACACTAATACTGAGTACAAGGAAGAAGAACATGTTCTAAAATGGATTGTGGTAATGACTTTGCAACTCATCTTGATATGATCGAGCTATTGAATTGTACGATATGTTGAAGAAGAGCCAAAAAACGGTAACGATTAATTAATTAATTGAATGGGAATAGAGGAACTAGAAACTTTCTAAGCCTTGTGAACGCTTTTGAACCTTGTATGGGAGAGTGTAGCAGCAGGGAGTTGTAAAGAAATACCTTGTAAAAATATAGTCAGATAGCCGATAAATGATGGTGGGAAAAGTGTTGCTGATTTGTATATTTCCCTGACAGAAATGGGAAGTGTGATGAGCAGTATATTCATCTCTTAAGGAGCTGAGCTCGATTTCCCTACTTTTACATTATTAAAAGAATCAATGTTTTCTTAAATTTTGTTGTGGCTTTGTCAGAGTTATCTAGCGTTCACATCCCACTTTCTATGGCACCTCAATTCTATATAGTATTTTAAAAGGTAATTGTCATGTCTTTTTGACAATATAAATGAAAAGGACTATAAAGCATTAAAAAAAACTAGTAAAGAAGACTATGCCTCTCAGATGCCAGATGCCTCTCAGAAATTGACATAGAGATAATGAAACCAAGGAATAAAGGTGGCAGGCAATTATAATGAAAGGGAAAAGTAGAGCAATATTCACTTCTTTAAAGGTGATTCCACTGACACGGAGATATCAGTGCTAGTCTGGGACCAGAAATGGCTCCACGAAAGAAGGGGAAAGGGAGATGATGAGGGAAAGAATATGGTAATGCACCAGATAAGAAAAGAAATCAAGTCTTTGTATCCCGAAACAAAATTTTATTTATATTCACCCATCCTGTGTGGTACCCCACTGAGGGCCTGCTCTAAAGTAAGCTGAATTATTTCTGAGATGATCCCCACTTGTGATAATAGATTCACCTGGAGAAGAGTGATATTGTGAGAAAAGTGTTGGTATTGTTTGCTACGATCACGTTAGCCCCCAATTTATGGCAGCCACGTACACAACAGAACAATTTTGCTGTTGTTCTGCCCAATTGCTGTTCTGTCCCCAGGATTGGTTAGGGATCAGAGCCTTGTCATCTACGGGGTTTTTGCTAGAAGTAGATAACCAGGCCTTTCTTCCTTGTCCAAGTTTGAGAGATCCACTGAGACCTGCTCAGCATGATAGCAATATGCTGGCCTCCACGGACAGGTGGCAGCTGTGAACGAAGTAGATGAAAGGAAGAAATAGGAATCAGAGGGGCAGCTATTCATCTTGCCCCGTCTGGAGAAAAGGATACTGATGGCAACTGAAGCTGCCTGGAAACTATCAGCCAGTGAACTAATGGGCCATGTGGCTAGCAGTCATCATGAACCAAAGACCAGGCGACCTACATGGTGCCCGGCTACAACCACCAATTGCTGTAAAAGGGATCATGTTAGAACAGAGTTCTCAACCTGAGGGTCGCGGCCCTTTTGGGGGTCAAATGACCCTTTCACAAGGGCCACCCAATTCACAACAGTAGCAAAATTACAGTGATGAAGTGGGAATGAAAGTAATTTTACGAATCGATAGGGGGGGGGGTGTCACCACAACATGAGGCACTGTATTAAAGGGTCACGGCATTAGGAAGGTTGAGAACCACTGCATTAGAAGGTCATGGATAAAGTGGGGGGAAGTGCAGAACAAAACTCAAAATTGTTTTTTTAACGGGGGGCTTACTAGTCAGATAGTGACTGGTGGTACCCCCAAGACTTTAGTCATTCTTCAGGTCTGGAAATGAACTCACCTCACCTCCACTGGCTCCGTTTATAGCTAAACAATGGACGACAATATAGTGAGGTATGTACACCTTAATCAACCATTTGAAACTAAAAGGGCCGAGTTTCAGACAGGTTAGGGGAAAAAAGAGCAGAAATAGGAAACACAGAGAGAAAGTACATGAGCTAGGTGTTGCCACACTGTGGATACTGCCATTGATGACATGCGACAAAACGCGTATGCATTGTGGAATGTAAAACTGATTTTCTCTGGCAACCTTCACCTAACGCACACACACACAAAGGGTGTTGTTCTTTTATTCTGAACTACAAAAACCCACTGGATGCGAATACATCCTTATCAACTGTGCACTGAGGTCAGAGACGTGAAATCACTGGGCCAGCGTCACAGTGCAGTCGCAGCAAACCCTCCCAGCCCAGCTGCAATGCCCTTTTTGCTCCATCGTCGTATCATGAGAGAGATCAACGAGCACGTCGACTGTGACAGTCCTGCCTGAGATCACAACTTCAATGCAAGCTTCAATCTATAATCTTCTTTTTGAGGATGATTGTGACACCATTCTTCTTAAAATTGTCATTCCTGGCATTGTCATCCATCGAATTGTCCAATCACAAAGAGCCAATACCATTCCATTTTAGCTAATTAATGTCAAGGATGCCAATCTTTATGGATCTTTATGTTTTATCCATTTCTGACTACTTCCAATTTTCCTAGATTCATACTCCATACTTTACACTTTCTGATTATTACTGAAAGTTTGTAACCATTTCTTCTCCTTATATCATGTCCCATCAACCAACGGAGTTCTCAAAAGCTTTATTCCATCCGTGTTGTTAAGATCGACTCTACTGTGAGGAGGCAGCTCCTCTCCACTCATATTTTGCATAGGCTGGAATCTCTTCCTAACGTGTTGGAATCTCTTCCTAACGTGTGTGGCTGCAGGAGCTGATGAACAGGAAGCAGGAACCTGAAGCAGAAGAATCACAACCGAGTAGATGCAGAGCTGAATGAATTCAAGGTCAGCCGAATGAATCCAAGGTTGGCAGTATACGGATGGCTCTTGGGATCAGCAAGTGATATAACAAGAGATCAATGAGTCAGATTCAGGATCCAGAATCAGAAGAAGGTGAAGAGGCAAAAGAGACCTTCTTTTTGCTCAGGGTCTCTCTTGCACGAAAGTCCACACCCCCAAGATAGTATCATCAGGCTGCAACCTGATTGATAGTCTGGGCTCTACCACTATTGCACCCAAGTATGTCAAGTTGACATAAAATCTAACCATCACACTGACAAGCAAGTTGTGGTCTTCAGTCATTAGAGAAATTCAAATTAAAACTGTAATGAGATATCAGTTCACATATACTCAGATGGTTATAATTAATTTTTAACATGAGAAAAAAATAAGTTTTGATTAAAATGTGGAAAGAGTGGAGGCCTTACCTTTCTGGGAGAGTAGCCACTTTAGAAAAATAAGTTTGGCAGTTCATGGAAATATTAAAAATGCAATGATCACATTTCCAGTAATTTTACTCCTAAATATCCAACAATACCCCAAGTACATTACTCATACAAGTGTTTATAGGTGCATTATTCATAACAACCAAAAGGTTGAAGCAACACAAGTATTAGTTTTAACATTGAATATTCACACATTGGAATGTTAGTATATAATGAAGAGTAATAAAGTACTCATATATGCTACCACAAGGATGAATGAAAATATTATGCTAAGTGAAACAAATCAGTAACAAAAGACCATATATTTTATGATTCCGTTATATAAAATATGCAGAATAGACAAATACATAGAGACTAAAAAGCAGATCCATGTTTGCTTCGGGCCTGTGGGAAAGTAAAAGGTAGGAGGCGGGAGTAGCTGCCAAGGAGTACTGTGTTACTTGGTGAGATGGTGAAAATGTGCCAAATTTAGATTGCAGTGATGATTGTACAACTCTGTGGATATACTAAAATCTATTTCATAATCCACTTTGGTGAATTTACAGTACATGAATCGTCACTGCTGCTGTTCGATGCCATCGAGTCAATTCCAATTCATAGCAACTCTGTGTACCACAGAACAACAGCTTGTTGAAACATTTCCATCAGAATATCATCTATGCCTAGAGTTTCATTTTTGGCTAAGGCCATCAGTGCAGCTTGGATTTCTGCCTTCAGTACCATCAATTCTTGAACAGTCTGACTACCACACTCAAATTGTTCTAAGTTTAATATTTTTTCCTCATTAATTGAGACCCTGATTAATGTAGTGGCCCAGATGATGCTGTCAGCAAAACCTTCCTAGCAACTTCCAAGTTAGTGGGAGTGGGCTGAGCTGGCAACTGAATTAGCGTGGTGCAATGATTCAACGGCCTACCTCCCACTTAAATTCTAGCGGTGAGATTCCAGCCTCTTTTCTCATTTGGTGGGGCTGGATGGTCCCAACGTCCCAGCAACTACAAAGGAATGATCTTTTGCCATCGAATTTCTTGGAATTCTTTAATCCAGTTTTATATCAGAGAATACTAATAACACAAAACAAACCATTACTTTTAATTAACAAAAGTAATTAGCACTAATTAAAAAGCTCTCACATTTGTCACAAAAAAAACCATTTCATCTTAATTGCTAGGTGTGTTAACTAGGCAATTAAAAACTAATTAAAATGAATACCATAGGTAAAAGAGGGCAGGCAAACACATCTGTGACAACAGAGCGACGGGAATGCTCCTCTGCTTCAAAACACACCAAATTGCTTTCAGACCCATTACCCACGATGCTTACTTACTACGACAATATCATAAATCCCTACTGGGAAGTTGGATTTTAAATTAAAGTAAGAAAACTTGGATTTTGGCATGAAAGGGTAAAATGTTTTCTTGCATTTTACACAATCTACACAATTAGCTGTCTTGGTGAAGCTCTAGGAAGAATGTGGGTGCTTTTCGGGCTCCTCTCTGCACAGTTACTGGCTGTGACCACGCTTTGTATGGCAAGTCTTTCAGTACTTCAGTGGGAAGAGCGTGAAGTACAATACATATACCTAGGAAAGGGGCCCTAAAGAGTATCTTGTCACCAGGAAGAGGTTAGTTCAAGAGGTAAAATTTGTTCTGGACTTTGAAATATGAATAGGACTGAAGGAATATTGAGTTGAAAGGAAGAAGGAGCGAGAACATGGTAAACAAGAAAAACCAACACAGGCACAGGTCTTGGAAGGGAAAGCATCTGGTCCTCTACACGTTTGTAGATTTATGAAAGTTGTAGTGCATGTTGGCTTGATGTTTGTTTGGGGGTGTGAGTTGCCATCATAAGTAAGAAGTGAATATTTTCCATCGAATAAAAGATGCAATCTTGCTGGAGTTAAATACCAATGAGCTGACTCTTCTGAGAATAGCAATAAAAAGAGAATTCTCTAATTGTAAAAGCATTATCTAGTGAGGGAGAAAGGGGGAACAGATGACAAGGTCTACATATGGCCTTCTCCCTGGGGGACGGACAGCGGAGAAGTGGGTGAGGGAAACGTCGGATGGGGTAAGATATGATCAAATAATAATAATTTATAAATTATCAAGGGTTCAGGGGGAAGGAGGGGGAAGGAAAAATGAGCTGACACCAAGGGCTCGGGTGGAAAACGGGTGTTGTGAGAATGGTGAAGTCAACATATGTACTAATATGCTGGGCACAAATGATGTATGTACGGATTGTGATGAGTTGTATGAGCCCCTAATAAAATGATTATTTAATTTTTAAAAAAAAGCATTATGTAGCTGTCAGCGGATAAAGAGAAGGTAACTTTGCCGTGCTAATGTAAATGTGTGACCTGGTACAAGTTACTTCATCTCAGAGTAGTTATATACAAAGAAGAAAAGCAAAGACAAGTTAGTAGATTAACAAAAAAGCATAAATGCATAAAGTGCTTTAGGTAGATTGCACAGATAAATTACATTGATATTTGGTATTACTGAGCTGTTATCTATCACCTCACAGACAGAAGGGCAAAGTCTGGAGGCACAAGGTTCTGCTTCAATGGTTGGCTTTAATTAAATTGAAAAACAAAATCAAGACTTCATTATTTTGAAAGCTCTAACATTGAAAAGAGGCCTGAACTGATGTTGCCATACCAAATGAAAAATGCCTACCTTCAGGGATTTCTGAATCATTCAAGACCATTGCAATTAAAAGCAACTGTGCAACCCCGGAGTTTGGTTGGAGAGACGTCACCAATGAATAATGAAATGGTAGGCATCTCAAGTGTTAAAGTCTAGCACTGAAACATAACCAGGTCCGAATGATAACACCAAGTCAATAAATAGCTCTACTACTTCCAATTCTAAGACAAATTCAGAGACCAAAGAACAAAATGAGGGAAAAGGATACAAGAATCAAGCCACACGCATAACTTTAGAAAGTTTTCTACCAAGTTTTCTGCTTCACTCCTACTCCTGCATTCCCCCATCCCCCCCAGCCCCCCAAATTAAATCTTGAGTGGTGACGTTCGTGAAGGAGGAGGACATCTGGAAATATTAGGGAATATTATTGTTTAGAACAAATATGAACGATAAACTTGATTTTAGAGGGAAAATGCTACAGATGTTAAACATTTTGAAGTAAATAGAACAGCCCAATTCAGTAATAGTGTTCGACCCAAAATGCTAATAGTATCTGTTGAAAAACATGATTCTATCATTTCTGATTCAACTCAGCTATAGCTTTAGTAATCTCTTGTCAAATGTTCTTCATCCTCTTGTTTGGACCTCCATGAGAACATCCAGGTAGCCTCACCAGAAAAGTAATAGAGAATGTCATCAGATGATTCTATTGTTTTCTCACAATACTAACTGGTTCATTTCCCTTAACAGAGAGCCCAGGGACATAGAAAAGATTGTTGATATTTTCCTTAAGCTCTAGCATCAAATGGAATTCAGATCAAGATGAAAATTTATCAGTTATTCACCATAAACATTATAGATTATAAATATCATCCCAAGGACTTTCTAAAAAGATGCCAAACTGAAAACAATGGCAAATCTAGGCATAAAAAGGCAAGACCAAATTGGTGATTGAAATGCCAAAGTTGGAAACAAAGAAGAATTGATAGTTTGTAAATATGTCCTTTGTAAAAGAAACAAAGCAACTAATTGTATGATAGAATTTTGTAAGATCACCAACTTTGCTTGCCCTCATGAAGAGATCACTGAAGATGTGGGTAGTGTTGCGAAGTGTGGTAAGAAACTAGATGATGACTGGGGTCTTAAAGCCTTGTCTTAAAACAAGCAGCCATCTAAGTGGGGTGTCAGCTAAATCCACACGGCAGACACACATCAGCCTGTGTGATCCAAGAATTGTAAATAGTAAAATCTAAACCCATAGGAGGGAATGGCATCAGAGCTTAAATTGTGAACACTTGGTTTACTATTGATAACAGTGGAAGCCTAAAGTCCATTTACAGGGATTAAGCATCCTTTTTGATCCTAGTCAAAGGATGTGAAAGCCTTGTTATCAAAGAACATTGTAAAGTCAATTGTGGCAGATATAGTTGGGTTAAAATGTAGTATCTTATCATTTGATCTCCTTTTTGACCTATTTTAAAGTTATTTCAGTTTAAAAAAAGTAAAGGAAAAATACATGGGGATTAAGCCTCTGATCATAGACCAGCGATGTGAACAGCCTTACTATCATGCAGAATGCATCAGAAAATGGATTATCGCAGCTGCAGTTATGGTAAAATTTAACACATTATCAATTAATCTCCCTTTTGACCCACTTTAAATTTGTTTTAGTTATTAGTATTTTCTGCTTTCTTTTCAATTGAGGTGTATCTCTGTTTTATTTTGTCATTGCTGAGTTTTCTGTTTGTTTTAGTGGGGGTGGGTATGTTTTTCTGTATATGAAATCCAGGATAGGTAAATCTATAGAGACAGTAACTGGATTAATGGTTTCTTGGGGGAATGGCAGGGGAAGTTGATGAGAAATGGGAATCTAATAACAATGAATACAGAAAAGGAAATGTTCTAAAATTGATGGTGGTGATGATTGTATAACTTCTTAATATAATTGAACTAATGAATTGCATGATATATTAATCATATGCCAACAAAACTGTTTAAAAAACAACCTATTTATTGCTGATAGTTTTATTTTTTCAACAGTATAAATAGTGACTATATACATGGACATCATAGGATGGAGTACATAGGAGTCAAAATAACTATATCTGTAGAAAGAGATAATGGAGAAGCTCAATAACTTCAGTCAGAACCAAGTTAGGTAAACCACTGATTGTTCATATTCAAGATCAAGTTGAAGCTGAAGAAAATTAAAACAAGTCCATAGAGCCAAAGTATGCTCATGAGTATATACCCCTTGAATTTAGATACAATCTCAAAAATAGATTGTATGCATTTAGCACAATGACTGAGGACCACAGACGTTGTGGGTTGATGACAAGGATGTCAAATGCAAGAAGGACCTTAAAGAAAAGACAAAAATTGATGTCAGAAGAAACGCTGAAATTTGTCCTTGTACGTAGTACCTAAAGTGAACAGGAGAAATGAGCGTGTAAAAGAGTTGAATAGATTCCCAAAGGTAGCTCAAGAACACTCAGTAGTATAATGAAACATGCACAGACCTGGGGTTAAAACACAAACAAACAAAAGGACAAAATGCTCTTGGCAGTTCACAAGCTGAAAGAACTGAAGAAAAGATTCAAGGTTTGAATTGCAATATTTAAGATTCTATGGGCAAAACATTTAATGATGTTGGAACATGAAAAATATATAATACACTAAACCACTATACCAAAAAGAATTGGTAACGGTCAGCCATTTCAGGAGGTAGCCTGTGATCGGGAACTGGTGATGTTGAAGGAACAAGTCCGAACTGCATTCAGGATCCGGGGGAACAAAGCTTCAGGATGTTATGGAACACCAATCGAAATGTTTCCATAATTGGATGAAACATTGGAGGTGCTTGCTCATCTATGCCAAGAAATTTGAGAGTTATGTGTCTACCTGACCAGAAGGGGTTCATGTTTTTGTCCACCCCAGAGAATTGTCATACGAAAGAATGTGAAAATTATTGAATATTATCATTTATATCACATAGAAGTAAAACTTTGCTGACGATGATTCAAAAACAATTGTAGCAGTACAGTGACAAGGTGCTGTCAGAAATTCAAGCTGGATTCAGGAAGGATCATAGACCAAAGGCTATCACTACAGATATTAAATAAAATGTGGACTGAAATAAAGTACTAGAAAGAGGTTTACCTGCATTTTATTGATTATCCGAAGGTATTCCATTGTGTGGATCATAATAAATTACGCATAACATAACATGTTTAAGATTGGGGATTACAGAACACTTATTTGTGCTCATCTGAAACCTGTACACAGACCAAGAGGCAATTGTTTAACTAAAACAAGGGGACTCTGCATGGCTTAAAATCAGGAAAGGTGTCATGGGGTTGTGTCCTTTAACTATACATATCCTATTTGCATGCCGAACAAATAATCTGATTTAAGACGTTTCATTACATCAGATAGAACGACACCCTAAGTCGAAAGAACACTGTGTAACAACCTCGACAATGCACGTGACAAAACCTTGCTTGCTAAAAGTGAACAGGATTTGACACATGTACGGATGAACATCCAAGACTTCAGTATGGGTTACATCTTAAATAAAACACAACTCTCCACATAGTGAATCCGTGAGCTGCCTCGTGATAAACAGAAAAGACTGAAATTGTCCAGGATTCTATTGTACTTGTTTTACTTGATTTCATGATCAATGCCCATGGAAGTGGGAGGCACTAAGTGAAATGATGTATTGCACTGGGCAAATCTGTTGCAAAAGACCTCTTTTAGGTGTTGGACAGCGGATGTCACTTCAAAGAGTAAGGTGCACTTGACAAAGGCCATGGTATTTTCTTTTAATTTTAATAAATCATTTTATTGGGGGCTCGTACAGCTCTTATAACAATCCATATGGTATTTTCAGATAAGATCAGGCACATTCAGGTGGTATGGCCATATAAGAGCCACAGTATTTTCAATTGCCTTATATGCATGTTAAGCTGGATAATGAATAAGGACTACTAAAGAAGAATTGATGCCTTTGAATCTTGATGTTTATGAAGCATTTTGAACATACCATGGTCTATGAGAAGAATAATCAATTCTATGTTGGAAGAAGTATAGTCTGAATGTTCGTTGGAAGTAAAAACGGTGAAACGTCATCTCATGTACCACAGACAGGTGATCATAAGGGTCCAGTCCCTAGAGAAACACATCACATTTAGCGAAGCAGAGGTCAGCCTAAAAGAAAAAACTCTCAGTGAGATAGATTGACGTAGTGGCTCCAAAAATGATCTCCAAGAAAGCACAAAGTGTGAGAACGGCACAGTACCAGCCAGTGTTTCATTCTGTTGTATATTGAGGCATCCTTAATCAAAATCAACTCTACTCACAACAAAGTTGGGAAAATGTAGTTCTAATACATATAGCCATCATATAGTCGAATGCCTTTGCATAGTCATTAAAACACAGGTAAACAGCTGTCCATCTGACAGCACCAATGATATCCCTTGTCAATTGGATCTTGACTGAAAACAGAAAAAAGATGTTTACTTGTGTTTTATTGACTGGGCCACAGCATTGAACTGCGTGGGTTAGAACAAAATGGGGACAGTCTCAGTCAAAATAAGAATTCTGGAACACTTAATTGTGCTCCTGTGGAATTTGTACATGAACCAAAAGGCAATTTTGTAAAGAAAACAAGGGAAATTTACCTAGTCTAACATCGGGAAAGGTAGAGCATGTACACAGGTACAGATAAGAGCTCTCAACACACAGAATCCAGGACAGATAAACCCCTCAGGACCAACAACGAGAGTAGCAATACTATGAGGGTAGGGGGAATGTGGGCGGAGAGGCAGGGCAAAGGGGGAACTGATTTTCCAGGTGAGTAGAGATTTCAGTGCTACACATGACAAGAATGTAGACTTTACTAAATTAGTTCACAAAAACAACTAAACAAGTTCCATAAGCAGTAACCAACAAGCCCTGGAATGAAGAGAGTATAATTTCCAGATTTGACACATTAGATCATTTCAAATATCCAGTTTTCAAGAAAACAAATGTAATGTTGCAGAAATGATATTATCAGACCTCATTTCACTTCAGAGAGAACAAGAATCATCATTAGGTTCAGCCTAAACTGATTCTTATGAGGTGGCGGTCAGAGAAACTCTACAACATTTTTATAAAATCTTACTCTCTTTCTCCATGACATGAGCTACTTTTCTGCTAGATCTGATCATTCACTGAAGCAGTCACACGGAACTCAAAAATCATACTCATTGTTTCATCATTTATTATGGAAGCAATATGGGACCAGGATAAATATGGAGCAGGATCGATGTCAGGAAGCACATGGGAAAGGTCTGTATTGCTCCCCCAAAGCGAAGATAACACCCTTCCCTGGTTAGCATAAGACAGCTCTTTCTCTCAGTCATGCACACCCCAGCAGGACAGTCCTCCACTCAGTCCTGTAGGGATAGGCCTCCTTTCAGCCCCTGCATGAGCTCTTGACCATACATACCCTCTCATTAGAGGTCTCCCTCTCGGTCCCCTGGAAACAAGCCAGCTTTTAGCCACTGGCATAGTTACAGCTATTTTAGCTCCATCTGTGCCTGGAGGCACGAGTGGACAAATTCAGAAGCACTACAGTCTTCCAGTAAGCTACCTGCCTAAAGGCTCAACTCTATTGCTCAGAAAGCACATTGTAGCTGCCTCACTCTTTGGTCTGGGAATCCCACCACACCAACTCACATTGATCTTCTAGTTTTCCTTCTACAGGACGACACTAACCCACCACTTTTATATATCAAGTTGACATGAAATTATGTAACTACCACATGGTTCATTGGAAAAATAAACCAATACAACATGTAAATAAAACAAAGGAGGAAAAATCATGGTCATATCCATTGATGAAGGAAAAGCATTTGACAAAATCCAACACCCACTCCTAGAAAACAAACAAACACTGAGGTTAATAGAGAAAGAAAGATCCTCAACATAATAAAAAACATATACACAAAATCATTGGCTAATAGTTTATTCAATGGGGGGAAACTGAAAGCATTTTCCCTGTGAATGGGAACCAAACAAAGATGCTCTTTATCATCACTCTTATTTAAGTTTGTCCTAGAAGTTTCAGGCAGCACAATTAGACAACAAAAATAAGTCGAAGTCTTCCAAATTGGGAAGGAATTAAAATGTATTCTATCTTCAAATGATATAATTCTCTATGTGGGAAACCTCAGACTCAACAAAAAAATTATTAAAAGTAATTGAAAGATTCAGCAATGTCACAGGGTACAAGATTAACATTAAAAAATCAATTGGAAGCCATATTCTAACAAAGAGAACTCTGAAAGGAAAAGTGAGAAAACAATACCATTTACAATAACCACACGAAAGAAGAAATACTTAGGAATTAACCTAGCCAGAGAATCAAAAGCCTTGTATAAAGAAACCCACAAAACACTGACTACTACAAGAAATGAAGAAACCTACATATGTGGGAGAAATATCATGTTCATAGATAGGAAGACTTAACATTGTGAAAGTGTCAATACTACCCAATGTAAACTATAAACATCATGGAAGTCTGAGCTGGAACCTTGTATCATTCTTCAAAGAGATGAGCAAACTAATCATGAACTGTATATGGAAAGTAAAGAGATATAGGATAAGCACATCATTATTATAAAAGAATAAAGTAGAAGACTTCTTACTTCTGACCTCAAAACCTATCAAAATAGTCAAAATAGCCTGATACTGGTACCATGACATACGAAGAACAATGGAACAAAACAGAGAACCCAGAAATAAATCCATCCACCTCCAGAAGCTGAAACACATGAAACAGAGAAGAGATAATCTCTTCAACAAATGGTGCTGGCCAAACTGGACTTCCATTTGCAGAAGATTTTCCACAAAAAAAGAGGGACAAATATAGGTTCTCTGATATAAGGTATAAACACACTACCAAACAGAACCAAACACACAGACAGTGGAAGTCAAAACAGATGAGATGTCTTTCAAGCGCTTATGTACATCAAAAATTTTCACTAAGAGAGTAAAAAGAAAAACCGCAGACTGGGAAATATTGTTGGCAATGGCATACCTGACAAGAGACTAAACTCTAAAATCTATAGAAAATGTCAACACCTACACAATGAAAAGACAGATAACCCAAGTTAAAAATGGTCACAGGACATGAATAGATGATGTACCAAAGAAGACATTCGGGAGACCCAAAAAATCAAAACCATGAGATACCACCTCACACTGGCATTCATAGCAAAGGTCAAAAAAGCTCAACACAACAAATGCTGGAAGGGTGTGGAGAAATTGGAACCCTCATCCACTACTAGCTGTAAAATAATACATCCACTGTGGAAAGCAGTCGGGCACTTCCTGAAACAATTAAGAATAGACATACCATATGCCTCAGCCATTCCTTTCTTAGTACAACCACTACAGAAATAAAGAAACAGCATAAACAGATACATGGACACCTCTGTTCATCACAGCACTCTTCACAATAGCAAGCAGATGGAAACAACGTAAATGCACATTGGTGAGAGAATGGAGAAATAAACCTTGACATACACATAATGGAAAGTGTGAAACATCTGATGGCATGAATGAATTTGGAGGACATTATCCTGGGTGAAGTTAGTCAATGACAAAGTGACAAATATTTGATGAGACTACTGACATGAAACATAATTAAGAAAAGGTTTCATGCCATAAGAAACAGATGTGGATGGCTTCCAAGGGTAGGAGAGGAAGCAAGGGAACCGAAGTAATAGGCCACAGGTAGATGGGTGTAAACTTGGGTGAACGGGAAGACAATAACCCAAAAGATGGAGATTGGGGGAAAAGATATGTGTGTGCAGAGGGAAGAGGCAGGGAATAGGGCAAGCTACTGGGAGATTTCATAAGTTTCTTGTTATTAAATGCAAAAATTGTTATCTGATATGTAAACCCCCATCTAATTCACAATAAAAAGTTTTGAAAATAAGTAATAATGCATACCTTCAAGTTAAAATTTCATGCAGACTTCTGTAAATAAGTAAGCACTACCTTTGGTATAAAGAAACTCTCTTGGTGATGTAAGGTAAGTGGTGGACTGCAAGATTGTTGGTTCAAATCTACCAGCAGCTCCCATAAAGATTTACAGCCTTAGATGTACTATATAGACTCACTATGAGTTAGAATCAACTCCATGATCGTGAATGTGGTTTGGGTTGTGGACCCTACATATATTCTAGAAGTATATACCCTGGAGTTCAGCACTGGTTGTAGGCATAGGAATCTCTACAGGAATCTAATTTCACATCTTAACTCGGATTATAGATTCTTACATGCTGTATTATACTTTGGATTCTTCACTTCATAAGGCCAGTGGACACCCATTAAGTACTGCTGCACTAATTCTCTAAATCCGACCTATGGATTCAAATGTATAAAGCGTATACTGCTTCTGCCTGACCTGCCAAGATTCCTTCCAAGCCGGCAATTCAATTTGGACTTAGTGCTCTTTTACCTTTTTTTATCTGATTATTCACTTGAACCTTCCTTGGAGCTGTATTATTTTATTCTTAATCAAATTTTATCATCCTTATTCAATCTGTATGTTTAAGCAAATAATCCAAGAAGTTGAACGACTTGTGATATGCATATGATACAACATTGCTTTCTGAAAAGGAAAAAGATTTGAGCACTTACTGAAAATTGAAGACTATAGCATTCAATATGGATTGCAATTGAATGTAAAGAAAACAAAAATCCTCATATTGGACTAGTAGCATGATAAATGGAGAAAAGATTGAAGTTGTTGAGGATTTTATTTATACTTGGATCCACAGGCAACGTTCATGGAGGCAGTGGGTAAGAAATCAAATGATGTACTGTGATGGGCAAATCTGCTATACCAAATGATGTACTGTGATGGGCAAATCTGCTATTGAAAGCATTGGAGAGCTTAAGTGTCACTTTGAGAACTTAAATGTGCATGCCCCATGGTGTCTTCAATCTTCTCATGTGCACATGGAAACTGGACCATGAGCAGAAAATGATGCCTTCGAATTGTGGCACTGGTAAAGACGATTAAAAGTACCTTCGGTTACCAGGAAAAAACAAAAACACATCTGTCTTGAAGAAAAGGGTCGCCAGCATGACCCTTTGAAGTGCAGTCTCGGGAAGATGACGCTGTGTCAGTCACTGACGACGTAACACTGCGACTAGTTGCTCTGAATGCTAACTCCCTTTGGTGCTTCCTTATTGAAGCCACTGTGCAGCGTCTCTCCTCTAATGATGCCTGCAATTCTTGGGACTTTTACTGTGCAACTGGGTGGGTTGTGCCACCCAAGAAGCCCTCTGACAAAGCCACATAGCACATAAAGGTATCAGCTGCAATGGGTGGGCTACTTTGCTAAGCCTAAAAACCGTTTTGATTGCGTGTGCTTTAAAATCACAGGGTGCTAAGGAGATGAGGAGAGCGAGCTTAGGTTTCCCCTGTTAGAAACCCAACTTCTGGGATGAATAAATTACTCTGAAGGCCATTAGCCACCATCAAAGTCCGTTAGGGAAAGTTGTGCTCCCTGGGTGAAGTTCCCTGACAGCTTTCAAAAGGAAAACCAGCCTTCCAGCTCAGGGGCCGCTGAACAGACAGATCGCCGCAGGGGTCCAAACAAGCTCAGCTGGACCTTCAGGAGCACAGGGTCCCGTAGGCTCTCCAAACAGCTTCTCCAACATAAAACACTGGAGCCTACAGCTCTGGCCATAGCCCCAGGAATTATGGGGAGGAAGGGACAAGAGCCCTGGTGGTGCAGTGGACTAAGCATTTGCCTGCTCCCCTCAAAGTCTTCTTTCAAAACCACCAGTTGCACTGAGAAAGATGACGCTGGCTGCTCTCATGACGCTTTACAGCCCGAAACCCCCATGAAGCAGTTCGACTCTGCTCTATGACGTCACTGCACGTAGTTTTTGGTTTGGGGAGGAGAGAGAGAGGGCTGGTAATAAGTACTGTTCTGGTGGATCCGCCGCTCTCTTTACAATGCCTCAGAGCATGGGCTCACCAGAAGAATCAGTCACCATCCTGCAATGGCTTCACTTTGTCATGACAAGCTATTCTAATACCCAGTGCTTATATCTAAACTTAACGGCACTGTGGCTGTTTGACGTGTGGGCCCCAAGCAGGATGTTCAGAAACAACGCTGGATGCTGATTTAGAACAAGAGGCAGGGGAGATGCTTCCCTCCCCAGCAGGATGAGCTCACCCAACTCCGCTTCCTGCAGACCTCAGTCGTGCGCCCCAGGAAGGACTTTGGGCAGTTGGGCCTTTGAATGGCCTCTGTCGGTGCCTGTTCTCTGCTCAGCCTGCAGCCCCAGCCGTTTTCTCTCTCCATGGATGAAGCTGCTTCTGCTCTATCCTATAAGATTAGCCAAGAGAAGGGCAGGGTCCCTTCCCACGATGTCCCTTCACAGCATGTCTATGGTGCCCTGGCATCGGTTGTCTCAACAGGGGGATAACAATTGGGGACAGCATCCCTACTCTCTGGCTGGCCTGTGTTTAATAATTTATAACAAATCAGCTCCCTGACCTGTGTTGTGTGGTGTGGACCTACCCCACGGCCCAGCAGTGTGGTGTATATTCCCACGTTTCCCCTCCAGGTTAGCTTTCCAGTTTCTTAGAGAAAAGAATCGGATTCTATGTCGCACCTGGGCTAGATGCTTCCTGGACTGAGGAGTGATTTAAAACACACACACCTTGTACCCTCCTCCAGATTCTCACGTGAGTGAGAATCCCATCTCCCTAACGACCATTACAACTACTCCTATTAAGGACAAGGAAACCGATCCAAAGCATGCATGCAGCGTTTACAACCATGTGTCTTATACTTTTATCATTGGATTCGCCAGGCCAAAAAGAGAAAGGGGGCTGATGGTGACGCTCTCATTTGATAAATAAGGAAACTGAGGTTCACTGAGGACAAATAACTTGCTTAAATTGGCCTAGTTGTTAACTTCTAGAATTAGGAATAAAATCTAGGCCTAGTGGGGCTGGACTAAAATTTCTTTCGATTTTCTATTTTGCTTCATTCCCTAGCCTACAAATCCATAAACCATTACTCCACTGCTTCTCTCGCTAATAGCCAGTTATAAATCAACAGTAAAGGTTGGTGTAAAGCTCTGAGTCACATGTATTATGGCCAGCACTAAATGCTCTACCAGCACTTACATTTCAACTAGATTGGGCTCAACAGCCTAGGTAGATTCCTTCCATTCCACTCAAAAAACATCCATGAAATGATCAGTGGGCTTCCCCCTGGGCAATGATGACCTGTGAGCAGGGGAGTTGCACCCCATTTTTTTTTCAAAGGCTTTCAACAAGCCAAGAGTCATGGAAGTTGAACATAAAAAATGATCTTTTAATTAAATTCTAGTTTGTATTCGGCCCTATTTTTTATATCTGATATTGATGGGAACCCCTCCCTCCACCTCAAGTTCTTTAGGTCGGGATCATTTTCAAGGAAGAGGGAAAAATGGCTTAAGGAAGTAATTATCTTTCCTAATCTCAGGAGCACAGGCTTATCCAACCCCACCTGGCAGACAGGCCCCAAGGAAGCAGAATAGAATCACAAACTGGAAGTAAAAGCTTCAATGTCCTCTGTTCTGCAAAGGCTCACAGTGGTGGTTTGGGGGAAATAAATGAATAGTTGTAAAGCAAATTTCAAATTTAAACAAACTCCACATAGGTAGGGAAAAGAAAGTTATCAATTAACATGCTTCCAGCTGTCATTTTACAACATTCTATATTTAAGAAATGCTTTCAGATTTTATCATTGGATTCCATATCACAGTTTTCTAAAGAGAGAGCAGCACATACAGAAGGGCTTCCACAAGTTCATGGAATCTGGAATTAAATGATAATGCAATTTTCAAAGCCTCCTCGTTAACTTCATTTCAAAGATGTTAAAAAATGTTAGCCTGGAACTTAAGGAGACTAACAATGGAAGGTACCAGACAGTCAGCCTTTAACCCAAGACCTCTTTTCTGCTATGCTCTACTGAAGCTCATTAGGGAGAAGACTCCTGTAAGGTGCAGTGTCTCTCTCTCTCTCTCTCTCTCTCTCTCTCTCTCTCTCTCTCTCTCCTGCTAGGGGAGAGAAAGGAAAAGCCAAGCGACCAGTGCAATGCTGAAAGCTGATGCCGGGTCCACGAAGTACGTTACCAAGCACGATGTCCCTTCCCCAGGGACTGCGCTCTCCTGATACCATGTCCAAAGTATGGGATTAAAAAGCTTCCTCGTCCTTGCCTCTAAGGAACATTCTGGTTGTATTTCTTCCAAGACAGATCTGTTTGTTCTTTTGGCAGCCCAAGGTATGTTGACTATTCTTTGACAGCACCACAATTCACACACATCTATTCTTCTTCCTTATTCAATGTCTAGCTTTCACACACATATGACTGAAAATCCCAGGGCACGTGTCAGGCGCACATTAGTCCTCAAAGTAACATCCTTGCTTTTCAACATTCTAAAGAAGTCTGGTGCAGCAGATTGACCTAATGCAACTCATCTTGACTGCTGCTTTCATGAGCATTAATTGTGGATTCAAGCAAGACAAAATCCTTCACAACTACAATCTTTTCTCCATTTATCATGATGTTACCTATTGGTCCAGTCGTGAGGATTTGGGTTTCCTATTATACATTGAGTTGTAATCCACACTGAAGGCTGCAGTCCTTGACCTTCATCAGCAAGGGCTTCAAATCCTCCTCACTTTCAGCAAGCAAGGTTGTGTCATCTGAGTATCCTAGGTTGCTAATAAGCCTTCCTCCAATTCTGATGCCACACTTTTCTTCATATAATCCAGCTTCTCTGACGATTTGCTTTGCATACAGATCGAATAAGTATAGTGAGAGGATACAACTCTTTTTTCATAAGTGTGAATTTTGGAAGTATAAAAATCAGAAGTTGTAGAGCATGAAATGGAACACATAAAGATAGATATCCTAGGTATTAGATGAAATAGACTGCAATTGGCCATTTTGAATTGGACAATCAAAAAATTTCTACTTTGCAAAGTGCAAATTAAAGGGGCATAACATTGCATTTATTGTCCAAAGGAACATTTCAAGATATATCGTGAAATACAATCAATGCAATCAGTGATAAAATAATATCTGTATGTGGACAAGAAAGATCAGTTAATACAATGATTATTCAAGTGCATATACCAAACCAAAAATAAAGTAGTTGGAAGATTTTTTTCCTAAAATTTGGCAGTATCGTATGAAATGATTTCTATTTTTATCTTTCTTTTCCTTATTTTAGCTTTCTAGTGTGATTTGGGTGAAGGCTTATAGAAAGATACCTTTTCCATATAGTAACTCACATGCATTATACTGCATTTCACTGACTGCAATCCCAATGTATCCTCGCTGATCTCACGTCTTCTCCGCGTTCCCTGGTTCCATGCCTCTTTCTTTCATAACCCTTCTGAACTTTGTCCCTGGGGCAATGCTGCCTTTTTCATCATATATGGTTGATTGTTCTAAAGTGTGCATGGATCCCTAATGTTAATGTTCTCTTTATAACACGGTCTATTGTTTGGGTGAAAAGTCAATCCATGGTCATGAGTGCCTTTCTAGACCTGAAGGGTGATGAAAGACCGTGGAGTTGAAGAATCCACCACTTGCTATCCAACTGGTCATCTTTCTTAGGATTTTGAGTTTTATTCCACATTTTTCTCTCCTTATATTTGGGACCTTCCAGTGTGCTCTCTTTCACATGTTAGTAGTAGTAACCACGAACCATCTAGTCTCCTCCTTTTTCCACCCCCTCAGTCCCCCACCTCCTGCCATCACTCTGCCAAACACAGAGCTTCATTCTTTTCTAACTGCCCCTCATAGGAAGGAAGTGTCGATGATTTTCTTGTACTAGGTAATCACCCACCTGTTCTCAAGGAGGCAAAGGTATATTGGATTTATCTCCAGGCCTCAGTTCTACAGCTTTGTGGGGGCAAGCAAAGGCAGATGTCTAATTCACATGGTCTTTTTATAATAGAGTCTTTCAAGGGGCTATTCACACATGCAGATACCATGTGGTCTAACAACCCAGCACCCAGCACTCTCTCTGATGGGTAATCATTCTTATGTATATGCTTTATACTGTTTACCTGTTTTTCTAGCCCTCCCTCCCTGACAAAATATGTAAGGCCTACTGGAATGGAGACACCACCCCGCCTTATATTAATGAAGATCCCCTGGTAGATAGTAGATATAAATGACTCTATTAAAGTAAAAAACTCAGTGTCAGCCAGTTGATTCTGACTCATATTGGTGCTAGAGGACAGAGTAGAACTACTCAGAGGGTTCTGAGCAGGTAAATCTTGACAAAGCAGACTGCCTCATCTTTATCCCAGGGAGCAGCTCGTGGGTTGGCACTATAGTCTTTGTGGTGAGTCAAGGCACGCTGCACCCTCTGTGCCATCAGGGCTCCTTTTGTTAAGGTGGGAATAGGAAGGAAGGGTTGGAAATCACAAACGCCAGTGTCTTCTCTTTCAGAGGGATAACCTAGCATGGGAGGTAGACAGGTAATTAAATGATGATTTGCATACCCATAATTGTGATAATTACCTTGGATTCACCTTGTGAAGTAATGTATTCAAGTGAAGAGTCATTTCAATTTCTACCCTTGTCTGTGATTGTATCTGAGAGATAATCGTGTTATGGTTGTCAGAACTTGCGCTTGTAGAGAATCCGTGTGATCCTCAGGCCCTGACAGAGTCTATTACCTCAAAATAGAACATAAAACATAATTCATATTACAATCTTTGTTTAGCTAAAAGCAGGTTATAGAGGAAGAATATAGGAAAAGCAGATCTGCCGATGGTTGTAAAATGTGCATTTAAGATGGATAATTTTCAGGAAAGAGACATAAATAACACAAATAGATGTGAAAGGGTCAGTACTGCAAGGTCAGAGAACAGGAGCCATCATCCTTCCATGTCGCTAAAGCTCCAGTGACACCAGGGCATTAAGCTACAGAATAATTTAATGCTCTAAGGAAGACTCTCAGTCTACAAGACTGGTAAAAGTTTCATATATTTTGTTTAATGATTTGATACAAATTTTTCATTCCAACTTACTATGCTGAAAAGTTTGGGTACTTAAAACTACTTATTTCCTTTTCTTTCTTTCTTTTTTAAAGTGTCAATATATTAATACCTAGTAACACTCCACCAATGAGAACATTGGGCTTGTCTAAACAAGGTGACAGTGGGAGAGCCTCCCATCTAAGGCTGAGTTACTGAGTCCAAACCTTGGGTCACAGTAGGTTTGTGTCTTCAAAAACCATAACAAGATCCGGAGCTCAAGGAGAAGTAGGCATTGCCCAACAAACTTCCTTACCTTCAGATACTTAAGGAATAAATGACTTAAGGATCGTCAAATTATCACATTTATTCTCGTTCCAAGCACATATGTGTATTTTGTATAAACCAAAACAGAAACCAAAAATACTCACTGCCATTGAGTCAATGCTGACTCATAGCGACCCCCCCTGAGTGTTTCCAAGACTATAACTGTTTCCGGAATTAAAAAGCCCAGTCTTTCTCCCATGCAGCCGCTGGTGGTCTTGAACTGTCAATCATACATATATCAGCCCAACTTGTGACCACTATGTTACCAGGGCTCCTTGTTCCAGGCACACATTCTTTGTATTCTGGTTTAATTCTTTTAAAAGTAATGCAGTACAGCTACTACAGATCCTATAAAGGCTATTATGCCATGGCCATTCTCTAACCAAATAATTACATTAGCCACTTTCTTTTCTTGCACAATGGGAATTACATTACATTTGTCAAACCAACTCACTTTGGTTTTATAGAGACTCACATCCTGTTATCTGTCTTTCAAGGTGGGGGGGGGGGGGCTTCAACTGAGCACTGGGTTTAAACTTGGTTTGGGTGAGAATCTATAAATAAAGGTAGGGGAAGAACTGAAAGGAGCGGAATTACAGAGACAATCCCTAATTCACAAAATTTCCTTCCAGCTTCCAAAATAGTGTTTATTTATTAAGGAACTTTCTATTGTCTACCATTGGACTCAGGTAAAGAGCTACTGAAATTAATATAGCCAAGTTATCTGTGGTGTCTTCTGTATGGGATGACTATAGATACCTATAAATCTTCCAGACATGATCAGACAACATCAATAAACTTGAATGATGGCACAGCACTAACATGATTAGGAAGAATTAATGCAATAGACTCTGCAGTGATAGGTGTCTTGTTCATAAGAGCCTTGTCAGCACTTCAAATATTTCTTCACTGACAAAGATTAGACATTTGGGATGACTAAATATATGTAGTCAGGGGCTATGCGATAATATCTAGCAAAATAAATCAACATCCCTTCTATGGGGGCAGGGAGTTTGCTAGGAAAGCAGCAGGGGAAGCAGAACTTATCTCTCCAGTTTCCCAAATCCAACGAAGATTAACCCCACAAGCACAGCTGATCAAGAAATAATCCCGACTGACTTTCCTATGTGAAGGAAATAGGATTTGTCCAGTGCAGTAGTACTGCAGTGTGGTCTACTAACTGGCATAGGTTTAACATTTCTTCCAGTTTATATGGAGACAAGGATTTAGTTCCACAGTGTCTTCTACATTCTAATCACACCATTGGCTTCAGATTGTTTAGTTTTATTTTGTTTTGTTTTGTTTTGTTTTGCTTTCAGGCAAGGAGACATTGTGTTGATGTGAATTTTGGTATAAGCTTCTTATTTCATCAAGGACTGATAACAACTTCTTGCCTTCAATTCTCAACCTCTGTGTTCTACCAGAACATCCCTTCCTGATTCAGCCCAACCCACCCGTCTTACGTCCATGATTTGAATGTCACTGTAATGTAAGCTGATGAGGGTAAAGTGTGAGTCTATTGTGTGTGTACTCCCCAAACCTGGAACACCACCGGGCACACAAAATCTTCAATTCAGCCGTGACGTTTGTTTGCCCACACTGAAGATGAATGACGCTGAGGAAGTGAAACTAACATAGCTTAGCTCTCAAGGTCCTCCGTGACATACCTAACCCATCTTTCCAAATTTATCTTCCTCGGTGGTTTCATAGAACCTATTGTCATCCCCTGGTTATACTGTACCTTGCATAAGCTTACTGTAAAAACAATTTATTTTAGAAATATTAATACAAGACCGATTCCAATGAAATGGAGACTAAAGATGCCCCAAGTGCCCAGTTTTTCCAAAAGGTTAGACTACTCCATTATCCCTCATATCAACCACAAATCCTCCCTTCAGTTTATGGAGACCCTATGTCCCAGGGTTGTAACTTCCTAGCAAGATCTCACCGACCTCATGAATAGTTAAGGAAATGGCTTACATAGTTATGGAGGTTGGCAAGTCCCAAATCTGAACTTCAGAAATCTATCTGGAGGATTGTCCTCATTCATACCAAATCAGTGCTGTTGACTCATAAGACCATGGAAACTGGTGAGTCAGTTTCATTCAAGTCTCCAAAAACAGAAGTCAAGTGTAGCAGCCTAAAATGATACAGAATCCAGGGCAAGAGAGGGAACTGTGAGAAAGCTGCTCAATGTAGTTAAGGACATGTGAAATGTCTGAGTGTGAAAGAAAGCCTTCCTTGCTTATCCAGGCAAAGGAGCATGCTGGGACACACAGAATAATGGGGCAGCAGTCTTTATTAGAGCAATGTGTTCAGCTGGGTTCTCCAGAGAAGTAAAACCAGTGACACATATGTGTACCTAAAGAAATCTATAGCAAGAAAGTGACTAAAACCTTTGTAGAAATCAGTAAACCCAATCTGATACAAGTACATAGATCAGATGTTAAGCTGGAGGCTTCTCCTGACTAGTGTAGCTGCTGGGACTGATGACTATGAAAGAAGAAGGTGGATGCAAAAGCAGGAATGTCAGATGAAGCCAAGGTTTGCAGGGCAGACTCATGGCTGCAGAGTCAAATGGATCTAATGAACCAGTGTGTGAAGAGGCATGGGCTCCAAGCCAACAAGAAAAGACAAGCCTTCCCACAGAGTCTTTGTGAAAAGGAGTAACCCCAGATGCCCAGATGAAGCTTCCCTATAATTGTATCAGGGATGTGAATTTATTAAGTGGGTAATATTTCACCCAGGAAGTTCACTTGTGTGGATTGCTTTCTGGTTCCAGTTACTAGGAGAAGTTTGAAGGGAGAGGAAATTGATCAGCAGACTTATGTCTTTGACATTCCCTCTCTCAAATCACTATGGATTAGCTATGCCCTTTACTCAAAGGATGCCGCTCTTGTCAACAACCCCTCTCTGGCTACACTTTTGTGTTCTGCTTCCTGCTCTCTGCACTGAAGGCCCAGAAGTGGTAACACGGCTCTCAAAGGTTTCTATACCCTGCTATGTCACCTTAGTTTCTGTGTTAGACTAGGCTGACTACAGAAACAAATCCAAAGACACTCATAAATACGTGTAAGAAAGAGCTTTATATCAAAGAGTAATTGTATATTAAGAAAACATCCCACCCCAGTCCAGATCAAGTCCATAATCTATATTAGACCATAAATCTAATACTAGTCCACAAATCTCTCTTCAGACTCATGAGCATGTGCAATGATACAAAATGCAGGAATATCACAGGCAGGTGGGTGCAAAGTCTTGTGGATCAAGTGGCAGTAGAAGCATCACCAGGGCTCTTTTAGGTCTGTGTGGCTCCACATGGCTTGTCAACAGGTGAAGGTGAAAGCAGAGAGAAAGAAAGAGAGAGGAGGTTCCAGGATTCTCCTTCTGATAGGCCATGCCCACCAGGAGGTATCATCAAGCAATGACCTTATTGACTGTCAGGACCCCTCCCCTACACCCTATTTATCAAGTTCACATGAAATTATGTAATTATCAGTTTCTTAAACCTTGCCCACATGTTCTGTAGTCCCTCTATTAAATTCGCAACTTCCCAGTTTGAATGTGTCTTCTCTTTTCTGCTAAGACCTAATCAATACGTGTTATAATTTATGTTTTATGTAGTTTCATAAATTGTGCACATTACTACTTCATAACAAGTCTTTATTCCACACCTCACAAAGGCAAAACACTTGATAATTGAGAAACATATTGATGTCTTAATGGACTTCCTCACTGTGCTAAGAATTGCACCAAAGCCTAGGAATATAAAATTAAAGAAGAAATCTTCCCAAGAAGAACTTCCAGTCTGGTGAAGGAGATTCATACAGCATTGCTAATTACTGCTCAACTGAGTTTGTGTAATCACAGAAATTGGCACAGGCTTCAAGGGAATAGAGTGAATGGAGCCTCCACCTTGATAGGGGAAGCTTCCTTGCGGGGTGTGGAGCAGAAGAACAAGGAGAAGCATCAGAATGGCAGAGGTCAGTGTAGGAGGGTATAAAAATGTGCGGACTATATGGGGAGACCCACTTCCTCCAAGTCAAGGTGAACAAAACAGAGATGAGTTCACTAAGTAACTTCACTATAACATCTTTCCCCAGATGTTGGGTAAGAGAAGGGAATAATTACAAGTGTACCTTTTAAGTTTCAACATTTAGTATCTTGCATCCTTCTAGACTTGGCAGCAAACCTTCATTTTTGTGGCTTTTCAAATGAACCCCAAAATTGTCACTGCTGCCTTAACAGCATTAAGAGGTTTCTCCCTGTAAAGAGTACGCTGTCACTAGCTGGGAAGGTGACCCAGGAGCAGATAGTGCAGCAGGGCCCATGAAGCCTCACAAAGCGCCCTCTAGGGACACAGAGATAGAAGAATTCTGTCGGAAGAATATGGCTGGTTCTCCATTGTCACAGGACTCACAGCTAGACAAGAGCAAAGATTGGGAGATTCATAGAATTTTAATAATGGAGAAATATTGTGGCTAATAAAGTGCAACTGTGTCAGGTGGGGACACTAGCCTTTGACAGGAAGCCATTTACTAAAGATTCTGTGTAATTTGCAATGAGCACATTACTATACATAAGTTTGGGTCTGGCTTCATCACGCTAATTGAAATTGCTGACAAGGATGAGAGTAAGGCTTCAGAGCATGAATCATGGCAGACAATGTGGATATAAATCCATGTACACGGCAGGTTGTCTGGCAGTAGGGACATAACCTGGCAGTAGGGAAGGAAGTGTATCCATACTTCCTTCCCAACTGAGACTGACCTGCATGACTTTTATAGAGTAGGTGAAGCACTTCTGCCTGTATCATGGCTGTTCTCCATGACACATTTTGAAAATGCTACATGATATATTTATGCCACCATGTGTATACTTCATGGTTTGGAGATAATTCTTCATAACTTATTTTACTTTATATTAATGAAACAGAGAGGCAAGTGCAAGAGCCCCATTTGACTGACTTATCAGGAAACAGAGGCTCCCAAAAGGCAGGGACTCCACAAGTACAAAGATCGCTGCCTCTTTCTCTTCCATTCTGAAATGACTATCAGCCTCTAACTTTGTGACAAAAATGGCCAATGAAAAACATATCGAATTTTGCTACTTCTTCTTAGTATACAAATGGGATCCCCGGCACGGGTATTGCACCCCTCAAGGCCCATTATTGAAGGTTTAACATGCAAGGATAATCATGGCTTGGAGGAGGCAGCAGAGGGTTTCCTAGTCTAGTCTCAATAGAGAGTCTGCTTCATTTGGTATGTATAATATACCATCTCCATATGCCTAGTTTGGTTTTTTCCACTGTCTCCGTGGAATTCACAGACTTACTACATTTTATCTAATATTTAACTATATGTGCCTTCTCCAATGAAATAGAATGTCCTTAATTTCAATACAGTCTAACAACAGTGCAACACGGATTAGAGGTGAAAGGGATTGCATAGATGAAAATCACTTGGAAAATCAAAGAGCTATTACAAGTCTCCATTTTTAGTAGTAGTATTTATCATATATGTAGCCCATCTAAAATAAAGTTCATAAATCTTGATGAATTTTTGCATAAGCATACTAAGGGTAATTAAAAATACTGCAACAAAATCATAGAAACCTTTATTTAAAGATACATATCAACATTTGAAGCTTTTGGTTTATGCTATATTCTCCATCTAAGTTTATACACTTCTGAAGGAAGTGTTTCCATGTCACTAAAGAATTCTGCTCTCTTGGATTTATACCACATCAAAATTGCAGTTTTACCTCACATCAAAACTTCAGAATCCTCAAGCACTCAAATAACTCAAATCAAATTCCTTTAAAATATTCTTTCAGTTTGGGGGAACAAAAAAGAAGACTAAAGGAACAAAATGAGGCTACAGGATTGATGGGGCAAACATTGTCACATGACAGCACTTATTGTCCTCAAGGGACGAGGAGGGGAACTGTCCTAATGGAAACTAGCATTCCTGCAACATCACTTGTTCTTATGCTCACCAATGTAGCTTTCCATGTTCTTAAAGCTTTTTCCTAATAAGCCCCTAGAATCACCCTGTGCCCTTAAATAAGATCTAAGTTTACCCCACATTGTTGTTTTTTGGTTAAGTGCCCTCAAGTTGGTTCCGACTCATAGTGATACTTCGTGCAACAGAACAAAACGCTTCGTACAATAGTTCTGTGCCGTCCTCACAATTGTTCTTATGTTTGAGCCCATCGATGGAGCCACCGTGTCACTCCATCTTGTTGAAGGTCTTCCTCTTTTTCACTACCCGGCTATTTGACCAAGCAGGGTCTCCTTCTCCAAGGATTAGTCTCTGCTGACAACATGTCCAAAGCATATGAGACACAGTCTCACCATCCTTTCCTCTAAGGAGCCGTCTGGCTATACTTCCTGCAGACCAATATGTGTGCTCTGTTGATAGTCTGTGGCACTTTTAATATTCTTTGCTAGCACCATCATTCAAATGCATCAATTATTCTTTGGCCTTCTTTATTCAGTGTCCAAATTTCACACGCAAATGAGGTGATTGAGAAATCCCAGAGCTTGGGCCAGGTGCCCCTTAGCCCTCAAAGTAACAGCCTTGCCTTCAAATGCTTTAAAGAGCTACTGGTGCAACAGAGTCATCCAATGCAATGCATTGTTTGAACTCTTGGCTGCTGCCTCTATGAGCATTGATTATGGATCCGAGCAAAACAAAATCTTTGACATCAACCTTTTCTCCATTTATCATGTTATCTGTTGGCCCAGTTGTAAGGATTCTAGTTTTCTTGACATCATGTTGCAATCCATGCTTAAGGCTTCAATCTTTATTCTTCATCAGCAAGTGCTTCAACTCTTCCTCACTTTCAACAAGCCATGTTGTATCATCTGCATATTACAGGTTGTTAATAAAAATCCAAATGCCACATTCTTCTCCATATAATCTAGCTTCCAGATTTTTTGATATACAGACTGAATAAGTATTGTGAGAGGATGCAACCCTGAAATACCCCTTTCTTGATTTTAAACCATGCAATATTTCCTTGTTCTATTCATACAAGTCCATCTGGATTCAAGTAGGGTTCCACGTGAGCAAAAAGTGGTGTTCTTGGGTTCCCATTCTTCTCAAGGATACATATAGTTTGTTATGCGCCACAGAGTCAAGTGCCTTATCAGCATCAATAAAACACAAGAAAACATCTTTCTGGTATTCTCGGATTTCAGCCAAGATCCACTTGGCATCAGCAATGATACATTACTGTTCCATGACCTCTTCTGAATCCAGACTGAACGTCTGGCAGCATCTTGTCAATATACCACTGCAACTATTGTTGGATGATCTTAAATGTCATCAGGAGATATTCTTTGTTTTTCACAGATGAACTGTTTTATTCTCTCATCCAGGGGTCAACTGGCACTCTGCACACCTGCTTCTATATTCTGTTGTTGCTAAATAGCCATAGATTTAGTCTGATCCATTAGACCATGTGTATAACACATCAAAGTATTGCCTGGTCTTACACCATCCTTGTTATCATTGGTATACTTGAGTCCATTGTTACAGCTATTGTGTCAATACATTGAATTGAGCGTTTTTAAATTTTTTATTACCCTTTATTTAACCAAATATGAAATCTTTCACTAATAACAGGTCTTTTCTGATGACACGTCCAAAATAAGGGTTATTGATTTGTCTTGTTCTTTTCTAAGGAGCATCTGGTTGTACTGATTTTAAACCAGTGTGTTTGTTCTTCTGGAAGTCCCCAGTACGGCCAATGTTCCTGGTCAACACCACAATGTGAATGCGTCAATTCTTATTCTACATTTTTCACCCTCTATTCTATTCACCTGTAATGTGCTGCTGAAACTTCCTCCAGACGTTCATTTGTTGGATTCTGTACTCTCATTGATTACTAGATACTGACCCACAAACATGGTGTGAAACTCAGAGGGGTCTACATGATGCCAACAGGTTCGCAAAGGGGGGTGGATACCCATCCTTGGGGCCAATCTATACACAAACTACCTTGTTTCGGGAATGTCTTCAGGTAACTATAGAAGCTAGTACTTGTACTGTCAGTGTTCTCTGCTCCATCAGCTCAGTGGGATGAAAATCCAGGACTGTGTCTCACCAAACTGATGTTTTCTTTCTAAGGGTGTAAACTTTTGGAAGAAGTTTACACATCCCTGACTGAGGTTCCTTTGTGAACACCAGGGACCCATGAATAAGAAGAGTATTTTTCTTGGTGCTTTTAAGGTTTCTTTGTTGTTAACCTCAGAAGCCTCTGAAATGAATAAAAGCCAGATAGTACTTCTGTTAAGCTTTCACAGGGGAGGCTACATTATGTAGTGGGTTGAGAATTACCCTACCTTTAGTTCTACCTCAAATTATCTTCAGCTATTATATTTGTCAAAATAAACTAGGCAATGCTGAAGTAAAAAAAAGAAAGAAATTCTGGAATCTCACAGAAAGGTATTTGCTGTTCATAGAAAACCTGGGGTGAGTGTGGGCAACAGCCGCTGTCCTGTGGCTCAGCAGGATGGGAGGCTTCAATTGTGTTTTTCCAGCAAATCAACACAAGCTTTTTCTGCTTCGGAACAAAGGAAAGACAAAGACAGAGGGCTGTGCAGAGCCTGTTGACCGCGTCATCGCCAAAACTCAAGCCAAACTCCATGCCATGTAGTTGGTTCCTACTGAGAGCCAGCCTACATCAGAGCAAAGAACAGCCTTTGTGAGTTTCTGAGGCTGCAAGTCTTTATGGGAATAGAAAGTGCCATTTTCTCCTGTGGAGCCACTGGCAGTTAGCCATTCACCATGAGAGCCACTCTGCCACCAGGGCTATGCCTGTGTCAACTAGAAGGCACATATATGTCCTTTCAACATGCGCCTCCTTAGCTAGACTCATCACGTGACCCTGTGCAATGGCAGGTCTAGGGGAGTCGAGTATCCTATGAGCCCAGGATGGTATTGGGGATTATAACCACTTTGCCTAAGCAAGCTCACTGTACCTCACAGAACCCCAATAATGCATATCATATAAAACCCACAGGTTTGTTGCCATTCGTTCAACTTAACAAAACGAAACCTCTACCATTCTAAAAGCCACGTATTTCTTACTGAAAATGAACATCTTTCCTCCTTTAAAAAAAAAATCACTATTTTGTTTCTGCCAGAAGATTGTTACCAATGTCTCTGGGTACAGCTTCAGCTCCTTCTGCAGCACCTGTAGCCTCAAGAATGGGTAAATTGATAAAAATTCTAAGAGTAAGTTATTTCAATTCCCACTCTCACATCAAATACTAACATCAAGTACTAACATCAAAGCCACTTCCATTTATAACTCTAGAATGCTGTTGTTGTTGTTGTTGTTGCTGTTGCTGTTAGGTACCCTGGAGTCAGCTCCAACCAATCGTGGCCCTGTGCACAGCAGAACAAAATCCTGCCCGGTCCTGCGCCACCTTCACAATTGTTCCTCTACCTGAGCCCATGGACGGAACAACTGTGTCCACCCATCTCACTGAGGGCCTTGCTCTTTTTCACTGCCCTTCCCCTTTACCAAACATGATGTCCTTCTCCAGAGACTGTCTCTCCTGACAACATGTCCAAAGTATGTGAGACAAAGGCTTGCTATCCTTGCCCCCTAAGGATCACTCTGGTCCTATTGCTTCCAATACAGATCGATCTGTTCTTTTAGCAGTCCACAGCACTTTTAATAGTCTTCTCCAGCACAATTCAAATGCATCGGTTCTTCTACGGCCTTCTTTATTCAATGCCCAAATTTCACATGCATATACTGCAGTGGAGAATACCACGGCTTGGGTCTTAGTCCTGAAAGTAACATCATTGCTCTTCAATACTCTAAAGAGATCTCTTCAATACTCTAAAGAGATCGTATGCAGCAAATTCACCTCGTGCAATGTGTCTTTTGATCTTTTAACTTCTGTTTCCATGAGAATTGATTAGATGAATCCAAGTAAGACAAAATCCTTGACAACTTCACCTCTTTCTCCGTTTATCATGATGTTACCTATTGGTCCAGTTATGAGGATTTTGGTCTTCTCTACATTGAGTTGTAATCCATACTGAAGGCTAACGTTTTTTATCTTTATCAGCAAATGCTCCAGTTCCTCTTCACTTTCAGCAGTGAGGCTGTGTCCCAGCGTATCACAGGTTGTTAATAAGACGTCCTCCAATCAAGATGCCACAGGCTGCTTCATTTAATCAAGCTTTTCGGATGATTTGCCAGGATACAGATTGAACACATTTGGTGAGAGAATACAACCCTAACGTGCACTTTTCCTGATTTTAAACCATGCAGTCTTCCCTTATTCTGTGTACACAGCTGCCCTCGATCCAGGTGTAAGTTCCAAATGGACACAATGTAGTGTTCTGGAATTCACATTGTTCTCAAAGTTATCCAAAGTTTATTATGCCCCACACAGTTGAATGCCTTTGCAGAGTCAGTGAAATGCAAGAAAATATCTTTCTGGTATTCTCTGCTTTGAACCAAGCTTCGTCTGACATCACCAATGATATCCCTTGTTCCATGTCCTCTTCTGAACCTGGCCTGATTACCTGACAGTTCCCTGTCAATGTACTGCTGCAACCATTGTTGTAGGCTGTTAAGCAAAGTTTTACTTAGGTGTTATATCAATGACATCATTCTGTAGTTGGAGCATTCCATTGCGTCACCTCTCTTTGGAATGGGCACAATATGGATCTCGTCCAGTCAGTTGGCCATGAAGCTGTCTTCCAAATGTCTTGGCACAGACAAGCGAGTGCTTCCAAACCTTCTTCAGCTTACTGAAACTTTGCAATGGGTATTCCATGAATTCTTGAGGCCTTGTTTTTGGCTAATGTGTTTAGCGCTCCTTGAGCTTCTTCCTTCAGCACTATTGATTCCTCCCTCCTGAAATATTGGAATGTCAACTAGTTACTTGTGGCACAGTGCTGCTGTGTGTTCTTTCCATCTTCTCTTGATGCTTCCTGCCTCATGCAATATATTGCCTGTAGAATCTTTCAAAATGGCAACTTGAGGCCTGCTCTCTTCTTGAGTTCTTTCCGTTTCGGATAAACTGAGTGTGTTCTTCCCTTTTGGTTTGCTAATTCTAGGTCCTTGCACATTTCATTATCACATTTGGCTTTGTCATCTCAAGCTGCCCTTTGAAATTTTCTATTCAGCTCCTTAATTTCATCCTTTCCTCCATTTGCGATAGCTATTACGCAATTAAGATTGACTTTCAGCGTCTTTTCTGACACCCACTTTGATATTTTCTTTCTTTCTTATATTTTTAATGACCTTGCTCTCTTCATGGAGTCTGGTCTTGATGTCCTCCCACAGGTCATCAGGTCTTCTGTCATTTGTGTTCAGTGTGTCAAATATGATCTTGAGATGTTATTGAAATTCAGGTGGGATACACTCAAGGTCATATTTTGACTTTTCTTGGATTTGTTTTCATTTTATTCAGCTTTATCCTAAATTAACATAAGACTAATTGATCATCTGTTCTACAATCTGCCCCTGGTCTGGTTTTAGCTGCTGATATTAAGCTTCTCCATTGTGTCTTCCCACGGATATTGTCAATTTTATTTCTGTGTATTCCATCTGGGGAAGTCCATCTCTGTAGTCACCTTTTGTGTTGTTGAAAAATGGTATTTGCTATGAACCAGTCATTTTTTTCCTATCATGTGGTTGATAGAATACAAATACCTTCAAAACCATTATTGTATTGTATTTTAGGTTTCCTAACCTAAAATTAAAATTGTGCCTCAAACCAAACCACACTCACTACCACCAAGTTTATTTTGACTCCTAACAACCTTTGAGACAGACAAGAACTGCCTTGCAGAGTTTCCAAGTCTGCAGGTCTTTAAGTAAGTGGACAGTCACGTGTTCCTCCCATGGAATGGCAGGGGAATTTGAACTGCCAACCTTTCTGTTAGCAGTCAAATGTTTAAACATTGCACTCGTAGGTATCTTCTAGATTAGCTGTTCTCAACCTGTGGGTCATGACAGGTTGGGGGTCGAATGACCCTTTCACAGGGGTCCCCCGATTTATAACAGTAGCAAAATGACAGTGATGAAGTAGCAGTGAAAATAATTTTATGGTTGGGGTGTCACCACAACATGAGGAACTGTATGAAAGGATTGC
>NW_022103928.1:43235537-43237836 GCF_000313985.2 Echinops telfairi
GCTGATTCCAGACAAGTGTCAGCAGAGTTTCCAGGACAAGGCAAACTAGAGAGAAGGGATTGGCAATGTGGTTTCAAAAATTAGTCAATGAAAACTTGATGGACAACAACAGAATATTGTCCAAGAGAGTGCTGAGAGACGAGCCCCTTAGTATGGAAGGTGCTGCACTTAAGCCACAGAAATACACGAACACACAGCAACAATCATGAAAATGACACTAGACGGGGCAGGGTTCAGAACAGTGGATACGGCACAACCATGAGTCAGAGCTGGAGCAAGGAGCAACATGAAATTAACATGACTCCTAGTCTTCCTTTAATGAGTTTTCAGCACGATGTATACATGCCATTTTAAATGCCTACAGACATTTGACAAGCAACACAGTCACAACAGAGACAAAGCCTTAGAAATGACTTAAAGATGACTGTGATATTCAACAGGCTGTTAAAACATGAGTGAGTTATTCTTCCTACCTCTGGACAGGACTCAGCGATACCATGCACCATAAGCCCTACTGATATGAGGTAAGAGTGATTCAAGCTATACAGTGTCTCACAGAAGAGATCCTTGAGTGGATTGTTATGCTGGGAATGACAATTGAGCAAGGGATACAACATTTATCTGTGTGTTATAGGACACCTGTGAACTTTGGGTCACACCTGAGTCATTTTCTTACATTTCTCTAGAAAAGGAACAACCGCCCCTACTCTAGAACATTCTTTTTCAGTTCCCTCGCAGTGGCCTTCATTGCTGCTGCTGAGTGAGAAAATGCCTTGGAGCTTCGATAAATGCCTGACTATTGCTGTAAAGTGTAATGCAATACAAGGACAGATCAAATTTATGGAATGCCTTTTATGAGAATATCCCAAAGGGCTCTGTGTAATGGCTATAAAGTTGTGAAACACATTGTGGAACAGATTTAATTTTTAAAGCAGCTGAAAATATATATTAATGATTTACTATCATCATTCCTCATCAAAGGTCTTTAGGAATACTAATAAAATGACTCTAGCTATCATTATCTCCAATCAAGTGTTTCTTCATGGGATTCAATCTGATCTTTATAGCATGTAATTGGTCAATCAAAATAATGTTCTGTAGGGGTAAAATGTAGAACTGTTTCAGCCAAGGAGCCATCTAATTTTGTCATTTGTCTCCTCCTCATTCCTTCCGCACCTGAGCGGCCTTCGCCTTTTATTGAGATTTGATTTGCTTACAATATTCCCTATCTGAAGAGCATCAGAGTAATATAAATTTGATAAAGTTGTCTGCCCTTGGATTCTTTCTAGAGAACCAGGTGGAGATAAACCTACTTACTTGAGTAGTTTGCCGTGCCCAATTCCTAGGCATTCTTTGAGATTCACCTCAAGTCCCTGCCCTTATTTAGAGGAAATTATGATTGCATCCTTAACTTACATCTCACCTATGTCTCATGGTACTTTGCTTAAAATTGCTGCCCTCACTCTTCCAGTGAGGGGCCGTAATTGACCTCCTAGTCAGGTGATTAACACCCCACTTGCCAGAGTTTGGACACATACCTCAGGTCTAGCCTATCAGTACATCATATTTCCTTAACATAGTGATTGGCTCAGGTGTGATCCAATCAGAGTATACATCAAAAGTTTGTTTTAGACGTTTGGAAAGCTGTACTCTCTCCTGCTGAATATGGCCTAAAAGCAGATGACCCCAATCACTACTGGCAGCTCTTTGTGTCCATGAAGTACGTCACCTGGTGAACAGAATCTCAAGAGGGCAAGCTGAGACAATCACAAGGGAAGGTAGATGAAAATCGGAGTGGAATATGCCTAAATCCAGTCTGCTCCCATAAAACGGTGAAACACATTATTTTTTTCTAGTTACGTGCAGCCTTGGGATTCAAATAATTTAATAATCAATTTACTGCTCTGATGACCATTTTAAGTATAAAAAAGATATAATGAAAGGTAGTTTATTACTTCATACAGTTAATACTTAAATAACAATAAAAGAGGTACATAAACTGGATTATATTATAAAGTTTTAAAATATTAATGAAAAACTATTAAATAATTGACAGAAAACAGTAAAACTGTTATTTAAGACATTTCCATATTGTTTCTTGATTAGCATTCTCACTTGAAATATTCTTCACCTTTATCCAGTCCTTATGGCCAGTGTGATTTATCCTTAGCCATCTTTGCTCTGTAGCAGTAAGACTCTACTCCTCTAGAGGTGACAATCGTCCTTGTGTTTGATATATTAGAAAGTTAGGCAACATTTTATGTTCATCTTTGAAACATATTTTTAGCTGTTTGAACAC
>NW_022103928.1:43239588-43240594 GCF_000313985.2 Echinops telfairi
CTCACAAACCTCTCCAACAGAGGAGAACCACGTGCCCTGCCCAACCATCCCTCCCCAAGCTGAGCAAGATCCTGCTATGCTGAACCTCCTCCCCTTAGGAAATGGCATGGGTGGCGAGGGGAGCATATATCTGACCACCTTCTACACAAGAGAGAAGAAGATGATCTTCCCACACACATCCAAGACCAAGTGCCATAGGCAGAAGTCAGGCATGCCACCATCCTGCATCCTTCTTTGACCCTATTTGAGCACCAAGCAGTCCTCCCACAGCACTCTCCTCCCCCGGTGGGTTGGATAAGCCACACCAAACTCAAAGACAACATTCACAATGAAGAAGGTTTACTAGGGGAATTAACAGGGGTTATTAAGAATATCCACAAGCGAAGATCAGAAAACACAGGGATCTGTCCAAATCATCACCTCTTCTCAGCCCACAGCCAAGTCACCCTGCCAGGTCTTCAGCCTTTTAGCCACATGTCCCCTTAGCATCTGCCTTCATGACCAGGAAGCCCACCTGCTGCTGCACCTTGTTTCATGCTATCAGTGGTCCAGCCCCTCGGCTCTGCCTGGGGGTGGCTCCTTTATCTGTTCCTTGGTCTCCAAGGCAACAGCCTCAGGTGCCTCTGATCTCGGCCTCTAATACTTCAAGCAGGGACCTCAAAGATGCTCCAATTGTGACTCTTCTTTCTTGATGACCCCAGAAATCTTCTCTATTCCTGCTTCCGAGGTAGCTTGCTTATCATCAGTGGAATGGTAACCAGAGTTGACCTCTATTAGTGTTTCACACACTTTGTTTGCATAGTCCTGCCCAAACATTTGTTGGAAGTTAGAGACATGGATAGAAGAGCCATATTAAGAAATTTCACTTCCACATATCATCCTAGTCAAAAGGACTCTGCCCTGCCCTGCTCTTCCTGACCCAGCCAACCACCTTGCCAGCAGGACTTCGTATCGTCCCAACTACCTTTTCCCAGTGGACTGAGATTCCAAGCCCTGCTCTCCTGAC
>NW_022103928.1:43242324-43243812 GCF_000313985.2 Echinops telfairi
CATAAAACAAGGCATCAACTAAGTCCACGTGAAAGAAGCACAAGACTGAAAAAAATAAAATCCAAATGGTATCCCAACTTAAACTCTGAACACTTGGTTTGCAGAAGGCTATGGGTGACAGTGGAAGCCGAAAATCCATTTGTAGGGTCCCCACATGGATTAAGCCTCAGTGATTCCCCTCTGACCATAATTGAGGGATGAGAATAGCCTTGTTATCAGCAGAGAATACTGTAAAGTTAATTACCACAAGAGTTGTTAGATTAAAATATAACACTTTATCATTTGAACTCCCCTTTTGACCCATTATAAAGTTGTTTCCGTTTTTCATATTTTATGCTTTCTTTTCAATTTGTAGTACTATCCATCCTTTTTTTAAAAAGTTATAAAACCATGAAACACCTCATGACCTGGATGGACTTGAAAACCATTTTGCTGAGTAAGTTAATGATAAAGTGGATCAAGCATGTATATAAACCATAGATATATCAGTGGATTTGAACTCACCCTTAATCATAGCTCTAATCTAAGAACAATTAGTCCTTAGGACATGTTCTCATGAAGAGATCACTGAAGATATAGGTGCTTTTAAAAAAGTATGGTGAAGAAATCAAATGGTGCCCATCTATCAGAAAGAACAGCATCTCGGGTCTTAAAAGGTTGTCTTAAAACAAACACCCAAGTAAGTGAGGTGTCAGCGAAGTCCTGTGGGATCCAAGCTTTGTAAACAATAAAATCTAAGATGAGAGAAAGAAGTGGTATTAGAGCTTAAATTGTGAGCAACCAGTTTTCAGAAGGTATGGATAACAGTACAAGTTCAAAATCCATTTGCGGGATCCCACATAGATTAAGCCACCAGTGAATTACCTATAACCATTCACCAGGGATGTGAATACCTTACTATCAGACAAAGTACATTAAAAGATGGAATAATAGAGATATAAACCAAACCAAACTCTTTGCCCTAGAGCCAGTTATGATTCAAGGTTAAAATATTTATATCAAGAAAACCATAACCAAAAGAAAGCATGGATGATGATATTAATATTTGACACAAAATACTTGTGTTGATTTGATTTCTGCCAACTGGATGGTATCTGTGCGGAGGTAGTGGCTGAGCACAACCTGTCAATCAGGTGGTAGCCTGGTGTTGCCTCCGTGGAGATGTGGCCTCTTTTCAAGAAAGACAGTAAGAAATTCTTTTTTTCTTTCCCACTCTATTCCACACCTCCTCTAGCTCATTAGCTTCCCTGAACCCCATCCCTGGGTCAGAGATCTTGCTGCCTGTACAAAAACATTTTACATACACACTAGCCTATATTTCCAAATATTTCCTTTGTCTTTTGCCTATAGGACAGTCACGACTCCCTAGGGTTTCCTGTCCTACTACCATAGTTTTCCATGTTATCTGACTACTGTGTTTTTCCTGCCTACTTGAATGTTTTCAATCTGCAACTGAACCCATCACCTTAACAGATGTCTCCAGTTTTA
>NW_022103928.1:43244077-43245503 GCF_000313985.2 Echinops telfairi
TTGTGGAGTGACCTTGCCAGTGTCCTCACTTCTCTGCACCTCAATTGGACCAAAAGGTCCCTTCTGTCCTTTCCGCTGTCAAGTTCTGCAGTTCCACACCCCTGCGTGATGTGGAAGTGAACAACATAAAGGAAGAAAGAAGAATGGATTCATGCCACCTATGATGTTGTGAAGAATATTGGTATACCACGGACTTCAAGAAGAATGAACAAATCCGTCTTAGGAGAAATAACCATTGAAATTCTCCTGAGAACTGAGTATGTTGAAACTCCAGCTCACTTATCTTGGACACGTCATTAGGGAAGATCAATCACTAGAAATTGACATCTGTTTTAGGAACATGGATGCTCACTGAAAATAAGAGAAACCCTCACTGAGACGTATTGACACAACAGCCACACAATGAACTAGAAATAGCAGTGATTATTCATATGGGAAAAGACCAAGTAGTATATTTCTATTTCATATACAATGTCAACAAGAGCGGCAGCCAACTCCATAACAACTAACAGCAATGATCGTTAAAGGAAGGAAACCCAGCCAGCCAGTCCAGTGTGGGCTTTCTCATCAACCAGTTGTTCTTTTCCTGGGATTCAATGATCTATTAAACACAAAATACAGGGTTAGTACTGCCTCAAGTGTTGAACACCTAGGAATATTTTCTCTGTCAAATTTTCATGTTGCCTTTTTTCCCTTTTCTCTTGTGTCCTGTAACAGTATTTGGCACACTATCCTCACGGTATTCTTTAGTAAAAGGTCATAGCTGCTTGCTGCTTATAATCCACGGATTTAGATCTAAGGAGACAAGGCAGAAAGCACAATCTTAGGAAGTATTCGGCACCCGTGGGCACAGAGCTGGGGGAGAAACATCGCCTGTGCTACTTCCTACTCACCTTCTTATACCTAGAGGGGATCAATTTCCATTCGAGGGCAAAGAGGGAGTGATAAGAAATGCCAGTTCAGGAGACGAGTCTTGGGTTCTGTTCATTGCTTGCCTGGAACTAGCTGTTACCTGAACTCTTCCTGTCTCTCTGTTCTTATTGCTAGGAAGCCAGGTGCTGGATTCAGATCATTTCTAAAGTCTCTTCCAACTTCTGAGTTCAATCATTTCTAGGTTACGAAGCCACATATAGTGTAATCATTTTTTATTGATTTCATTAATAAAAATGACCTGGTACTTTAAGAAAAATAGCAAAGAATCCAGTAGACTGCTATACTCTGATAAGTTTGGAGATCCCAGAAAGGGAAAAGCTCTTTTTTTCTTAATCCTTTTCTAGTTAGCAAGTCAAACATAAAATCCTTTAATCAAATCCAATAAGCTTACTTACGCTTCAGAATGAAGCTGAGAAATAGCTAATGTGTTATCTGTCCTTCCAAATGGACTCACATGGTTTCTCTTGTGAATATGCTCCCAGGTTACATCGGA
>NW_022103928.1:43246390-43258587 GCF_000313985.2 Echinops telfairi
ACCACCTGGCAAGGAAGGCACCAGGCATCCCTGCAACCTAGCAAGGAAGGCCCCAGCTGTCCCTGGTAAGCCAGGTCCCAGCCACATCTGTGAGCTGACAATGAAAGCCCCAACCCTCGCTGCCCTGAAGCAAGGAACGCCACAACCATCCCTGTGTCCTGGCAAGAAAGACCACAGACATCCTTGAATCTCAGCAAGTAAGGCTCAAACGTCACAGGGACGCAGTAAGAAGGACATGGTCATCTATGCCCCAGTCAAGGAAGTCTCCAGCCATCCCAGTAACCCATCAAGAATCAACTACCTTCACAAGACTGCGCAGCCCTCCAAAGGCTAATAGCAGCACCACAATGCCACAGCATTAGGGGTCAATTGCAGTGCACACACACACACGCACACACACACACACAACAAACAAGAAAAACATTCGCAAACATAATAACCAAGACTCAAAGGATTCTCTGATGAAGAGACCTTGAAAGAACCAGAAATGTAACTCAGAAAAATGGTGTTTAGATTCCTTTAGTGGATAGAGGAAAGAATTGAAAAGCTAAAATTAAAAAAAAAAATACCCACACCAAATAGATGTGCAGAAAATAAGCAATAAGATAAAAGAGCTAGACAACATGGTTTAAAAAAAACACACTGAGTAATAGAATCAGGCAAAAGGAAAACGGAATCAGTGAGCTCGAAGACACTTCATTGGAAGGCAACCAACCAACAAAATAAGAAAAGGAATCGGAAGAAAGCCTATGAATGACATGGGACACCAGCAGGCAAACAATCTATTTCTCACTGAGATCCCGAAGCAAGAAAAAATGAGTGTTCTTATCGTTGCAGCCACCGTGTCAATCCATATTGTCAAGGATCTTCTTCTTTTTCACGGCCCTCTAGTTCACCAAGTGTGATGTTCTTCTCCAGGGACTGGTCAAAGTACAATATGCTCAAAGTACATGAGACGAAGTTTCACCGCCCTTACCTTTAAGAAGCATTCTCATTTTAAAAGCAATTTAACCATTAAAAAATGTTCTGAAAAATAATAATAAAGAGCAACGAAAAACAGAAGAAGCATTCTGGCTGTACTTTTTCCAAGAAAGATTTGTTGGTTCTCTTTTTAGAAACACACTTCCTATTCATTTATTTTCTCAAAACCATTTTACGGGGAGCTAATACAGATGCCATATCATTCCACGGTTCAGTCACATCAAGCAATATTGTACAATTGATCCCACAATCAGTTTGAAAACATTCTCATCTTTTTGAACCCCTTGACAACCCCTTTACCTAGTCCTCCCCAGGAACCCTGTTCTACTTGCTGCCTCTGTAGGTTCATCCACCCTGGGTTTTCATATACACTTACATATAAAGTAAGTGAAAAACACATAACAAAAATTCAAGAGGCTTACCCTTAATGACAAAATATATCCCAGATTAACCCCAATATGAAAACACAGAGATTGAGGGAAACTGTCGAAAAGCAGATCAGGTCCGAGGTGCATCAGGGCAGGGATCAACTCACAAGGTTTTAACCATTCCAGTCAGGCTTATCAATTCTGATCTCCTAGAGTCATCCCTCCCACGCTCTCTGTTTGTAACCGGTTTCTTCCCATCCCTCTATTACAGATAGAGGGAAATCACCGAAGGCTTGTTTCCCGTGTAGATCTCACAGATGTATCTTGGGCTTCCACTGTCATCCATGGATTCCTGCAAACCAGAATCTCACAATTTAGGCTCTGATATGATTCCCTCTTTTGGCTTCAGATTATATGAATTATAATCCTTCAGTCACAATATTGATGTGATTCTTCGATATGGATTTAATTGCCATCTCTGTTGGGATTTTTACAATCCCTGCTACCTTCAATATTTTTCACCAGCACCATAAATTAAATGCATCCATTCTTCTCTGGTTATCTGAATTCAGTGTTCAACTTTCACACGTATATGAAGTGATAGAAAATACCATGGCTTGGGTCAAGGGCACCTTAGTTCTCAAAGCAGGATCCTGGCAGTTCAACACTTTTAAGAAGTCTTGTGCAGCATATTTACCCAAGGTCCTGTGTCCTTTGATCTCTTGATGACTGCTTCTATGAGGATGAATTGGGGATCCAAGCATGACAAAATCCTTGACAACTTCCATGTCTTCTCTATTTCTCATGACGTGATAGACTGGTCCAGCCTTAAGGATTTGGGTCTTCTTTACATTGAGTTGTAATCCATACTGATGGCATCAGTCCTTGATCTTCATCAACAAGTGTTTCAAGTCCTCCCCCTTTCAGCAAGCAAGATTGTGTCATCTGCCTATCACAAGTTATTAATAAGCCTTCCTCAAATCCTGATGTTGCACTGTTCTTCACATAATATAGGTAGATATCAAGAGATGAATAGATGAATAAACAGAATGTGATAAATGGATGACCAATGTGGCACCATAAAGAGAAATAAAAAATTTAATACATACTACAAGATAGATGAAACTTGAATGTATTATACTAATAGTAAAATAAGTCAGTTACAGAAAGATAATGTATGGTCTCACTGATGATAATATAAGGAAAAAGTATAGAGATCAAAGTTTATTAGTGATTGTCAGTGGAGGAACATGGAAAGGGAACCATAACTTGGAGAACGTTGAACTTCTATTAAGAATCATGAAAACATTTGAAAATGGATAGCAGTAATGGTTGCACAACTTGGTGAAAGTAAGTGATACCACTAACTTGGCATATAAAAAGGTGGAAATGGAAAATATTTTGTTATACTTGTGCTTAGTACAATTAAAATTCAATTGAGTGGTGACTATTTTGAACACCAGGGTGAGTGGATAGGCAGACTCTTTCAGGGAGATGGGTTTTGTGGGATATTTCATATCAATGGATCTAGATGGCTGCGCGGTTTTTTTGTCTCTACATGCAAGGCCAGGTCTAACGCCCTTAGGGAGTACAGGGCAAAGGGGTGTCTGCTGTCGGGAGAGCCATGACTGTGCTCTTGTGCCTAGGCAGAGGCAGAAGTCCTCTCTTCCTTGTTCAGTTGGGTCACCCTACAATGATTTCTGAAGGTGAAAATGCTTTCCTCTTGCTTTGTTAGGATCTCCCCAACTTTGGCCTGATGTAATTTGTATCACAATATAAGCTGCTTTGCCATGAAGAATGTGGTTTTTCCCAAAGCACGTTTGAACTGTCCGTGGACAAAGCTACATAGTACTGGACATACCAAAGAAACAGCCCGACTCCTCACCATAACTCACAAAGCCCATTAGGTATTTGAATTCTAATACCACATTTTCATGACAAATGAAGCAATGACACCACAAAATGACTGCTATGAATCTCCAGTCCAGGCTGCAATATCAGCAGGAGAAGGAAAATGCAGAGCACTTAACCTCTCTGCTCTGGCATACAGGGAAAGCAGAGATACTGCCCAAGTTGATACTGCCATTAATGCGGTGCCCTAGTAACTCTGAGTGGACTAAATTTCAAAGCACAGGAACATATCAAGAAGCCAGGGTTATAACAGTTATACCTGACGTTTCCCTGTACGCAGCGGCCTTGACAAATGTTGGACTGACAGTAAGGGGAGTGAAAATGTCCCATGCCAGGGAACAGATTCATGATGATGGACGTTAGCTCGCAAGGGGCTCTTCGAGAGTATAAGAGAGTGTCCACACAGTTTGTAAGTCTTCACTTCACTGACTCAAAATGCAAATAAGAACACAGCCTCATGTTTGTTTCACCCCAGGAGGCCCCCATTACATTCACTTTGGCTATTATACTTCATTGCAGAGGAGAATGTAGAAGCTGAAAACTATATTCCTTAACCCACATATAAGAGGTTCTAGTTACTATAATACCAAAGGGGTTCTTCTCCAAAGAGTTTGAGGGCTGGAATAAGGAAAATCAATGGCTTAATACAAGGCTCCTATTATCTAAAGGCTTTGAGGAAAGAGGTGAAACATTTCCTGCAATAGAAGTAAATTATTGAGAATGAGAGAGTATAGAGAGTAAAATGGGAAAAATAAATCTTATAGATTATACACAGAAATTAAATTGACTACATCTGTGGAAAGAGACAATGGAGAAGCTCAATATCAGCAGCTAAAACCAGGCCAAGGGGCAATTGTGGAACAAACTACCAATTGTTCACATGTAAAATCAGGTTGAAGCTGAGGGAAATCTACACAAGTTCATGAGAGCCAAGGTACAAGCTTGAGCCTGTGCCACCTGAATTTTGAGAACATCTCAAGAACAGATTTGACACATTGCACATTAACAACAGAAGACTTGATGAACTATAGGATGACATCAAGACCATTCATGAAGAGATCAAAAGGTCATTAAATAGACAGGAAAGAAATTAAAGGTCAAAGTGGATGTCCGAAGGGACTCTGAAACTTGTTCTTAATCATAGACTAAGTAAGGCACATGGAAGAAATAATGAAGTGAGAGAGCTGTACAGAAAATTTCAAAGGGGGCTCAAGAAGAAGTAAAATAGTATAATGGAACATGCGAAAACCTAGAATTAGAAAACCAAAAAGAACACATTCGGTATATTACACTGAAATAACAAGAAAAAAATTCAAGCCTCAACTTGCAATATTGAAAGATTCTATGGGAAAAAAAAATATTGAACGATGCAGGGAGCATCAAAAGAAGATGGAAAGAATACAGAGTCACTGAACCAAAAATAACTATCTGACATTTCATCATTTCAAGAGGTAGTATATGACCAAGAACCAATGGTACTGAAGGAAGATGGTCAAGCTGCCCAGAAACATTAGCCTAACACAAGGCTCCAGAAATTGATGGGATACCAAGTGAACTATTTCAACAAACTGATGAGGCGCTGTAAGCACTTACTCATCTATGCCAGGAAATTTAAGCTAGTTGGTCAACAGAAAAGATCCATATTTGTACCCATTTCAAAGAAAGCCAACCCAGCAGAATTCTCAAACTATAGAACAATATTACTGATAGCACATGGAAGTAAAATTTTCCTGAAGATCATCCAACAATGGTTGCAGCGATACATAGACAGGAAGCTACCAGAGTCTGTCTCCATTCAGAAGAAGACGTGCAACAAGGACTGTCATTCCTGATGGATCTTGACTGAAAGCAGAGAACACCAGAAGGGAGATCCAGACTCTGATCCTGACTCCATAAATTTCCATGTCACGTCTCTAGAGATTCTAAGGAATTTCCTCAATCTCTAAGGCTTCTTTGTATTCTGATAGTCTATAATCACGTGGGAATATTTAAGTTAGATAGAATTATCTTTATCTTTCTATCACAGAATAAAAGTGATACAGCATCAGGGTGACAAAGAGACATCAACTCCAGTACCAATTTTCATTAATTAGTGATGGCTTCTCAGAATATTCTCAGGTCAAATCTAGAGATAAGTGGGAAATACTTCCTTAATAAATAGAGGTTGGAGTAGGTAAATGTTGACAGCAGGATATTTATTTACCAGTCCTGCTGTCAATTCTAACTCATAGCAACCATGTAGGACAGGATGGAAATGCCCCCTGCAAGTCTCCAAGTCTATAACTCTTCACGGAAGTAGAAAGCCTCATTTTTCATCCACAAAGTGGGCTTTGGTTTCAAACTGCTGACCTGGTGGTTAGCAGCCCAATGCATAATCACTATGCCATCAGGGCTTTTCCAGTTTCAAATATCACAGGTAAATGATGGCCCAAGCCATAGTTGTTCATTCTCCTGGGAAGGGTCTAGGCACACTGAGCTTCTTTCTATTAAGAATTATAAGAAAATTTGGAAATGTATTATGGTAATGGTTGAACAACAAGGTAAACTAAGGTCACCAAAATATACACATGAAGAATGCTGAAAAGGCAAATGGCTGTTGCATATCTATTTCTCACAATGAAAAAAGCATGATCTATGGCAAAAAATAAAAATGAAGAGCTTGCAATCTGACTACCTGTGGAGTGACTATCTCCCGTTCACATCTAGTCAATACACTCATGTTCCCTGAAGAGGCAGAGACACTTACTCCTATTAGGTTTTTTTAAAGCTAGTTTATAAGGACAAGCGCATCATTAAAGGCATTTGGCTCCAGCCAAGAGAAGGGGGTAATGAAAGGAATTACAATGCGACTGTTTGTTGGGGAGCAATGCTAGAGACAGGGGCTGGAATGGATTGCCAAACTGACAGAGGGTGATGCTCGCAGTGAGGATAAGGACATCATTTTTCTGGTTATCCTTGGAAGAATAAGAAATACATTCTAACAGGTTCAACTTTTTGGTTTAAGTATGTGGATCAAGTAGACTCAGCCATGAAGTTTTAAAGGTTGACATAGAAAAGGTATTCTTAAAACAAAGTATAGCACACAGTCGGGTTCCAGAATGCAGTCCTCTAGACTGTATCCTTAAACATTGGTCCTGTTTTTAAAATGACCCGGTAAAGAGGTCTAAAGTAAAATCTCTTAGCAGTACTGGTTCCCACTGCCATTGAGTTGATTCCAACTCACACAGACTCCCTACAGACTATCATTGTTTATGTGGGTAGAAAATCATCTCACTCTTCCATGGATCCGCTGGTAGTGTTGAACTACTGACCATATGCTTAGCAGCCCATCTCATAACCCACTACTCTACCGGGGCTCCGATGACACCGCTTAGCCTCAGATAAATTGAGAAATAGTGAAATCTGGCTGCTAAGTGTGCCTGAAAATTATAAAAAAATTTCTACAGTTAGATTTATTTTGTATCAGAGAAGGAAAATGGAATGAAAATTGTATGCAGGGGCTTTTATGACTTTATGGCAAAATAAAGATTTGCAGAAACAATGTGAAATTATGGGACAAAAGAAATCTAAGCCATCAATTCTAAATGGTACCGAACAAGTAGAGAATTAACAATAAAAAAACATTTTGTGGGATCATCCTCAAAATTATGGCCACCCCAGAGCCCTGTAAACTCCCTGTTAGCCTCAGAAGACTCTCTGGCATAGAATTTCTCTCACCACCACAGAGTTGGAGCACCATATTCAAACCAGGAACCGCAAATGGATCAGCAGGGCTCTGCCTTCCGAAGCAGGAGAGTCAGCACCCATGCTCTGAGTCCGCACAGCCTGTTCACCACCTCGGATTTAATCGGATGAATAACTTGCCTACATAGAAGGAGGAGCTCAAACAGATCCATGACCTATTTGTTTCTATTTTCCAAATACGTCATCCCACTCGCACCCACTGTCAGGCTGTGTGCAGTTTCCTCCTAAACCCTGAAGAATGGAGCCATAACTGCAAAGCTAAGGAAGGCTGACGGACTTCATCAGCCAAATGCTAATGAGCATTGGCCAGCATCACAAGCAGTCCTGTCTTTAAAACCAGAATGCAACCCTCACACCCCTGGGGGGTGGATTCACTTAGGACATTTAAGAGACTATTTATGAGTATGGACCTGCAATTGGGTCCCTAGGCAAAGTAATATTAACACATTCGATGAAAACAAACAAAATCCAGAAGACCCATCAGCCTTTCTTACGCGCATTTTTTTACAGTCCTTAAGCAGATTGCTGATGGAGACCTGGAGGCCCCAGAGAATAGACTATGGTCGAGATTATTTCTTATTAGAACCCGTGCTCCAGACATGAGTTGCCACCTTTCTTCTAATGACTGGAGCGCTTTGTCTGACAAAACGTGAAAACCTGAGCAGGTGTAAGAAGAGCAATCTCTCGGTTCATAGAAACAGCCTTTAAAGTACGCATCAACCAGGAAGAAACACACGGAAAAAGAGAGTGCAAGGCCATGAAAATACAAGTCTCCCAGGGGGGCAGTGGCACGTAGCCGTGGAGGAGTGGGGAGAGTGGGGTTCTGGGAGGCAGAGGACCCTCAGCAAACAGGCCGAAGCTAGGAAAGAATCGTGTGACTTGTCCAAGCAGGAGGAATGTTGAAATAAGAATGCCAGGGCCTTTGGGGAAAGCTCTGAATGAGGGGAAGAGTTGGCACACTCGTGGAGCCAGAGTGGGCGAGGGACAGTCCTCAGAGCATGTGTTGTGAGTGAGGGCTCCATTGACAGGACGGGGAGAGCACGGAAGTTTCCCACCACGCCGAGTCTCCATGAATTCATTGATTTTCTTAGGGGCACCTATGTTAAATAACTTAAGAAGAGGTTGCTTATTCTGAGTGAAGCTGCTGATAAATTACTTGAAACTACCCATCTGATGGAAGGAACATAAACTGAGAGAAAACACTTTATCGCATCGCTGCCTTTATATCAGCGGTTCGCAACCTGTGGGTCGCGACCCCTTTGGAAGTTGAATGACCCTTTTACATGGGTCACCTAAAACCATCAGAAGACACATAGATATTTCACAATATATAATTACATATTGTTTTGTGATTAATCACTATGCTTTATGTTCAATTTGTAACAATGAAAATACATCCTGCCTATCAGATAGCTACATGATGATTCATAACAGTAGCAAAATGACAGTCATGAAGTAGCAACGAAAATAATTTTATCGTTGGGGGTCACCACAACATGAGGCACTGTATGAAAGGGTCGCAGCATTAGGAAGGTTGAGAACCACTGCTTTCTTTATATGCTTATGGTACCTATTCCATTATCAGGCTGAGATTTCCCAATAAAATGAAAACCCAAATAAACTTTATTAATGTAAAGTTAACTTTGACTGTTCATCCTGAGCACAATTGAATCGTACAAGCTTCTCTTCCAACTGCTCAAATCCTCACGTCGTCACCCAAGGGAAGGCTGTGTGTGCTGGGGTTATGGGAGAATGAGATACTGAGTCAGACCAAATACACTGTTCCAGTCCAAATTGAATTAGACCCTGGTGCTAGACAACCCAGACAAAACAACCTCCAATGAGGCACAGAGCAAAGTTGGGTTACACCCTCTCATTTTGCAATTCCCCCTATGTGGACCTCTGCTGCCTATGAAAACCCAGAATACCAATTGTTCAAGATTTGCGGAGTCATTAAGCAGATTGAAATGACTGTCTGCCTTTATTCCCAAACATACACTTTAAGGACAACCTACCGCCTGATTATTCCTGGTTGGCCACCTTAAATGTAAAGGTTGCATTTTTCTGTATCTGAGTAGAAGAACAAAGTCAAGGACGGTGTGTTTGGGAATGAGAACTTAAAGGGGGATCCCAAAAGATCGTTGTGTTGGGCTGGGTTCCCACAAGAATTCAAAAATAGCCCCACCCTTTTTGGGACTGCGCTAGCTAAAGCCCTAAGAGGCCTCCAGCTACAGAACGGCATCCTATGACAATGTATGGATCACCTCTGCACAGCCAGCTGGACAAAAGAGGACTCTGATCATGATGTTATTGAGACCGTAAAAGCTGGGGACCAGGTAGGCTATAAGGTTCCCAAGGCCAAAGGCAAAGTCTTTCAGTGCTCAGTCACTCCAAATAGCTCAGAAGCTTATTCATACTTCAAAATGACACAAGAGATCATGGGAATTTTGACCTGAACCATTTGCCACATGGCCATACCTGCTCTAACAAGCAATTGAGGGGATTTTAAGGCAGAAATGGATTTTTATCACATTGGCATTCTAATCTTCATCCCAGAGTGGATAGTTGACATGACAGTGAAACATGATTATTTGGTAATGTGAAAATGGGGCTTTTGCAACTCTGCAAACTTACACTATCTCTATAGTTTAAAACCAATCTAAATCTCTACTAATGTCACTGTCTTAACTCAAGAACCTATACAAGCAGTAAGATGCTCCCAGCAGACAGAATCTGAGGTTGGAGACCTCTGTCTCTTTTGGCATGCTAAAGAATAAGGTCCTCTCATTTCTTCACTTCAGTGTGATTCCTCATGGTAAAGTGTCACACAAGCATGGACCTGCTAGGGAACATCACCATGCCCCGGAAACGTTTCCTGCCAAAAAATTGCTCTCTCGGGGCTGACATAATAGCAGTGCTCCCATCATTAAATTCACTTTTCATTGAATTTTTGGAGATGTGTAATATACTGTCATCAAAACATAATGTGCATTAGGAATGGAGAAAACGGCACTTTAAAAAAAAGCAAGGATAAATTAAGGCAACTGATTTTTAAATTTTTACTTCACAATTTTTTTAATAACAACAACAAAAACCCCACTATGTGTAAATTTAAGATCTTTTCTCCTCCCTAGAGGCAATTACAGTGATGAATTTATGTGCAACTTTCTATTTCTTTTTCTAATGACATATATTTCTCCACGTGATTTAGAGTCACATAAATTTTATTAACTGCGCATGTCATTCTGAAATTTGACATATGGTATGTTGATCTAATTTATTCTGTTAATCGACAACTAATAATTCAGGATATGAACATTTTAACTAAGTGAATTAAATATTTTTAACTTATTGTGAATATTGGATATCTGATTTTATTAGGGACATACTTAGTTTTTGCCTCCTTTCCTGCCCTGAATTAATTCTTCATTTTGTTTCTCTTCTATTTTAGAAATTTAGAATTCTCACATTCTACTTCTATTCTGTCAATGAGTCCTTTACAGATTTAATATGTATACTTAACTAAATCTAAAGCTAATTAATTTGGCTACTTTCTCCACAAACTATTACTTCCTTTGAATTCCTTATCATTAGTTTCTTGCTTAGTATTTTTCATGCTTTTTTTTCAGTATTTTAAGACTAGTTTTTTTTAAACTTCAATTTTTCTTTTTAAAAAATGAGTAGTTATATTTCTACATGTTTATCTGTAATTTTCTGCAGTTCATTGTTGTGCATCCCACTCCTTCCTTGTGGATTAATTGCTTCCTTTCTAATTATATCCTTTTGAAGTTTCATTTTTTTTCCAATAAGAATTTATGAAAGGCAAACTGTTGTTTGCCTATAAGAAAATGTCTTTATTCATCCTCCGTGAAGAAGCATAAAAATCTAATTGCAAGATTTTATTGTTTGCTATTTCTAAGATATTATTCTGGGTTTGGTTTTGTTTTTTAGCATCTATTATTGCTGATAAGAATACTACTTACAAACTAATCATCCTTTATTTGTAGAAGACCTTAAAAATTATCTGCAATTTTACTATAATATATATGTAGATGAGAATTATTTGTCTTTATTATTGCTGCTGCCTCCTGTCTGCTCTCAAGGTACTTCATCTATCCATCTATGTCTATCTTGTATTAACTCAGATATCTCTTCAATTTGAAACAAGGCTGAGTAATTATATTTTCCAACATTTCTTCTTATCCACTCTTTTTATTCATGCCTTATGCAACTACTATAAGACATAATGTTTTACTTTATTTTATTGTCCACGGTTTCTAATTTCAGCTTTTTACATCTCTGTGCTAGGTTGTAAATGCTGTTTCTATATCTATCTTTCCGTTGGTACATTTTCTCTAAGCTTATCTATTATATTCATTATTCAGTTAAGCTGTCTACTACCCATGGAACATTCTTAACATTTTTTCTTAATTTCTTTCTATCATTTTTTTAACATAAGCTGATTGTGTTTTGTATTTTCAACTCTTGTGGTTTTGCTTTATTTTTTATTCTTTATTTCTTTTAATATTTTAAATACCCATATGCTCAAATATAAGCTGACCGAAATATCAGCCAAGTCACCTAATTTTACCACAAAAACTGCATTAAAAATGTGCTGAAAAAACTTGGCTTATACATGAGTATATAGGTTATGTATTATCAAGATTCTGTTACCTCTTGTTCCTGGAGTGAAAAATCATTGTACCTAATGATTCTCTACCAAAAAAAAAAAAAAAGTTCATTTTCTTCTTTAACTACTTAATTAAGCTCATACTTAGTGTTGACTATTCTTTGTGGATGTTTTGAGAATGCTGGTATATGGAATTCCCCATACAGAGGAGTAGAGATTTGTTTCTCCCAAGGGGAAAAATGAGCTTTCAACCATCCAGGAACAATTTTTGTTACTTTCTCAATTTAGAATCTCTGGCACACATAAAAAAAAATTACCGAATGGACTGCCATCAAGTCATCTCTGACTTCCAGCAACGCGAGAGACTGTAAATCTTGTCCTGAGTTTGGGCCACTGACTCAGCAGACGGCAGCCCGATGCTTCATCTCACGTTTCACCAGAGCTTCCTCATGGAGTTCATTTTCCACACCTGCCCCAAATCAATGTCAGGTTTTCTTGCAGTTCCCAAATCAGTCAGCAAGAGGTTTTATGCTTGCAATTAATATGTGGCACAGTGGTTGTGT
>NW_022103928.1:43258687-43262853 GCF_000313985.2 Echinops telfairi
GGGGGGGGGGAGTGGTTGCCTCTTGAATTTTTGCATAGAGCTATCTTCCAGTCTTGATTTTTTAGCCCTTTTTTAGTTCATCACATATGCATGTTAAAATCTAATTCTCAGTCAAAGCAACAGTCAGATTTTAAGTATGTTTTTCCTCTCTGGAGCCCGAGGAAGTCTCTTCCTAGATGTCAAATTCATTTCTCTATGTACAATTTTGTTGTTTCATGTGTCAACTATTCACATGTGTTTGAAATAGAAGAGGGCATTTCCTGTGTCCATTCACTCTGCCTTGGTGAACTGAAATCGTCTACCTAACTTCTTAGCATCCTAGATAATTATTAATCCAATTATTGTCTAGATAATTTTGTTTATCCTGGATTTTGTATATAAAAAAATCATATAAACCAAAACAAGAAAGGAAAAAATATTTTAAAGGAGAAATAGCAAAACAAATTATCAACTTCATGTGGAGATGGAATACAGCTAAGATAATCAAAGAACGCCTTTTAAAAACAAAAAAGTCGAAGATATTGCACCAGCCAACCTCACAACCTATCACACAGCAGCAGAAATCAAAACAGCCTGGTAACTGCTACCATGACAGACACAGAGACCAACAGAACAGACTAGAAAACACATAAAAGAGTGCATCCACCTATATGCAACTGATTTTTGACAATGGGCCAAAAACTATTAAATGGAAAAGAGAAAACCTCTTCAATACTTAATGCTAACAAGTTGGAGTTCCATCTGTGGAAGAATGAAAGAGATCTCAGTGCACAAAAATGAATTCAAGGTCATTCAGTCACCTAAATATAAAACCCAGAGCTACACGGACCATCAATGTTCTCACTGGGACAAACGTAAGGGCTTTAATGCAGGGCATAAACATACTAGCAAATACAATGAAGAAGCATACACAATAGACGAAAATATAATTGAGTGGAAATTATTAAAAATAATAAGGCACTATGTGCATCAGAGGTGTAAAAAAGAGGGCCCATGAACTGGTGAAAAATCTTTAGCAATGACACAACAGAGAGGGGACACTCTCTTAACTGTTCCTTCCATGAGCACTGATTTGTGGATCCAAGGAAAATAAAATCCATGACAACGTCAACCTTTTCTCTGTTTGTCATGATTCCACCTATTGGTCCAGTTGTGAGGATTTGGGTCTACTTTATGCTCAGTTATAATCCATACTGGAGGCTGCAATTTTTTATCTTCATCAGCATGCGTTTCAAGTCCTCCTCGCTTTCAGCAAGCAAGGTTGTGTCATGAGCATACTGCAGGTTGTTTATAAGCCGTCCTCCAATGCTGATGCCACATTCTTCTTCATCGAAGCCAACTTCTGTGATTATTTGTTCAGCATATAGATTGAATAAGCATAGTGAGAGCAACCCTGATGAACACCTTCCCTTGTAATGTTCGCACCACTGTCTCTTCACCCGTACACAAGTTCTGAATGAGCAGAATGAAGTGTTCTGGAAGTCCCATTCTTCCCAAGGTTCTCCATACTTTGTTATGGTCCACACAGTTGAATGCCTTGGCAAGATCAATAAAATAAATTTTAAAAATGTTTTGGTATTTTCTGCTTTCAGCTAAGATCCATCTGACATCAGCAATGATATCTTTTGCTCCATATTATCTTCTCAATCTGGCTTGAACCTCTGGCAGTTTCCTGTCACTGTACTGTCAGAACCGTTGTTGGAAGAGCTTAAGCAAAAATTTATTTGCATGTGATCTCAGTGACATTGTTCTATAATTTGAGCATTCGGTTGGGTCACCTTTCCTTGGAATGAGCAGAAATATGGACCTCTTCCAGTCAGTTAGCCAAGAAGCTGTCTTCCAAGTTTCCTGGCTTAGACGAGTGAGTGCTTCCAGTGCTTCATCAGCTTGCTGAAATCTTTCAATTAGTATTTCATCCATTGAGCCTCGTGTTTTGCTAATGCTTTCAGGACAGCTCGAACTTCTTTCTTTAGCACCCTTAGTTCTTGCTCGTATGCTACCTCCTGAAACGGTGGAATGTTCGCAAGTTGGTTTGGTACCGTGACTCTGTTTTCTTTCCCTCTTCTTTTGTTGCTTTCTGCATCACTCGATATTTTCCCCCATAGACCCTTTCATGATTGCAGCTTGAGGCTGGCGTGTTTTCTTGAGTTCTTGCTGTTTCTGAGATGCCGGGCATGCTCTTCCCTTTTGTTTTTCTAATTTTCATTCTAAGTCTTCACATCCTACACCAGTATTTGCACATTTTCTGTGTGCGTGAATACTGATTTATGATGTCCTATAACCAATCCTGAGTTTCCAATAGCCCTGGATATTTCTACTCAAAGAAGTGATTAGTTAAATCATTGGCTACATCTTCCAGAAGCTGCACAGAGCAAAATTTAAGTAGCTAGTCTTTCTTTAAATGACCCCTAATGGCACAGAGATTTAGGCTCAGACTGTTAACGTAAAGGTCAGCTGTTCAAACCACTCTACCTGCAGGAAAACAGTAATGCAAACTGCTTTGATAAAGATTCCAACCTTGGAAACCTATAGGGACTGTCCTATGTGGTCACTGAGAGTCAAATCTACTCCAGAGCAATCATTCTTAGACTTCCTTTCAGCATAAAGCACAGTGTTTACAGCCCAGCCCCCTCATTTTACTTTATGTTAGGGGTGAGAATACGGAGGAAAAGTAAGGGAACAAGACATTTATTTGGGATTGAACAAGCTGATAGGAGGCTGGTGGAAGGTGAAAAATTAAAACAATGTGGTTGAGTCTCCACATTTCCTATCCTGATCTATTATAAGAGAGCAGGACAGAAAATCATAACTCTCCTCTTCATGTATTCCCTACTAACTCACTACTTCTCCAATAACCCTGTCCCATTCTGTCTTCTCTCATCAATACATACACACAAAGACACAAGCACTTATACTGAGTCCAGAAGTGGTTGGGTAGATGATACAAAAGGAAAACTAACTGTAGTCACATATGAGCTTCTTATCATTTGTGCATAATTATTGTCTAGCATAATATATAGCATAATATATCAATGGAGCATGTGATTAAGTCTTTGATTCGATTTGTATAAGTTTTACTTAAGATCAATACTAAACAGTTCTGTGTGTACTCCATCTTGTTTGAAATGCTGCAGTTATAGGAAAGATAAGGAAGAAGTAAAATATGGGCAAAGTCACATTCAAAGAAATTCCTGCCAGGAAATAAGCCCACCAAATTGAGTTCCACTGAAAGACAAAAGGAATTAAATCCACCTCTGGGGATGGAAAACAGAGCCAGAGATTCAGAATACTTGTAAATGGAGGAACAAACTAGGGGACAGTGTTACCAGCTCCAGTGGACTGGGTAGAGTCTGAGCAAATAAAAGTCATAAGGGAATTTGAACTAAGTCTAAATACATCTAGAGGTGCGGGAACAGCAGGTGTATATTTACTATTGGATAAAAATGGATTCATATTGGACAGTATTGTACAGAATTATTATACATTAAAGGGATTACATATAGTAGTATACTCTCCAATGATCAAAATTAGGGAAAAGTTGGGAAATGATGTTGGATTGTGAGTATGCCGATGAGGTTTAACAAGAGGCAAAGTAGTTTATATGCCTGCCTTTAAAGAAGCAGCCAGTTGGAGAATAAGAGCAGGCATTGACTTGTCCAAGCTGAAGAGGCTGGCAATTGAGAAAGACTAGAGATGGCCAGGCTAGAAATTGTATCTTTTCTTTATTTCTCCTTTTTACAGCTCCTCTCTCAGTTTCAATTGTGACTGTCTATCAATGCAATAGAATTTTCTGGGTGGCACAAGGGTTAACTATTCAATTACTAACCAGAAAGAAAGTTGGAAAATCAAATCCACCAAAGGCATTTTGAATAAAAGGCTAATCAGCTGTTTCCAATGTCAGCCATTGAGAATTTGTGGATTGTAATGACTAAGACACACAGGGATTTCATGGGTCAGAGTGTACTCAAAATCAAATGGTTTGTTTATCGTTATTGTTGTTTTCCAGTGAATGCAACACATGAAAGACCGGGCTTCAGTCAGTTGTTGAACAGTATATTAAAAATTATTGATAACAACACCAAATTGAACCCGAGAAATCAATATCTTTGAATGTTTAAAGAAGTACTCTTTTTCAAAATTGTCTAAGGTTTGCTATCTTGCTTGGA
>NW_022103928.1:43264113-43279145 GCF_000313985.2 Echinops telfairi
TGTGAGGACGGCACAGGACCGGTGATGTTTCACTGTCGTGCACGGGGCCACTATGGCTCAGAAATGATGGCACTTAGCAACAAGAACAACAAGGACACTCTAGTGGTGACCAGGGAAAGAAGCCCTGGTGTCAGAGCGGTTGCACACTGGGCTGCTATCCTCTCCTTCCCTTTGAGTCCGGAGTCTGAGTCAGCTCAACGGCAGTGAGTGAGAGAAGACTTGGGCAATTGCATTATTCAGAGAAACTGTCCACAGCCATCCACTGATTATAGAGTCATGCTCAAATAGCTTGGTTTGGAATAACTCTGTGAATGTATGAACGGAAATCCTAGTAACAATGAGTTTTTGCTTACTCTTGACTTGTTATAAAATATTAACATCATGAATAATTAGCATTGCATTCTAGAACTTTTACATCTATAATCTAATTTGGCACAAAGGTTTACCAGGCTAGGGAGGGCATATCTAGAACTTGGAGCCAGAATGCAATGCCAGTGTCCTGCTGAACAGAAACCACTCAGGTTTCCTCGGCAACAGCAGGGCTGTGCCATCATGCCGAGGCCCATATTTCAGGCCTACTTAAGGCTGATCCATATGTCTTCTTTGTGGAGTTGGCAGCTGCTGTGTGAGTTTAGGTGGAAAACAGTGGATATGATTAATCATCTCAGTGCACCTCTTGATCATATTTTAATAAAATCATAAATCAACCCTACAGAGAGCTCAGTTCCAGGAAGCTATAGGAAGTGCCATGGGAACCACTGCCAAGCCAGATGGTGTATCAAAGGAGTTAAGGACTCCTGGGCATGCGTAGGGGCTAGCAGATGAGGTACCAGCAAGAAAAACACCTGGTGTCAGTAATGTGGCTCACAAGGACAAACCCCACTCCTTAGCCACCAGTTTTTTTTTGAAACACTCAATCTCATATTTGATATTAGGAGCTTAGTCTTAGCATTTATAGTCAGTCAATAAGCACCTGCGCAGCCATACCTGGGGATAAAACACTGACAGGGTGGAAGGGCAGAGGAAAGGAGGTCCTCAACAATACAGATTGATGCAATGGCTCTAACAATGGGCTCAAGCATATAAAATATTGTGAGGATGGTGAGGGACAAGACGGTGTTTCATTCTGTTGAGCATAAGGTCACTAAGGGTCAGAACTGATTCGATGGCACCTAACAACAACAACATATATATGTGGACATGCAATCTGTACATGAAGGCACATAGATTCATTGAAGACACAACTACCGATGCTCCTCAGACAAAACCAAGTCTCTTCCAAGTTTGGTTTCCTGGGTTTTAAAGTTTAGGACTGTCATCTCAGAGGATGGTTCAATCCATTGAATGTAATATATTCAATATTACAATGAATTATATTCAACAATAGAATTAGTTCACAACGTTCACTTTCTACATCCTAGTGACGTCAGTAGTCTCTGGGTTCTTAAAAACTAGTAAGAGGGCACCTAAGAGAATTATTCTACTCATCGAGGGTAAAAGAATAGTCATGTAACAAACGTCTCAGAGAAGGGACAAGTGAAGAAGGCTGAGAGCACACCCCAGCCATGGCCTAAGCTCCCCTGAGACCAAAACACCAATGACCACTGCTGACCAATCTGACCAGGATCAGCAGGGCTCAACTAGAAGAGGAGAAACCAGGGATGCATCCAAAACAGCTCAGCTGTTGGTTGCTATGAGGCTGACTCTAAAGTATGGCCATCCGTGTAAAAAAGAATGAAACAGGTCATCGTCATGAGGGTTGGTAGGCTTGGGTTTATTGTTTAGGCTACTGTGTATATTGAGTGCCTTTCCAACTTCCTGAGCACTCCCTAGACTTCCAGTACTATCACCAAGCCTCTCTTCTCCATCTCTTTTATTCTGCAAGCTTCACTGAGACCCGTACACCATGGGGTAATTCTGTTGGCTCGTAAGAGAGCCAACAGCATCAACTGCAGCAAACAAGCGTCTGTAGTACAACACACAGATCGGTGGTGGGAAATACCCTAGAGGGTCAGATTCGTCCCTTTGTGAATAACTGGTCTCAATGGGCATCCCAGAGGCTAACACTTCACCCTCCTAATATGAGTGCATTGACCATCTTTTCTCTTGATTGTGTGCGTTTTAAAGGCTGGGGGGTAAGGGGAGGCAAAATTGAAGGTTGGTTACTTACACTGGCCTGAAAAAGCCAAGTCTGCCATTTTATCCAACTCCTTCTTAGTGATATCACATAGCTGGGAATTGGCTATGGTGGGAATAGTTACAACAAGGAACTCAGAGCACTTCTTTTTCTTTCATTGTTAATTTTGCAGAGCCAGTGGTTAAGTCTTTATCGATATACTATTGGACAGTGTCACTATTACAAACAAGTAATACATGAGAAAGGAATGTTTCAGAAGCTGGTGAACCTTTAAAGATGGTAATTTTCAATATCTTAGTTCATCTACAATTTGCTTCTTGTTGGTGTTTGTTGTGAAGTGCCATCAAGTCAGTTCTAACTTCTATGCATTACAACAGAAAGAAAGACCACCCAGTCTTATGCCATCCTACAATTGTTATATTTGAGCTCATTGTTGCAGTCACTGTGTTAATCCATCACTTGAGGGTCTTAGTTTTTGCTGCCTCTCTCCTTCAGCCAGCATGATGTCCTTCTCCAAGGACTGATATCTCCTGGTAATCTATCCAAAACACATCATGTGATGAAATGTCACCATCCTTCCTTCCAAGGAGCATTCTGGCCGTACTTCTCCAAGACAGATTTGTTTATTCTTCTGGGAGTCTGCGACACATTCAATATTCTTTGCCAGAACCATCATTCAAATGTATTAATTCCTCTTTCATCTTGAGGCAATTGAAAATACCATGCCTTGGATCAGGTGCACCTTATTCCTCAAAGGGACATCCTTGTTCTTCAACGTTTTAAAGAAGCCCTGTACAGCAGATTTGCCCAAAAGTCAAAGTACTGCATTTGATAAGAAGTCAAAGTGTTGCATTGCACTGCAAAGTATTGACTTCTTGACTGCTGCTTCCATGAGCATTGATTGTAGATCCAAGCAAGACAAAACCCTTAACAACTTCAATCTTTTCTCCGTTTATCACAGTGTTATCTATTGATCCAGTTGTAAGGCATTTGGCTTTCTTTATAGTCAGTTACAATTCAGTCCTTTCTTTATAGTCAGTTACATTCAGACCAAAGGCTATTTTCATCAGCAAGTACTTCATGTCCTTCTCATTTTCAGCAAGCAAAATCATTCCATCTATAAATTGCAGTTGTGAATGAGCCTTTCTCCAATCTTTATACGATGTTCTTCTTAGATCATCTGCTCAGCATACAGATTGAATAAGTATGGTGAAAGGATACAACCCTGATGTACATCTTCCTGATTTGAACTACTCAGTAGTCCATTGTCCTCTTTGAATGACTGCCTCTTGTCTCCATGTACAGGTTCTGAATGAGCACAAAGAAGTGTCCTGGAATTCCCATTCTTCTCAATGCGATCTACAGTTTGTTTTGATCTACATAATCAAGTGCCTTTACATAATCAATATAACACAAGTAAACATCTTTCTGGTATTCTCTGTTTTCAGCTAATATTCACATAACATCAGTGATAGCATCCCTCATTCCAAGTCCTCTTCTGAAATTGGCTTGAGTTTATTTGCATGTAATGTTAACAAAAAGTTCAATAATTTCCTCATTCTGTGAGATCACCTTCCTTTGGAATGGTTACATACATGGTTCTTTTCCAATCAGTTGGCCAGTGTGCTGTCTTCAAAATTTCTTGGCCTGGACAACTAATTCCTTCCAATGCTTGATCAGCTTGCTGAAACATTTCAATTAGTATTTCAATAATTCCTAGATCCTTGTTTTTCAAAACTTATTTAAGTGCAGCTTGAACTTCTTCCTTCGGTGCCACCAGTTTTTTACCATATGCTACCTCTTGAAATGATTGAAAGCCAACTAGTTTTTTTTGGTAGAGTGACTTTGTGGAGTCTTCCCATCTTCTTTTGATGGTTTCTGCATCATTCAATAATTGACGCAGAGTATCCAACCTTGCAACTCAAGGCTTCATTTTTTTTCTTTAGCTCTTTCAACTTGCAAGATGCTGAGCGTGTTCTTTACTTTTGCTTTTCTAACTCCAGTTATTTGTACATTTCAATATAATACAATTTACTTAGAAAAATTTAATGTCTAGCCAGACAATGCTCATATCATTTGGAACTGTTGCCCTGGCCCAACCCTTGAAACACGACTGCTAGAACTCTACCCCAGCTCTTCTTGCTACTGGGGATATTTAAGAAGGAGTTGGTGTGGGTAGAGAAAGAATAAGTTTTTTAAATGAAGCAAACCTCATACTCATGTTAGCAGGAATGTCTGATCTTTCAAAGCCCCCAAACGCCTTGGGTAACCTTGTTTTGTGGTGTTTTTCAACACTGTTTCAACACTAGAGCATAGGCTGTTACAATTCTTTTGAATAGCTGAATGCCCTAGGTTCTTGTGTTATCCAGAGTCCATCTGGGAAAGAAAGGACAGTAGGTAAAACACAGCAGACACTACTACAAGCAGCATCTCAGAAACAGCAAGCCAAAGGATGGTGTGCTGTAGAAGCCTGCAGGCCACAGAAGTCCGAGCAGCCCATTTTGAGAATTGCTACTTAATGAAGATGCCTTTGTGTTACCGATTTATCACTGCCTCTGACTGGGGCTGCACTTATCAAGGTGGGGAATATTAACAAGAATACATTAAGTGCTGGTGTAAATTAAAAGCCAAATCATTCTATAATCAAACAGTCATTATCCCAAAAGGAATTACTCACCAAGAAGCCTTTTATCAGTATTTATTGCTCTATTATATTATAATGGGATGTTTAATAATAAAATATATTGATTAGAATCTAAATTTGATTCAGACAAAACTGTAGAGGTCCTATATATTTTTTCATACATTTTATAATATATTTCTTGCTGCTCTTCCGTTTGCCTTGATCTGCAGGAACAATTAGGGACATATCCTCTTTGCCAGGGGCCAACATATGGGAACTCACTGCATCAATAATAAATGGGGCATTGTTCTTGGCTACTCTTACAGAAATTGAGCATTGTTATCTAAGTTCACTTCCTATATTCCAGTATTCTGCTCATTACAAGTGAAGATAGAAAGCCTGATTCACTTATTTTAGATACATCATCAGTGTGGTAGTTACATAATCTGGTGTCAATTTGAGAGGATTATGAGTGAAGGGGTGGAGTCTAGTCTGTCAATTGGAGATAGCCAATGAGACCTCTATGTGGGCACGGCCTTCTCCTGAGAATTCTGAGAACTCTGGCATTTTCTCCTTGGAGGCGGGAGACACTTCTCTCTCTCTACTCACTTCCTGCAAGACATCCCTGAGGACAAGACACATGGCACTATGCTGATAGACCCCGTGCCCTGGGAACTGGAGAAGCCACATGGAGACCCCTGACAGCGCTGAGATGCTTACAATGCCACTGGATCCACAAGACTTTCTACCCACTGGCCTGTGATCTTCCTGCATTCAGCATCGTTGCATGTGTTTTGTGAGTCAGAAGAGAACTTTATAGATTGGTATCAGATATATGGGCTAACACTGGACTTATGGACTAGATCTGGACTGGTCTGGGATGTTTTCTAAATATTCAATTGCTCTTGTCTATAACCTCTTTCTTATACACATATGAGTGTCCATGAATTTATTTCTCTAGTCTATTCAGACTAATACAACCAGGAAAGACTAATCATTACAAAAATATATCATGTTTGGTAGAGGGTCAATTAAAGGGAGGAAAACGCTCAATGAAATGGATTGACACAAAGCTACAACAATTATTTTAGACATATCAATAGTCATGAAGATTGCACAGGTCTGAGCAATATTCTGTTCTATTAAATATGAAGTTTTTATGAGTTGGCGCCAACATGATGGCAGCTAAAACTATGCAAGGGTGTACCACCCCCCCCCAAAAAAATGGATAAATGCTCTGCTAGGCAGAGCTTTTGTAGTATGAGTTTTTTCCTGCAAAGCAAGCATCGAGCAACTCTCTCTGAGTTAGTGCACCCAGTGGCATTGCCTGGGAAGGTTCTCTCTGGTCACAGTAAATGTTTTTGCAAAAGCAGTTTCACTCGAACCTTGTTTTTTATGATGGCAAATTTAAGAGAACAGCATGTAGCTGTGAAATGTTGTTTCCTTCTCAGGAAAAATGTCACAGAAACTGTTGTGATGTTGTACACAGCTTACAAGGACAGAGCTATGGGAAAAACTCAAGTATACAAGTGGTTACCTCATTTCATAAAAGGTGAAATATCAATTGATGACAAAACTCATTCTGGACTTCCATCAACTTCTTGAATGGATGAAAATGTTGACTTGTAGTGCAATTGGAGTTCATTCCATGAGGTCAGACTGTTAATCAAGCTTTCTATTTAGAGGTTCTAAAAAGATAGCATTAACAGTGTGTGACAAAAAAGGCCTGTTTTGTGACAGACAGGGGACTGGTTTTGCCACCAGAACAATATACCTGCTCATGCAGCCATCTCAGTGCACCAATTTTTGGCAAACAACAGCATGCCTCTTTGCCCCTTGCACTTTACCCACCTCACCTCGCTGTGTACAACTTCTTTTTGTTTCCTCAAATGAAGAGGAACATGAAAGGACAACAATTTGATGACTTAGAAGAAGTTGAAGAAAATAACAAGGAAGGAGCGGTCAGCTATCCAAACAGATGTTTTGAAAAATGTTTCCAAGAACAGAATCTCAGATTTGATGAATGTACTAAGTGTAATGGAGCATACTTTTAAGGTGATAAGGTTGATTTGTAAAATAATTTAAATACATTACTTTGAAAAAAAATTCGGGTTTTATTGGGGTGTACCCCCTCATGTTCTAGTTTAGGAACTATAAAACCCCAACCTGTTACATGCAATTAGAGTGGAACTTGGAAAGAAGCTGACAAGGCCAATATTAGGCATGTGGGAAACAGGACAGGAGAGAGGTAAAGAAAGAAAGAGAAAATAGAAGGAAAAGGACAAAAACAGGATAAGTAAGGAAATAAGGAAGAGGAGATGGAGAGAGACTGCTAATTAAACATCTCAAGCTTTGAGTTTTGTAATGGTGCTGAAAAAAGGAGGATTGAGTGGGTGGGGGGGTGTTACCTTATATGGTCTCTTTCCATATGGTCACTATCAGTCCTTCAGAATCATCTCAAAATGAGCATAAAAATTCAGTTGCTAAGAAAACAGTTTCAAAATGGGCAGCAATTCCCCTTCCAAATTGATTGTCTCCCTGTGTATCACATTGCGATATGCTAATTGTGATATGTATGAGAAGCTAAATTCTCATACAGATAGTGAGTCCATGTCAACATTTTACTAAATTCATTAACATGCAGAATGAAAAATTTGGTTCAATGAGGGTATGAAAAATGGGTTTATACTATCAGTGAAGAAAGCAATACTGAGATGAGTTATACTATTAGTGGAGAAAGCAATAAAACTGATTAATGTCCTATCAATAAAACCATTACCATTGAGGTTATCTTTTTAACTAGTCATTAACAAAAGCTAGGCTCCTTATCAGTTGTCTACAAATTAACCTGTAATTGTAAAATCTAGGTCTTTAACAATTGCTAGTCAAACACAATTATATTCCCCAAAGTAGTCAGAGGACCTCCAGGTGGGCTTATTAAATAATGTTGAGAATCATATTTCAAAGACATGGAATCTTTTTTGCCTTATTCTCAAATTTTAGATTAATTTTCCTGAGTAGTCACTTTTTACAAATCTATCTAGTGTCCAAGATCACCCTCTTCAGATAGGATTTATCCTCTGCTTTCCTGAACACGGTTTCCATCCCCAAAGAATTATACCTACTTTATCAGTTATCTGTTGCTGCAAGAAAAATTACCACTAACTTGACAGCTTAAGACAACGCATTTTACCATCTCGCTATGTGTGTGGTTCAGGAATCTGGACTTGGCTTGCTCAGGTCTCTTCATCACGGTCCAGAGCAAGGCTGCAATCAAGGTGTCAACCAGGATTGGAGTCTCGTTTGAGGAATGGCTTCACACTTTAAACTCTGTGTTTTGGGACAGAGGGCCTAGGCTCTTTGTTGCCAGTGTACTAGTGACTCCTTCAGGTTCTTGCCCTGTGAACTTTCCGTATGGCAAACTACTTAAAGGCAGCAGGAGAGAGAGTCAACAGAGTCTACAAGCAAGTGAGAAGTCACAATTGTTTTTTTCATTTGTCTGAATGATTCGTGCTCTTCATATATTCCTGCATTTTCCAAATCACCTGCACTAAATTTGTATTACTTTTTACTGTGGTATCACAAACACACACACAACCTACTGTCATTAAGTTGATTCTGACTCATAGTGACCTTACATTTATTGAAGTAAGAATATACAAATAGCAAATTTTGCTATTTAACATTTTTACATGTATAATTTAGTAACTTGAATTCTATTTATCATATGTTTATCAACTATTATCATTATCCATTTACAACTTTTTAATCACATTTAATAGAAACTCGGTGTCCCCTGGCCCCCCTTCTCCTCTTCTCTCCTGCCTCTGGTAAGCACTAATTGGCTGTCGACTCTATGTACTTGCCTATTCTAGATATTTCTTATAGGTAGGATCAAACAATATTTGTTACCCTTGTTATGGATTGAAATAGGTGTTTTAAATCATCACCTCTATGTCTGTGGTTATAATCCCCTTTGGGAATAATTATGCTATGTTAATTAGCTGGGATTAATATAGAATGTGTCCTGAATCAATTGCTCATAATAGTTCAAAGGAGTAAATTAATAGATGGTACCTGTCAAAAAATTAGCACCTGAGGTCTCAAAGTTTTGTCTTACCACAAGCAGCTATCTAAATTAGATGACAGCTAAATTCACATAGAATAAGCATACCTGCTTGTATGATCCAAGGATTGTAAATAATGAAATCCAAGAGCAGAGCCAGGACCTGTATTAGATCTTAGTTTCTGAGCAACCAATTTGCAGAAGGCTATGGAATGGCCCAAATCCATCTCCAAGTTCCCAGGTGGATGAATTTTCCAGTGAATCCCATCTGACCATTGACCAGGAATGAGAGTAGCCTTGCTATCAGACAGTATTTTGGGAAGTGGACTAATGCAGATATAGTTAGGCTACAATTGAACGCCTTTAATTTGTTCTCCTTTTTGACTCATTTTAAATTTGTTCTAGTTTTTATTATTTTCTGTTATCTTTTCAACAGAAATTTTTTGTTTCATTTTGTTGGTGTTATTGAGGGGTTTTTTTTATTTTGCTGTTGGTTTTGTATGTTTTTTTCATATGAAACCCAAGATATAAAAATCTATAGACATAGTAACTGGATTAATAATTTCTTGGGGTATAGCAGGGAAGTGAGGGTAGTGGGTTGCTAATAATAATGAGTAAGAGGAAGAAGAAAATGTTCTAAAATTTATTGTACTGATGGGTGAAAAACTTCAATATGTTTAAACTATTCAACTGTATGATATGGGAATTATGTGTAAAATAAACAATTTTTTTTAAAAAGAGCAGATTAAGTAAGCAGAGAGAGGGAAAGACAGATGTCATTCCACATGTCTTCATCAAGAAGCTGAGAAACAAGGGCCTTCTCCCAGAGCTGACGGAAAAAGAAAGCCTTGCCTTAGAGCTAGCAGAGTGAGTACGGATTTCTTGCTTCCTAAACCGTGAGGGAAACAACTTCTGTTTACTAAAGGAATCCACTTGTGGGATGTAGCAGCAATAGAAACCTATGACAGTATTTCCCCTTACGTAATTCATCCATGAAAGCGACATCCCATGATTCTGGCTGGGAGAAGTTAACGCTGCCCACACTCAAGAGGTGGGTAGTGCCTCGGCCTAAGTCTCAGCAAGTGGTAATAACGGGAGTCATTTTAGAGTCTGACCAACACATCTTCCATCATGGGAACACCGAATGTTGAAAAGGCTTTTATTATTCGAAGTCAAACTACGGGTGGCTTTAAACAAAACAATATTTGGGGGGGGGGGAGTGTACGAGTAAAAATTTGTTTGTTCAATAGCATCCCACCCTACTCCCCCCACCCCCCTCCTACCCCCCACCCCCGCTCAGTGGTCCTTGTTTCGTAGCCCTTAGATCTATGAGTAAACTAGGTCTGAATAAAAGGCTGGAACTACAAGTGGGCTTTAAATTTTCATCACTTGGCAAAGGGTCCTGATATAAGTCCTGAGAACAGGAAGATTAATAAGACATAACGGCTGTGATTAGCTGGTCCAAACTCCAGACTTCGTACCAAGAGACCTGCGGTCTATTGACACCAGGAAATTGCAAGGTTTGTTTTAGAAAGAGAATCTGGGTGGTGAAGCGTAGGATGGAGACTATTACATCTTCATCATTTTGTAATTATTGAGAATTATATTCCTGCAACCAAACGGAAGTCCCCAAAGCCAGGAGGCCTGCCAGAAGCAGCTGGTAGGATGAAAGATCAAGGCTTCAGGATCAAATTCCCTTGAGATGCAAGAAGAACAGCCGTGACCACAAGTAGCAGAGCTCCTCCCTTCCTGACACTTGCTATGATGTCACGGCCCCCATCAACATGTGTTCTGGAGAAAGTGAGTACCCCTACCCAGTCCCCAGGCACAGTTACTCTCTGAAAAGACACAGGCAAGCCAGTAAAATTCAGGATCAGATTGGATGCCAGGAAAATGAAATATACACCTCTCTCTGTTGGAATAGTGGGAAAGAAGAGTTCTTTTAGTCCAACATTTTGTCTTACAAATGAGGAAGGGAGCCCAGAGAGAAGTCCTTGTCCCAAGGCCACCCACCTGATGGCGGAGATTTGTGTGTAAACTGCATCTCTAGGCTCTAGGACCAGACCACCATCTGCATTTTTGTGATTGTAAATGAGTCACGCTCATCCTTGTATCAGCCTGGAGAATACCACAGTTTGTAGGATATCTCATATACATTTAAGTCTGCATATGGCACCATCCAGATATAAAATAGTGTGTTTATATTGTAAATCAAACCTTCTTTGAACATTTCTATCAGTGGCACTCACTTTCAAAATGTGAACAACTATCATTGCCACTGAAATGCCTCTGGTCTCTCTTGTCTTCCAAATAAACCTACACACATTAACCAAAGGAATCCACTCCTCATTCCTTTGTTTCAGTTTCTTTTCCTCTCTTGATAACTGTCTCTCCTGTTGTCCTCTTTCATTTCCTCTTTCGTTTCTCACTAGAAGTTAGTCACAATATAGACAAGCAAATTGATTTTAATTATTTTCATACTTAGTTTTTATATTTAAAATTTTGAAAACAGAAAAGTAAAATAATTTAGATTAACCTCCTCTTAAAATATTTTTAAGTTATTGTATATAAAAAATAAATAAATCTATAACAAATAATGTTAATTTGTCACTTATCCCATGGTGTTTAATCATTCTTTTAAAAAAATCATTTTATTAGGGGCTCATACAACTATGATCACAATCCATGCATACATCAATTGCGTAAAGCACATTTGTACATTCATTGCCCTCATCATTCTCAAAACATTTGCTCTCTACCTAAGCCCCTGGCATCAGCTCTTCATTTTTCCCCTCCCTCCCCACTCCCCTTTTCCTCATGAACCTTTGATAAAATAATTGATAAATTATTATGTTGTCATATCTTGCCCTGTCTAACATCTCCCTTCGCCCACTTTTCTGTTGTCCATCCCCCAGGGAGGAGGTTATATGTAGATCCTTGTAATAGGTTACCCCTTTCCAATCCTCTCTACCTCCACCCTCCCAGTATCACCACTCACACCACTGGTCCTGAAGGGATCATCCGCCCTGGATTCCCTGTGTTTCCAGTTGCTATCTGTACCAGTGTACATCCTCTGGTCTAGCCAGATTTGTAAGGTTGAATGGGGATCATGATAGTTGGGGGAGTGGGGAGGAAGCATTTAGGAACTAGAGGAAAGCTGACTGGCTCGTCTCCTCCCCGAGACCCTTCTGTAAGGGGAAGTCCAGTGGCCTACAAATGGGCTTTGGGTCTCTACTCCGCACTGCCTCCCTCATTCACAATGATATAATTTTTTGTTCTGATGATGCCTGATACTTGATCCCTTCGACACCTCGTAATCGCACAGGTGGTGTGCTTCTTCCAAATGGGCTTTGTTGTTTACATTCAAGCCTTTAAGACCCCAGATCCTGTATCTTTTGATAGCCGGACTCCATCAGCTTTATTCATCACATTTTCTTATTCACATGCTTTGTCTTCAGCAGTTGTGTTGAGAAGGTGAGCATCATAGAATGCCAATTTAATAGAAGAAAGTATTCTTGCATTGAGGGAGTACTTGAGTGGAGGCCCAATGTCCTTCTGCTACCTTAATACTAAACCTATAAATATATGCACATATATCTATTTCCCCATTCTCATATATAAATATGTACATGTTCATATGTACATGGTGTTTAATCATTCTTAACATAAAATAAGTACAATCACTCTGCTCCATCTAAGTTCTGAAAATAGATGCAAAGTCTTTACTACTAAATATGGACATGAAAGCATTTGTTAGTTTGCTAGACTCTTTCATTTACTTAATCCTTAAGTGTATCTGAATTGCCTATTACTAAAGTTAAAATTTTATCAGACGAACAAGTATTTTTCAGGAAGTAGTCTACCTCAATTTCAACAGAGAAGAGTTAAGAAGGCCCTTCATGTGTCTAAGAAAACCTACCTCAATCAATGATAAACACATAGTAATTTAATCAAAGATGCTGTAAAAGAAGATCAGGAAAATAGTACCAAAATATATTAAAAGAAAAATAACTATTATAACAAACATATTGCTATTGAGTAGTTTAAAAGAGTGGCCTAATATTTCACTGATTATTATTTAATCTTAAGAGTTGTCTCTATGAAGGGAGAATATCAAGTAGAAAATCAGTAACGCAGAGAAGACAGAGCACTGAGAAAAAGGTGCAGCATCACTGAGCAGCACTCAGTGAATATGTTGAAGAAATAAAAATAAAAGAAATTAAGGCAAAATTGGAAGGACACCGAAATCTAGGTAAAATTGGAAGGACAGCAATAAATACTAGTATAACCACTAAACAATATACCAAAAGCAAAACCAAAAAAACTCAATCCATTTCTGTCAAGCCAATGCCGAACAACATGAACGCTAGAGCACAGGGCAAAACTGAGCGGCTGGAGGGTTTCAATCACCAACCACACAGTTAGCAGCCAAGTGCTTAATGACTGCATCGCTAGGGATCCTTAAGCCAGAATCAAGTTTAAATAGCTACATAAAAAAGAATGAACGAAAAACTGAGTTGAAAAAGACTAGAGAGGCAAGGTGCTCAATTGAACACACGTAGATCCTTCTCAAACAGGTATTGGCATTGAATAAATTGTTCCTCTCAAATAGTGTCTCACATATTCTTTAAATAAAATAAAAACTGCAAACTGAGTATGGCTTGAAAGCTAAGTGAATTGAAATTTCCACATCACAGAGACTATGAGTGAGCAGAAATGGGGCTGGAGGCTCAGGTCCACCAACAACTCAGGGGCCAGTGCTCTCCTCCCACCCACAGACTCTCACAGCCTGACTCTGTGAGGCAGAAAGGTTCTGGGCAACCCCACCTCAGGAAGACCTTGAGTGGCCTCATGCCCTAGCAAGACTCCACCCAGACCTGCACCCCAGCTCATGGGCCTCATAAGGCTCTCTGCTTCTGGGTCAAGGAAGAACTCATCTAAATAGTTTTCTTGTTCTTTTTTCTAAATAATATCCTTTTTTTTCTTCTCCTTTACTCAAACTAGACTATTTTCCCTTCTTTCATTGCTATTTCTTTCAGACTACTTTTTTTCTTTTTTCCTTTTCTTTTTTATCTTTTTCTGTTTTCCTTTCTCTTTTTCCTCTTTGTTCTCCTATCTTTCTTCTTCTATTGCGGTTTCTATTAGACCTTCTCAACACCATTGACAGAACCAATTACCCCCACACAACCCAGCAGCCCTCCTAACCCTAATAACTACATCAGGATGCTAACATGACAGCGTGCATCAAAACAAGAAAAAATAAGCACAACCAATTGAACAATACCTAGATCTAAAGGAATTTTTGGATGAAGAAAATTATCAGAAACTACTAGTCAGAAGAAAAATGCTCAGATACTTTCAATGGCTAGAGAAAGAGTTTGAGATAAACAGGAAAAAATAGAAAAACTATAAACCCTACAACAAAAACAACAAATAGGATTCCAGAAGATGAATAATACAATAACAGAATTAGACAATACTTTTAAAGAGTAATAAAATTGAAGAAATGATAAGCCAAATTAGTGATCTTAAAGCCAAATCTCCTGACTACATGAGGAAAAGTCAATGAAAAACGCCTCAAGAAAGCATAAGGATTATGGGAGACACTATTTGAGAGGAACAATTTACATCTCATTGGGATTCCAAGAGAGAAAGAAAATCCTCGGGGAAAATAGTACAAGGAACCTGGAAGCAAACTTCCCTAACATCATAAAAATAGAGAAAATAACTATTCAAGAAGTCAAGAGAACTCAGACTGGATCCCAAAAGAAAACCATCACAGTGTATTATATTCATATTCTCCAATGTCAAGGACAACAAAAGAACCATAACAGCAGCAAGAGAACAAAATAAATAAATAACAGTTACATACAAGGAAAACTGACGAGAACAAGCTTGAATTTTTCTACAGAAACTGTATGCAAGAAGACAATGGAATGACATATTTTAAAAACCCTTAGAGAAACCTTGCCAATTTAAAATCTTATATCCAGCAAAATTATTCCTCAAATATGAAGGAGAAAAAAGTATTTCTAGACAAAGAGCAAATTGTTTAAAAAAAAAAAAAAACAAAGACCCACTCCTACAAGGAGTGCTCTAGAAACATCACCAACAATGGAATGACATATTTTAAAAACCCTTAGAGAAACCTTGCCAATTTAAAATCTTATATCCAGCAAAATTATTCCTCAAATATGAAGGAGAAA
>NW_022103928.1:43279245-43303680 GCF_000313985.2 Echinops telfairi
AAGGAGAAAAAAGTATTTCTAGACAAAGAGCAAATTTGTTTAAAAAAAAAAAAAAACAAGACCCACTCCTACAAGGAGTGCTCTAGAAACATCACCAACAATTTAAAAATCTGAGATTAAACATACAAGACCACGTCACCCAGAAATCAATCCACTTTAAAAAGTATTCAAATATAGGAAGAACAAAGAAACCACCAGAGAATAAAAATGACAGCAACAATTCGACACATATCAATAACAACTGGATGTTAATGGATTAATGCACCCATCGAGACACAAAGAATAGCAAAATGGAAAACGAAATGGGACAAATTAGTATGTTACTAACAGAAAACACCACACACAAATCCAAAACACAAAGACAAAAATAGACTAACAATCAAAGAATGGAAACAACTATATCAAACTAAAGGCAACCAAAAAAGGGAGGGGGGTGGCGATATTAATCTCTGATAAAATAGAGTTTGAGGCAAAGTCTATCATGAGAGAGAAAGAAGGGTGTTGCATAATGATTAAAGGGAAAAGAGAACAAGAAAACAAAACCATAACAAGCATATGTAAACTCAACAAAAACTAAAACTAAACCAAAATCACTGCCGTCAAGCTGATTCTGACTCATAGCAACCCAATAGGACATGCAGAACTGCCCCCTGTGAGTTTCTAAGTCTATAACCCTTTACAGGGGGTGGGACTCGTCTTTCTCAAATGTAATCTTACCCAAAGAAGAATCATGGGAATATGTTAATCAAACTCATATAACTGAAGAGAGAAATACACAATAAAATGATAGTATGGGATTTCACTACACTACTCTCAAGGAAGGAAAGATCATCATGAAAGAAACTTAATAAATATGGTGTGAAAACTACTGATTAATTAATGAAATAAGGATTGAAATGAAATATTTCTTTAAACAAATTATCATTTAAAAAAACATACCGAAACCTTTGGAATATAGCAAAAGCACTACTGAGGACTATTTATTGCAATAAACACGCACTGACTAAAAAAGAGAGAGAATCAAAATCAATACCTTGACTCTTCAATAGCTTCCTCATCAACTAAAACATGATCAGAAAAATAAACCTTCAATCACCAGGGTAAAAGAAATCATAAAAATTAAGGCAGAAATAAATGAATCAGAAAATACAAAAGCAATAGAAAAATTAATAAGACAAGAAGCTGGTTCTTTCAAAGAATGAACAAAATTGACAAACAACTGGCAAACTTAAAGGAAAATATAACAAATGAAGGGGTGGAATATATATAATATACATGTATTAATTTACCATGATCAAGTGGAATTCATCTCAGGTATGAATTCCAGGCAAGGATGGTTAGACATTAGAAAAACAATCAATGTAATCCACCACATAGACAAACCAAAAGATAGGAACCATATGATCATATCAATTGATAAAAAAATGATAGTTAACAATGTCCAACACTCATTCCTGATTAAAAAAACACTCAACAAAATGGGAATTGAGGGAAAATCCTCAACATAATAAAAACCATATACACAAAACCAGTGACTGAGATGTTGTTCAACACAAAGAAACTAAAAACATTCAAATAGAACAGACTTTAAAGTTTGCCAAGGGGCGGGAAGGGGCAAGGGAGGGAAGATAAAGCAGATAGACTAGATAGTAGTGGGCATTGTTGCCTTGGTGATGTGGAGGATGGTGGTCCACAAGAGGAAGAAGATAAGTCAAAGAATGGTTGAAGGATTGATGATTTAAACTGTTAAATACAAAGTTGATGACCTGAAATGTGTACCCCCACCTAATTTACAATAAATATTATAAACTAAATACTACCTTTTCTATCTTTAAAAACTATGAACAAAAAGAGTATAGAGACTATAATATATGTAACAAACTGCCAACAGAAAGCCAACATAGATATTTCATACAGTGGATTCTAAAAAATTTCAAAATAATGAAACATATCAAAAATACAATTTAAGAAAATGTTCATGAAATAAAGATTTGTTTATACATATGTAAAAGAAAGCCTGTGTGTGTGGCAGGGAAAATTAACCAGAAATAATGATGCCATGACACATGTCATTCAAAGTTATTGAACTTTGAGGATACTGACTGTATCACGGACTGCCAGAAGAACAAACAAATCTATTTTGGAAGAGCAGCCTTAATGCTCTTTGGAAGTGAGCAGGGCGAGACTTCCTTTCACGTACTTTGGACATGTTCTCAGGAAGGCGCAGTCCCTAGAGACGTACAACATGTTTAGTAATAGGGGGTTATGGAGAAAGAGGAAGACCCCCACGGAGCTGGATTGACACACGGACTGCAACCACAGCAGCATTTGGGAGGAAGGGGCCAACCCAGGCGGTCTTGTGCCTGCGTACTTAGGGGGGCTGCAGTCAGATGCAGGAAACGATTTACCAGCTTCTCTGGCCATTTTCTGTCACTTCCACCAAATGACCGGGTGGCGCCAGCAAATCAGTTCTGTGTAAATTCTCATCAAGGGTCCGTTTCAGATGCCTTTCCCTGTATGTAAGAGCCCTCCCAGAGGCAGGAACAGATTCCTGGGACACCATGAGATGAGTTGTCAGCAGAGCCGTGTGGGACCCCTGCCTGAGCCACTCGGGCCAAGAGCTGCACCACCAAGACCCCGGGCCAGTGAGGCAGAGGCCAAGGGACAGGATGACTGACACTTGGCTGCTGGCCGAGAAGTGTTGGTCTGGGCCGAAAACTGTGTCCTAAATGTTCTCTGATTCTGGCCTGCGGTAACCTGTGAATTTCCCTAATAAACCCGTGTAATTGTGAGCGAGAGAAAAAAGGAGAGAGAGAATTTTTTTGGCAGCTGGAGAAAAATATTAAGTGACAGGTTTGCCTCAGCAAAATTCAAAGCCGGAAGACAATATAGCAATATATACAAAGTATTTCTAAGTGAAGAGATTATAAATCAAGTTTCTTACATCCGGCCGAATGGCCCTTAATTTATAATGACTTCAGACGAAAGTGTTTAACAGGAATGAATTCAAATAGTATTGTTCTTTATTAGACTTCTTTGAGGAAAGTGCTGCAGTAATGGTTTTAAATGTAGACAGTTTAAATGCTCCATGCACAAGGCAGTCAAAGTGGCAAAAAGAACCAAAAATAAAATGATCCTTCTGGTGCCTCCTAGAAAGACAGTTTAGACAAAAAGACAAAGACTGCAAACAAAAGAGTGGAGAACAACATTCCGTGAGTCCAATTATTTAAAAAACATAGGTGTGACCATAACATTTTCAGATAAAAAAGATGTTAAATAAAAATCTATTACAAAATAAAGGACATTTCATAATAATATAAGGGTCAATACAGCAAGAAGATATAATAATTATGTTTACAAGATGCACCTAAGAATAATGCACTGTTACGCTGGGTTAGCTGGCTAAACAAATCCAATGACACTCATCTATGTATAAGCACGAATTTTATATTAAGATTAAAAAAGCCAAAGCTATCTCTTTTTTTAGTCTCTCCACAGTTCTAGTGACAGGTCTTTTCAAATACAAATGTCCTGGCCTTCTACCTTTCCAAGCCTTTTTTGCACACAATTCCTAATACCCATTTAATAGATTCAATTTAATGACTGAAGGCTGTGGGCTTAAAAATTCTAATCAAACTTCCCAATCATCATTTCTATCACACATTATATAAATAACAGCAGGTAGAAGAAATCAATATAATGCTAGTAGAGCCAAATCCTAAATACAATTCTTAAAACAGTCAAATTCAATCCTTTATATATAAATGATCTCATTCCCATGTAATATGGTCGTATGACCATGGCAGTATCAAATCAAGGACAGGCCTTCTATCAATCATTTGGACTAAACAGTGTGGCTTTTTGCCTCATAAAAGTTCAAGAGGAATTTTCACCCCCTGTGCTACAATTTAGCATCAATTACATTCATTTGCTCCATTTTGGTAAGAACAAACAAAGACAGCTTCTAGGAATCAAAAATTTGACTCCACATGCCCTCTCCAGATAACAACTAGCAAACAGAGTGGCCACATCTGATTTCTGGCTATCCAAGGAAGAAAAAACCAATTCCATCCAACTGCCATAAGGCAGAGGTCAGACAAGCCTCCAATCTCCATCTTCATGATTTGTTTCTTTAGCTCCCCACTCTACCGGTACAATAATGTTAGGTCATGTTGTCTAAAGAACAAACCCAGTGACATTCACCGATGTATAAGAAAGATTTATAAGAAAGCTTTATATCAAGAAGCAATTATATAGAAAGAAGGCATCCCATTCCAATCCACCTCAAGCCCATAAATCCAATCATAGGCCATATGTCCCTCTTCAGATTCATGTAGCCACATGTCAGTGGCATAGAATGGTGAGCTGGTAGGCAGAAAGATCACAGGCCAGTGAGTGCAGAGTTGTGTAGATCCAAAGTCAGTGAAAACATAGCAGGATGCTGATAGCTCTCAGGGAGGTTGTTCCAGCAAGCAGGAAAGTGAAGGGGCAGAGGGAGAGGGAAGTTCCCAAGTTCTTTGCTTATAGGAAGGCCACTGCCCCAAGGAAGCATAATCAGGTTGTGACCTGTTAGACAGGTTGAACTCCACCCTTACAGCTTCATTAAAACTCAAGTTGACATAAAATCATCTAACTACCACGTGTACCAAATTACATGAATCAAATACTGAAAAGAGAAATAGATGACTCCACAATAATATTAGATTTCAATAAACCATTTACACAGAGTAAAATAATTACACACAGAAGATTATTGAGGACATTGAGAATTAAAATAAAATACTAGTTGGAATTAAAAAAATTGACAGAACACTCCACCCAGCTTTAGAGTAGTAAAACTTCTTTGCAGGAGCAAATATATCATTTTCCAGGATAGACCATACCTTAAGTCAAAGGAGATCTCAACAAATTTTAGAATATCGGAGTCATTACAAAACTTATTCTCTAGCTACAATGAGTGGATCTATAAATCAAAACCATGACAAATAAGGGGGAAATGTGTGAAAACTAAATAAAATATGATTAAATAATGACCCCTCCCCTCCCCACCATCATCTGTCAGTTTGTCTGTTGTGGTTTCTTGTGTGCCGCTGTACTCCTAGAAGCTATGTCATCACTATTTCAAACACCAGCAGAATCACCCCTGGTGAACATGTTCCAGTGAAGTTTCCTAAGAACAGATTAGGAAGAAGGAAGAGGAGGCCCACTTGTGAATAATTACTCATTGAATAATTACATTATGAATAGTAGAAGAACCTTTTGTGATACAGTGTCAGAAGACAAGTCCTTCAGGTTGGAATGCACTGAAAATAGAGAGAGTTGACCTTAGCGAGGTGGATGAGACGGAGCTTTTGAGACCTGATGGGGCACAGCTGATGGGGCACAATTCAAAAGCAGAAAAAACAGCTTCAAATATCCATTAACAATCAGAACATGGAATGTACCAAATATAGATTTAGGAAAATTGGAAACCATCAAAAATATTAAATGGAATTCATAAATATTGGTATGTTAGGCAAAGGTGAGCTGAAATGGACTAGTATTGACTATTTTTGATTGGAGAATGATATGGTTTCTATGCTGGGAATGGCAAATTCAAGGAGTGGTGTCATATCAATCATGCAAAAAGCATTGCCTTATCTATCTTGAGTGCAATGTTGTCTTTGATAGTATAAAATCTATATGCCTACGAGGAAAACCAGTTAATAAAACTATTATTCAAATCCAAACACCAACTATTAAAGCCCATGATGATTAAAAAATTGTAGAATTCTACTAGCTTCTTAAGCTTGAAATGGAACATTTATAACTATTGGCACTTGGAAGAAGGATGGATAACTGAACATGTGGTCTTGGTGATAGAATTGAAGCTAAAGATAGCCTGGCAAAATTTTGCAAGACCAACCATTTCTTCATTGCCGACACCTTCATCAACAAATAAAAAAGGTAACTTGGACCTTGCCAGGTGGGATACACAAGAACCAAATTTTCTACAGTGGTGGGAAGAAACAATGGAGAAGCTTGTTATTATTAGCCAACACAATGCCAGAAGGTGGCTATGCCACAGACACCAACTGCTTATGTGAAAGCTCAAGTTGAAGCGTAAAAAAAATTTGTTTAAGTCCATAAGAGTATAAACTTGAGTACACCCTACCTGAATTTAGAGACCAACTCAAAAACAGAGTTGATGCATAGAACACTACTGACAGATTGTCAGATGACTTGTGGGATGAGATCAAGAACATCATACATAAAGAAGCGAACAGTCACTAAAGGCAGTGTGTTGGTTAGAGTTTCTATCAACTAGACATGCCTGGGTGAAGGTAAGGAGGGAGCCCTATCTATCAATCAGGTCACAAGCAGATGATACCTCTTTGGGAGTGTGGTCTTTTGTATAAGAGAGAGATTTTATGCATAAATGAGCTCTCTCTTGTCTTTTGCCTTCTGCTAGATATTTATCTTACACCTGGTTCATCAATCTCTTGTGTCACCTACTGATTCCAGGAACTGTCAGCAGACTGCCAACCTTGGATTAATTTGGTCGACCTCAAATCCATTTACTTCTGCATCCACCAGCCTGTGACCCTTGTGCTTCATCATCCTGCGTCTTGTTCATAAGCTTCTGCAGCTGCATGAGTCAGAGAACATTCACCTTATATCCGACCTACTCACTTGAACCAGACTGGAGTTAACTATTTCTACAACTGTATAATCCATTTCATGACACAAATCTCTTTCTGTATGCACACCCATACAACTATCATCAGTTTGACTTCTCTAGAAAACCCAACCTAACACGAACAGGAAGGAAAGAAAGGAAAGGGGGAAAAAATATCAGAGAGACTCCCAAATTTGTTCTTCAACATAGAGTGGCTAAAGCAAATAAAAGAAATAATGAAGTAAAAAGCCCTAACAGAAAATTACCAAGAGACAAAGTAAAGCATTATAGTGAAAGTACTGGGGGGTGGGGGGGTGGCAGAGGTCAAGTTTCAAATTGAAATATTGAAGAATTCTATGGTAAAAATATTGAATGATGCAGGAAACATAAAAAAAAGATGGAAGGAATACACTGTCCCTGTGCCAAAACACAATTGGTGAAAATTCAACTTTTTTAACGGGTATTGTATGGTCAAGAACGGAGGGTCCTGAAGGAAGAAGTCTGAGATGCAGTGAAGGCATTGGTGAAAAACAAGGCTCCAAGAATTGACAGAACAGTAATGGAAATGTAATAGTCTAAGCTAAAAACTTTGAGAGAGACCCAACCAACTGGAAAAGATCTAACTGTGCCTACTCTAAAGAAATGTGACTCAACATAACGCAGAAATCATAAGATAATATCATTAATATCACATTCAAGTAAAACTTTGCTGAAAATAATTTTTGCTTGCATCAATGTATAGATGGAGCTGCCAAAAATCTAAGTCAGATTCAGAACAGAACTTGGGATGAGGGATATCAATTCTGGTGTCATCAGATGGACCTTGGTTGAAAGTAAAGAATAACAGAAAGTTGTTTACTTGTGTTTCATTAACTATAAAATCTAGATCATAACAAGCCATGGCTAATATTGCTAGGAATGGGAATTCCAGAACACGTAATTGCACTCATTTGGAAGCTGTACACAGACCAAGAGGCAATCGTTGGGACAGAACAATGGGATACTGCATAGTTTAAAATCAGGTATGTGAGGGCTGTAACTTTTCACTGTTGTTTTTATAATCATTTTATTGGGAGCTCTTACAGCTCTTATAACAATACATACATCCATTGTGCCAAGCACATTTGTACATATGTTGCCAACATCCTTTTCAAAACATTTTCTTTCTACCTGAGCCCTTGGTATCAGCTCATTTTTCCCTCCTTCCCCTGCCCTTCCTCCCTCCCTCATGAACCCTTGATCATTTATAAATTATTCTTATTTTCATATCTTACACCGCCTGCTGTCTCCCTTCACCCATGATTCTGTTTTTCGGCCCCCTTGGGTGTGGGGGTGGTTATACATTGATCATTGTGATCAGTTTCCCCTTTGTCATCCTACCTTCCTCCTAACCACATAGTATTGCTATTCCCATTATTGTTCCTGAGGGGTTTATCTGTCCTGGATTCCCTGTGTCGAGAACTCTTATATGTACCAATATACATGCTCCATCTAGCCAGATTTGTAAGGTAGAATTGGGGTCATGATAGTTGGGGGAAGGAAACTGCACCCTGTCTGGCTCATCCCTTCCTTGTGATCCTTCTGTGAGGAGATGTCCAATTGTCTACACATGGGCTTTAGGTCTCCATTCCTCTGCGATGCCCCACTTCCCTTCATTCACATTGACATGATTTTTGCTCTGGGTCTTCTGATGCCTGATACCTGATCCCAATGACATCTCATGATCACACAGGTTGGTGTGCTTCTTCCATGTGGGCTTTGTTGCTTCCCAGCTAGATAGCCACTTGTTTATCTTCAAGCCTAGATGCTGTATCTTTTGATAGCCAGGCACCATCAGCTTTATTTGTCACATTTGCTTATGCACCCATTTTGTCTTCAGCGATTGTGTAGGGAAGGTGAACATCCCAGAATGCCAGGTTGTTGGAACAAAGTCTTCTTGCATTAAGGGAGGACTTGAGTAAAGGCCCAATTTCTGATACCTTAACATTTAACATAATATATGTACATACATCTATGTCCCTATCATTATATGTAAATTTATTTACATATGTATGTGCCTATATTTATACCTCTATAAATGTCCTTTGCCTCCTACTTCTATTTCCTTTTACTTTCCTCTTGTCCCATTTTCATGTTTGACCTTCATTCGGCTTTCATTAATTCCTCTCAGCTACATTGCACTTGATCAAGCCCCACCAGGATCCTACGCCACCAACCCCCACCAGCCATCGATTTTAGATCACTTGTTGTTCCCTTGTCCCTGGGTTTTTTGGCTCCCCACTTCCTTTCTCACACCTCCCCCTCTTCCTACACTGATAAAAATGACTACAGTCTTCAATATGGATTAAACCTCAATATAAAGAAAACAAAAATCCTCACAACTGGATCAATAGACATTAGGATAAATAGACTAAAGGTTGAAGTTCTCAAGCATTTCATTCTACTTCAATATACAATCAATACTCGTGAAAGCAAAAGTAAAAAAACAATCAAACAATATATTGCATTGACAAATCTGCTCCACAAGACCACTTTAAAGTATGAAAGAGCAAATATGTCAATATGAGGACTAAGGTGTGCTGAACCCAAGCCACGTTATGTTCAATTACCTCAGATGCATGTGAAAGCTCTACAATGATTGCCAAAGACCTGAGAAATGATGGGTTGAATCATGGTATCCGCGAAGTATATTAAAAGTACTAGACACTACCAAAAGAACCAGTAAATCTACTTGGAAGATATACAACTGGAATGTTCTTTAAAAACAAGGATGGTAAGACTTAGTCTCATGTTATGAGACAAACATACTTTGGACATGTTATGAGGAGAGACCAGTCCCTGGAAATGAACATCATCTTGGTCATATGGAGGGTCAGCCAAAAAAGAGGAAGACACTCAATGAGATGGATTGACTTAGTGCCTGCAACAATAGGTTCAAATGTAACAATTGTGAAGACGGTGAAATGTCGAGCAATGTTTTCTTCTCTTGTACATGAGTTGCTATGAATCAGAGCTGACTAGTAAGCATCTAGAAACAACAAAGAGAAACGAATTGAACTGGTGGAAAAATCACACTGACAACATGAAATATAGAGATGACACAACATTTCTTGCTGAAATTATAGAGGACTTGAAGTATTCACTAATGAAGATCCAATCCTAGAACCTTCAATAGGTGTTACACTTGAATATCAAGAAAGCAAATATCCTCACAACTGGACCAAGAAATAACATCAATATAAACAGAGAATAGGATGTGTCAAGGATTTCATTTTACTTGGTTCTACAATCAACAACAATGGAAGTCAATAAACCAACTGATAGAATGCATTGGGAAAATCTACTGCAAAATAACTCTTAAAGTATTAAAGAGCAATGTAATGTTTTGAAGACTAGGGAGTGCCTCTCTCAGGCCTTGGTATCTTCAATTGCCTCATATGTGTGTAAAAGCTGGACAGTGCATAAGGAAAACCAAGGACTTGGAGGTTTGTAATCATGGAAAGAGTATTCAATATACAATGGAATGCCAAAGGACAAATAAAAATCTGTCTTGGAAGAAGTACAGACCTAATGCTCCTTAGAAGAGAGGATAGTCAGACTTTACCTCATGGACCTTGGGCATGTTATTAGGAGGGTCCAGTCCCTGGACAAGGACATCATACTCGGTAAAACAGAGGGTCAGAAAAAAAGAGAAAGACCCTCAACTAAATGGATTGACACAATTCTGAAAAAATACGCTCAAACACTGCAAGTCATGTAGGTATAGTTCACAATCATTTGCCATTGTTGTTAGGTACCCTTGAGTGAATTCTGAGTCATAGAGACATTGGCAAATTTTAAGTAATTACCACACTATTTCTTATGTTTGAGTCCATTGTTGCAGTCATTATGTCAACCCATCTTCATTATGTCAACCCATTTTCACTGTACATCTACTTTACCAAGTATCGTAGGCTTTCCAAGTATCTTAGGCTTTGTTCTCTAGAGAAACAAAACCAATCAATTTTATATATGGATATACACAATGAGATTTATTTCAAGGAAATAGGTCACACGGTGGTTGTTTTTACTGTTAGGTGCTTCACCAAGTCAGTTCTAAAACATAGCAACCCTATTCACAACAGAATTAAACACTGTTCAGTCTAGCACCATCCTAACAACTGATCCCAAGCTTGCATCCATCCTTACAGCCAGTGTCAATCCATCTCCTTAAGGGCCTTCCTCTTTTTCACTTTACCAAACGTGTCCTTCTCTAGGGAGCAGTCTCTTCTGACAACATGCCCAATGTATGTAAGACAAAGTCTGTACATCCTTACCTTTAAGATGCACCCTGGCCTTACGTCCTACAACACAGAAGGGTTTATCCTTTTACTAGTCCATGCTACTTTCCATCTTCTTCTCCTAGCTTTCCAATACTCTAAAGAGGTCTTGTGCTGCAGATTTGCTAAGAAACTCATCTTTTGATCTCTTAACTGCTGCTTTGATGAGTTTCAATTTTGGATACAAGAAAGATGAACTTCTTGACAACTTCCCCTTCCCTCCATTTATCATGATATTACCTACTGGTCCACTTGTGAGGATTTTAATCTATTTGACAATGAGTTGTAGTCCAAACTGAAGGCTGAAAACTTTGATCTTCATCAGCAAGAGCTTCAAATCCTCCTCACTTTCAGCAAGCAAGGTTATATCATCAGTATATTTCAGGTTAATAAGCCTTCTTCCAGTCCTGATGCCACATTCTTCTTCAGATAAGCCAACTTCTCTGATTTTTTGTTCAGCAAATACATTGAATAAGTATGATGAGAGGATACAACCCTGACACACACCTTTCCTGATTTTAAACCAGGCAGTATTCCCTTGTTCTGTTCGCATAACTGCCTCTTGATCCACGTACATGTTCCAGATTAGCATGAACAAGTGTTCTGGAATTCTCATTCTTCTCAGGGTTATCTATAGTTTGTTAGGATCCACACAGTTTAATGCTTTGGAATAGTCAATAAAACAAGCATACATCTTTCTGGTCTTCTCTGCTTTCAGCTAAGATTCATCTGATATCAGCAACGATATCCCTTGTTCCATATTCTTTTCTGAATCTGGCCTGAACCTCTGGCAGCTCCCTGTCAATGTACTGCTGCAACTGTTGTTGTATGATCTTCAGCAAAATTTTACTTGCATGAGAGATCAATGATACTGTTCTATAATTTGAGCATTCTGCTGTTGCAACTTTCTTTGGACTGGATACAAATATGGATCTTTTTCCAATAAGCTAGCAAAGTAGCTATTTTCCAAATTTCCTGGCATAGATGAGTGAGCCCTTTCAGGGTTTCATCAGCTTGTTGAAACATGTCAATTGATATTCTATCAATTCCTGGAGCATTGTTTTGGGCTAGTGTTATCAGGGCAGCTTAAACTTCTTCCTCCAGCATGATTAGTTCTTGTTCATATGCTACTTCCTCAAATGGTAGAATGTCAACTAGTTCTTTTTGGTACGATGACTCTTTCCATCTTCCATCTTCTTTCATCCTTCCAGCATCACTCAATATTTTGCTTATAGAATCTTTCAATATTCTAATTCAAGGCATGAATGTTTTTTCTTGAATTCTTTCAGTTTAAGATATGCTGAGCGTGTTCTTCCCTTTGGGTTTTTAATTCCAGGTCCTTGCACATTTTCATTATATTATTTGACTGTCTTCTCGAGCTGCCCTTTGAAATTTTGTGTTCAGCTCTTTGACTTCATCCTTTCTTCCACTTGCTTTAGTTACTCTAGGATTAAGAACAAGCTCCAGAATCTTTTCTGATATCTATTTTGATCTGTTATTCTTTTCCTGTATTTTTTTAATAATCACTTTATTAGGGGCTCATACAACTCATCACAATCTGTACATACATCATTTGTGTCCAGCACGTTAGTACATATGTTGACTTCATCATTCTCACAACACCCGCTTTCCACTTGAGCCCTTGGTGTCAGCTCCTCATTTTTCACCCCTCCCTCCCTGCTCCCCTCTCCCCCTGAACCCTTGATGATTTATAAATTATTATTATTTTATCATACCTTGCCAGTATTTTAATGACCTTTTAACTTCTTCTTCATGATGTTCTTTTTTTAAAAACACAAATCATTTTATTGGGGGCTCTGACAGTTCTTACAACAATCCATATATCAATTGTATCAAGCACATTTGTACATATGTTGCCATCATTTCCAAATTATTTTCTTTCTACTTGAACCCTTGGTATCAGCTCCTCTTTTTTCCCCTCCCTCCACCAGCCTCTCACCCTCATGATCCCTTGATAATTCATAAATTATTTTCATGTTTTACACCGTTCACTGTCTCCCTTCACCCATGTTTCTGTTGTTCGTCCCCCTGGGGACATGGGGAGTGGTTGGACATCGATCACTACCATTAGTTCCCCCTTTCTCCCCTTTCTCCTCTCACCTGCCCCCTACCCTCATGGCATCACCACTCTCATTATTGGTCCTGAGGGATTTATCGGTCCTGGATTCTGTGTGTTGGGAGCTCTTAGCTGTACCAGTTTACATGCTCTGGTCTAGCTGGATTTGTAAAGTAGAACTGGGGTCATGATAGTGGGGGAAGAAGCATTAACGAACGCGAAGAGTGTTGTGTGTTTCATGGTACTATACTGTACGCTGGCTGGCTCATCCCTTCCTTGTGACCCTTCTGTGAGGGGATGTCCAATTGTCTACAGATGGGCTTTGGATCTGCATTCCAACCCCCCTCATTCACATTTAAATGGTTGTTTGTTTGGGGGTCTTCTGATACCTGATACTATCAATACCTGCTCCTGTGGACACTTCATGATCACACAGGTTGGTGTGCCTCTTCCATGTGGGCTTTGTTGCTTCCCTGCTAGATGGCTGCTTGTTTATCTTCAAACCTTTAAGACCCCAGATGCTAGATCTTGTAATAGCCGGGCACCATCGGCTTTCTTTCACCACATTAGCTTATGCACCCATTTTGTCTTCAGTGATCATGTCAGAAAGGTGAGCATCACAGAATGCCAGGTTATTAGGACTAAGTATTCTTGTGTTGCGGGAGTACTTGAGTAGAGGCCCAATATCCATCAGTATGTATTGCAAGTCAATGTAAAAAAAAAAAAAATCCTCAGAACTGGACCAATATGTAACATCATGATAAGGGAAGAAAAGGTTAAAGTTCTCAAGGATTTGGTCTTGCTTGGACCCACAATGAATGTCTATGGAAACAGAGATCAAATGACACATTGCACTAGGCTGCTGAGAAAGGATGTCACTTGGAAGACTAAGGTGTGCCTGGCCCAAGCCATGGCATTTTCAATCACCTTACATGCATGTGACAGTTGCACGCTGAATAAGGAACACCAAAGAAAACCTGATGCACTTGAATGATGGTGCTGGAAAAGAGTATTGAAAGTACCGTGGACTGAAAAAAGAGCAAACAAATCTATCTTGGAAGAATTATAGGCAGAACGTTCCTTAGAGACCAGGATGATGAGACTTTGTCTCTTGTATTTTGGACACCTCACAAGAGACCAGCCCTGGAGAAGGCATCATGCTTGGTAGAGTAGAGGGGCAGCGAAAAGGAGGAAGGTTCTCAACAAGATGATTGACACAGTAGCTGTAATGATGGGCTCGAATTTTTGTAAGGATGGCACAGGAATGGACATTGTTTCCTCTGTTGCACATAGGGTTAACTATTAGTTGGAGACTACTTAACGGCACATAATAATAACAACAACAAAAATTTTCATAAGTAATATTATTTTAAGAGAGGAGGAAGAGAAATCTTGCAGCAGAGTATAGGAAGGACAAAGCATGGGCCCTGGGACCAGGACAAGCTGGTAGGCTGAGTGTCATCAGCAGTTTGGCTCTTCTCCTTTACCCATGATTGGGAATCTAATTTGGATTCTCACCCTGTAACAATTACTAAGGTAGTGAGGACTTGAACAAAGCAATATCATCCTGGAGGGAATTATCACGGTAGTTGTACAGTGCTGTGTTTTAATATTTGTGGACTTGCCACCAATTTAACAGGGTCTTGAACAAGGTCACAAGAAAATAGCATCTATCTCTCTGATGAACTGCTGATGCACAATATCTGTTATTGTGGTTGGCAAAATAAATCTGATTTTATAGGCTGTTTGCTTTCTAAAGTGAAAGTCTAGGAAATTACATTTGGGTCTATTTTTCTGTCAACCTTTAAGACATGTGAATGTGCTTCAACTCTGGTACTTTCTTCAGGGGACTCCAATTCTAATCTGACCAATCAATCAGTCAGTCAATCAATCAACCCATCAGGCAAAGTTTAAATGTGGGTGCCGGGGCATTTCCAAGTGTGAGTTAATTGGGCATGGTTAAAACAAAGGAAGCTCTGGTTGGAAGTAAACAACAGCATGGGAGGAGTCCAAGTATAGAACGCTTTTCATTTCCCATTCACAAGCATTGGCTTAAGTCTGATGCAGTCGTGAGGGTCAAAGGGTTTGGAGGAGGAGGAAGAACGACATTGGAGGGCACGTGGGATTCAACTGTGAGTGCTCAAGAAAGATTCCAAGTTGATTCTGCAACATGTGGCCCTGCACAACACCCTAGGTTTGACCTCACTTAATCTAAGGAAGGATCCCTGGTGACTTCGTGGCTATGCATTGGACTGTTCTAAGCAGGGACAGCAGTTCAAAACCACTTGCCGTTCTTCAGAAGAAATATGAGGCTTTCTACTACCATAGAGAGAAAGAGTCTCAGAAGCTCACAAGGTCACTTCTACCCTGTCCTAAAGGCTCACTGTGAGTCTGCATTGACTCAATGGTGGTGCGAATCTAAGGGAGAAATAAAACAGAGCAGAAGTCTAAATGCAGAGAGTGACCACGCTTCACCTGATATCTGTTTTTTTAATTAATGCTGAGCTTGAAATTATGTGACCTGACTTATTTCAATATATGCATGCACAACAGACATGCACACAATTGATTGATAATTGAATCTAAGCTATAGATTATGTACTTTATAAAACATAGCTAACAGTCTACCCACTGTGAATTGTAGATTTTAAAAGGTTTTGCATTTGTTTAGAATGCACCTATCTGTGAGACAACTATTCTATCTGTAATGCTGCTGTTAGTTTGTTAGCTGCCATTCAAGTGGGCCCCGATTCACAGTGACACCATGAACAGTGAAACAAAATGCTCCCTGGTCTGGCACCATCTCCATGATCAATTGCCAGTCGGATCATTATGATCCATAGGGCGTCCATTGGCTGGTTTTCAGAAGCACATTGCCAGGCCTTTTTCCCTAGTCTCTCTCTAATCAGGAAGGTACACCAAACCATGTTTAGCATCATGGCAACACACATACCTCCACTAAAAGATGAGTCACAGAAATGTAAGAACTCCACTGGCTAGGAATGAAACTTAGATCTCCTTTATGGTAGGGGTTCTGCATTCTTTAGAGAACAAAACCAGTGAATATATATATACATACATACATACATACATACATACATACATACATATATATATATATATATATATATATACACATTTATATCAAGAAGGTGACTCACACAATTGTAGAAGTAGGTAAATCCAATTCAGTTCAAGTCCCTGGGCTAAGGCAGATGTTTTTTCCTGATTTCCATAGCTGTGGGGCTGATGAACCAGAAGCAAACCAAGAAGCAAGAAGAGCACAGGCTGGTGGAGGCAAAGACAGATGACTGTAAGGTTAGCAGGTCAGGCTTATACCTGCATTGTTGAATTAATCCAAGGTCAGCAGACAAGGGGCAAGCTGCTGATAGTTCTCAAGGGTTGGCAGGCAGCATGATGAGCTGGTGGCTCAAGTCCAAAGAGCCAAAGGTCAAAGAGATAGATGCAGGATCCAGGCCAGCCATAAGGGGAGAAACTTTCCCACGGAATCTGCTTCAACAGGAGTAGGCCACATTCCTGTGGAAACTCCCTTCCAATTGCACCAGGACTGTGACCTCAACAAGGAGGATGTACTCCTCCTTAATCCTCCTCCAATGACTTTGCTGCCCAGACCCCATCTCACCATAGAGTTGCTATGTTATGTAGTAGGCTATACTATGTAGTAGGCTATACTATGAGGATGCCTCGACTGACAAATTACTGAGAATACTGACCCAATCAAATTGAAATAAAATCATCACAGAAGGTACAAATTCTATCACAGAATCACTCTTCTTCTCACCTACCGATGTTATATTACCTTTAATTTGATTAAATAAAAATCTTACAATGTGAATATAACTGAAGTAGATGTCATGATAAAATGAAAAAAAGAAATGAGAGGCAGTCCCTGTACAAACATTGACAGATCCTTATTGCAGTCAACTCTCTCCTGTCACTTGAAAACTTAACCACTTTAATATTACTGAATATAATTTAATAATATTAACTATACTCACATATTCCCTACTTATCTGTCAGTTTGCCATACTGTGATGGTTACCGCAGCAACGGTGTTGGAAGCGGTGCCCCCAGTACTTCCAATACCAGCAGGGCCATTCATGAGGAGCAAGTTTCCATAGAGATGCTATAAAAGACACACTAGGAAGAAGAAACAGACAGGCCACTTTTGAAGAGTAGTAAAATGCTGTCTGATGTGATATTGGAAGATGAGTCCCTCAATGGGAAGGTACACAAAATGCCACTGTGGAGAGGTGCCTCCTCAGAGTGGAGGCCACCCTAATGTCACGAATGGAGTCCAGCTTTGGGGGTCTTTCTTTATCGATGGGGCATGACGTAAAATGAGAATAAACCTCTTCAAACACCCATTCATACTTGGAATGTGAAATGTACAAAATATGAGACTAGAAAAGCTGGAAGTTATAAAAAATGAAATAACATGCACAAATATCAATATTCTAGGTATTAGTGGGCTGAAATGAGCTGGAATCATCCATTTTGAAGTAGAAAACTATAGTTTACTATGCTGCAAATGACAAATCAAGAGGCATGGCATCTCATTCATCATCAAAAAAGATAGTTCAAGATATATCCTGAAGTGCAATATTGCCTGTGTTAGGATAATATCTACACATCTACAAGGACGATGAGTAATGCAATTATTTTTGAAATCTAAGAACCAATTACTAAAGTGAATGGCATAGAAATTGAAGAATTCTTCTGACTTCTTTAACCCGAAATTGATCAAATATGCAATCATGACACTTTGATAATTACTGCTGATTGTAATGCAAGAGTTGGAAACAAAGAGGGAGCACTGGTAGTTAGAAAATATGACCTTGGTAAAAGAAACAATGCTGGCATGATAGAACTTTTCAAGATCAATGATTCATTCATTGCAAATTATCTTTTTCAACAACATGAACAGTGCTGTACATGTGGACCATGCGAGCTAGGATACACAGGAATCATGCCATTACATCTGTGGAAAAAGATGATGGAAAGGCTCAACATCACCAGTCAAAACAAAGCCAAGGGCTGACTGTGAAACAAACTATCAATATCTCATATGCAAATTCAAGTTGAACCTGAAGCAAATTAAAATTAGGCCATGAGAACCAAATGCAATCTTGAGTAGATCCCACCTGAAGTTAGAAACCGTCGTAAGAATAGATTTGACACACTGAACACAAGTAATGGAAAACCAGATGAGCTCTGGGGCGACATCCGTAACATTATTCACAACGAAAGCAAATGCTCATTAAAAAGATAGGAAATAAAGAAAAGACCAAAGTGAATGACAGAAGAAACTCTGAAACTTGCTCTTGAATGTAGCGTAGCCAAAGCAAATGGAAGAAATGATGAAGGAGCCAAACAGAATATTTCAAATGCCAGTTGGAGAAGACAAAGTAAAATATTATAATGAAATGTGCAAAGACCTAGAGTTAGAAATGAAAAATTGAAGAATATGCTTGCCATATGTTAAGCTAAAGGAATTGAAGAAAAATTTTGAACCTTGAGTTTCAGAAGGATTCTATGGGAAAAAATATTGTAATATTACAAATCAAGGCTTGAATTTTTTCCAATTCTTTTAGCTTGAGATATGTTCGTGTGGAACATGTATATGGAAAAGAGGCAGAACGTTTCAATAGAATGAGGGAACACAGGATGGTCTAAAATCAGGAAAACATGTGTGTCAGAGTCACAGCTTTTCACCGCACTTATTCAATCTAAGCAAAAAATCTTAGAAGCTGGTCTCTATGAAGAAGGATGTAGCAATAGGATTGAAGGAAGACTTTTTTACAACCCTTGATATACAGATTTTGTTTACTGAAAGCAAGGAGCACTTGAAGTACTTGCTGACAAACATAAGAAATGACAGGCTTCAGTATGCATTATAAGTCAATATAAAGAAAACAAAAATCATCACACTGGGCCAGTAGATAACAGCATGACAAATAGAGGAAAGATTGAAGGTGTCAAGGATTTCAGCTTGCTTGGATCCACAATCAATGCTCACCGAAGCAGCAATCAAGAGATCAAACGTTGCATTTGGCACATCTGCTGCATAACACCTTTTTAAAGTACTGAAGAGAAAGAATGTCACTTGAAGGACTAAGGTGTGCCTAACCCAAGCCATGGCCTTTTCAATTGCCTCTTCTGTGTGCGAAAGTTGGACATTGAATAAGGAAGACCAAAGAAGAATTGATGCATTTGAATTATAGTGCTAGCAAAGAAGATTGACAGTCCCATGGACTGCCAAAAGAACAAACAAGTCTGTATTGGAAGAAATAAAGCCAGAATTCTCCTTAGAAGAATGGATGGTGAGCCTTTGCCTTGTGTACTTTGGACATCTTACAAGAAGAGACCAGTAGTCCCTGGAAAGGGGCAACATGTTCGGTAAAGTAGGTCATTGAAAATGAGGGATTGACACAAGGTTATGTTGGAAGTGCATCAGTGGGTTCCAACATAAAAACAATTGCGAGGATGGTGCTGGACCAGCCGTGTTTCATTCCATTGTACAGAGGGTTGCTTTGACTCACAACTGACATGATGGTACGTCATGACAAGAACCAAAAAAATGGGCAAAATAGTGAATGATGATAGAACGCATCAAAACGATGGAAGGAACACATTGGTCAAGATATTGAAATGTTCTTTTTGACCTTGAATGTGATGTCAAAAATCCTCTTGAATTTGTCATGCTGGCAGAGTAAACCATATGAATGTCCACTTCAAAATGGCCAATGACTGCCCATTTCAGCTCCTTAGTGCCTAGGACATTGACTTATATTTTCCATGTCATTTTTAATGACTTCCAATTTTCCTAGATTCATATTTAATCCATTCCACATTGGAATTTTGAATGGACATTTGCAACTGTTTCTTCTTATTGAGTCATAACCCATCAGGCCAATGCAAGCCCAGGGTGTTTTACTCTATTCACAGCATTCAGGTAGACTTTACTTTGAGGAGGTAACTCTTCTCCTGTTTTGTTTTGTGTGCCTTCCAACCAGAGGGACTCATCAGTCATACAATATCAGACATTGTTTTTCTGCTATTCAGAAGTGACCAACCTATCCCTTCTTCCTAGTGTGTCTTAGTCTGAAATCTCCATTGATACCTGAGGTCTCTGAAATCCCCCCATGAGACCACTGAAATATTGGTGGCATAGTTTCCAGCACCACGGCAAGTAAATCACCACCATATGACAAGCTAACAGATGAATGGGGAGAATACCTGTATTTTATTCAATATGCAAAGGCATTCTGTGTGGATCATAACAAACCATGGATGACATTTTGAATAATGGTCATTTAATTGTGCTCATGTGGAACCATATATAGACCAAGCGGCAGTCATTTGGACAGAGCAAGGGGATACTGAATGATTTAAAATCAGCAAAGATGTGTGTCAAGGTAGTATCAACCTGTATGCTAAGTAATTTGGAAAACTGAACTCTATGAGGTTTCACAGAGCATCAGGATTGGAAGAAGGCTCATGAAAACTCTGGGCTACGCAAAGGACACAACTTATTTGCTCAAAGTGAAGAGGACTTGAAGCACTTACTGATGCAGATCAAAGATGCCAGCATTCGGTATGGATTAAACTTCAATATCAAGAACACCAAAACTTCGGAATGAAGCCAGTAAGCAACATCATGATAAATGGAGACATGATTAAAATGTTCAAGAATTTATTTTACTTGGGTACATATTCAACAGTCATGGAAACAAAAGTAAAAAAAAAAATCAAACTATCTATTGTATCGGGGAAATCCACTGCAAAAGTCAAGGTATAAAAGAACAAAATATCAAGGTGCCCTTGACAAACACATGGCATTTTCAATTGTGCCAAAAGCTGGACTGGTAATAAAGAAGCTGGAAGAATCGAGGCGTGTTGATTAGGGTAGTCTGGAGGGTAATGAATATAACGTGGAGTGCCGGAAGGATGGACACATCTATTAGAAGAAGTATAGCCAAAATGTTCCTTAGAAAAGAGCACGTTGAGACTGCCTCATACATACTAATTTCAATAGCAATTAGTTTCTAGAGAAAGACATCATGCTTATGATGTATAGGGTCGGTGAAAGAGAGAAGACTCGGGATTTTAATTGGCGTGCTGGCTGAAAAAATGGGTCAAACATAACAACAATTGAGAGGATGGCACAGCACCAGGCAGTGTCCTGTTCTGAACATACGGTTGCATTCAGTAGGAAAGGACTGTCGAATGTATGAGCCCACACTTCATGACTTTCAGGGATTTTATTAAGTTTTGTTGAACCTAACTCTAGAGTGTCCACTTATGAGTAATTAGCCACAGAAAACCTCAAGAATGGCAGCAGGACACTGTCAGATATAGTGCCAGATAACGAACCATGCGGGTTGGAGGGCACTCAAAATATGACTGAGAAAGAGCTGTCTTCTCATAATGGCCTGGACTGAGGAAAGCCTTCCGCAGCTTCACTCATGAGTAAAACTGAGAAAAAACAACTGGAAATGTCTGTTAGTAATTAGAACTTGGAATGTACAAAGTACGAATCTAAGAAAATTGGAAGTCATCAAATATGAAGTGAATAAAACTTGATAACCTAGGTATTTGTGAGCTGAAATGGACTGGTATTGGCCATTTTGAATCAGTCATATGATTAACTATGCTGAGAAAGGTGAAATATTTTACTTGTACTCTCAACCTAACCATTCGGGTTGATTGTTCAAGTTATCTTTTCTCCCAAGAACTGAATCTTTTCCAATATCCTGCCATAGTTTTCTTGATTTTTTAAGCATTTCATAGGTGTAGTATGTTAATGAACATGCAGCAACTGAACATGTATATGTATATGTATATATGCATCCTAAGACTTTAGGATACTCTTTTGTATTAAAAAATCCTGTTTAAATAATTTGGCTCCTGATAAATCAGTGCTTTGAGTCCATCAGCCATTGCACTGGTGAAAGACATGATAGAAGTTGGAATAAATTTGAAAGCAAAAGTTTGGTATGTTGCATCAAGTTGCATTGCATTCAGAAAATATGATTTTTAAAAAGGGGAGTGTTATAATAAGATCTCATTTCATTCATTTTCAGTGAGCTAAACTGTAGCTATGATATAGCATTATCTCCATAGAAAGGACCTTGGCACTATGAGTCAGAACAAGAGAGTTCTTTCTGGTCCAATTTATTATAATAACTTACACTCTGACCTTAGGAAATTCACTTCATGCTATCTCACTTCTTCAGTTTCTCCTTCTGTGAAATAAGCGTAATGATGATCTCTGCTTTTCTCTGTCTGCCACACTTATGCTGAAAGTAAAATAAGACATCCAAAGGAAAGTGCTTTGAAAGAGACATAAGTTTATATAAAGGCAAGTTATTTCTACATTTTTCTTCTTTTTACTACTGCTTGCTTAGAAAGTAGTTCTTTCTCAACATTTCCCTAGAAAAACTTCTTATAGCTTTTTAGAAATCATACTTTTATGGAATGGGAAAACTACTTGAAAATAGTTTTGCTTTGCTGGACAGGGCTGTAGTTGATATTCTTGTGATGAGGATATTAGATCTCAAAAGTCAGCAAGACTCTGAGTTTGGACTAAAACATGTAGGATAGTCCTCGTCAGACTATGGAAAGAAATGGCCTTAGAGAAAGGGTTGAGTTCAAATTTGCCATATTAAATATTGGTGCCCTTTAAGCCTGACCCACCATTTGTCTGTCAATTTGTCATACTGTGGTAGCTTGTGTGTTGCTGTGATACTGGAAGCTGTATCACTGGTATTTCAAATAGGAGCAGAGTCACCCAAGGTGAGCAGGTTTCTGCAGAGGTAGCAGACTAGGAACAGATGGCAGGGAAGGACTAGGCTGTCCACTTCAGAAACTAGCGACTGAAAACCTAGTGGAGAGCAGCAGCACATTGTCAGATCCTGAAAACCTCATGCTTAGCAGCAGAAATGCTGGCAGACATAGGGCCAGAAGATAGAAGCTCACCAAGTCGGGAGACAATCAAAATACGAATGAGGAAGTGCTTGCCTGTCTGAGTTGACCATAATGATGGAGTAAAGCCTTTGAGAGAAGATTTCTTAGTTTGCTGGTGGGGCACCAATCACAAGAAGAAGAAAGAGCTGCAAACATCTATTAATAATTGGAACTTGGAATGCACAAAGTACAGATGAAACACAAAGATCAATATCCTCTGTGTTAGTCGACTGACATGGACTGGTGTTGCCCACAGCTTGGGGCAGGCACACCTTAGTCCTCGACGTGACACCTTTGCTTTTCAACATTGTAAAGAGATCATTGGCAGTAGATTGACTCAGGGCAATGTACTTTTCAGCAGATTGCCTCAGTTTGATCTCTTGACTGCTGCTTCCATGAGCATTGATTGTGGATCTGAGCAAGACAAAAGTGTTCACGTCTTTTCTCCCTTTATCATGATGTTCCCTATTGATCCAGTTGTGAGGATTTTTGTTTTCTTTGCATTGAGTTGCAATCCATACTGAAGATCACATCTTTCATTTTCATCAGCAAGTGCTCCAAGTCCTCCTCGTTTTCAGATTGTGTCATCTGCATATTGCAGGTTGTTCATAAGCCTCTCTCCGATCCTGATTCCTCATTCTTCTTCAAACTATCCAGCCTCTCTGATTCTTTAGTGAGAAGATATAACCCTAATGCACATCTTTCTTGATTTTGAAACCATGAAGTATACTCCATTTCTGTTTGCACAATTGCCTCTTGATCCATGTACACGTTCTGCGTGAGCACAATGAAGTCTTCTGGAATTTCTATTCTTCTCAAGGCCATCCATAGTTTGACAAAGTCCACAGAGTCAAACGCCTTTGCAGAGTCAGTAAAATTCAAGGAAAAATCTTTCTGGTATCTGCTGCTTTCGGTCAAGATCCATGTGGCATTAGCCAGGACATCCCTTGTTCCATGTCATGTACTGAATCTGGCCTGAATTTCTGAGAGCTCCCTGTCTTTGTACTGCTACAACTGTTGTTGGATGACCTTCAGCAATTTTTTTTACATAAGATATGAATGAGACTATTTTATAATGTGTGCATTATGTTGGGTTGCCTTTCTTTGGAGTAGGTACAAATGTGGATCTTGTCCGGCCAGGTGGCAAGGTAACTGTCTTACAAATTTCTTGGCATAGATGAATAAGTTCTTCCAGTGCTTCATCAGCTTGTTGAAGCATGTCAATTGATATTCCACCAACTCTTGGAGCCTTGTTTTTGGCTAATGCTTTCAGTGCAGCGTGGACTTCTTTCTTCAGAACAATTGGTTCTTGATCAAACGCTTTCTCTTCAAATGGTTGAATGTTAACTAGTTCTGTTTGGTACAGTGACCTGTGCTTTCTTTCCATCTTC
>NW_022103928.1:43306078-43306896 GCF_000313985.2 Echinops telfairi
AGAATTCGAGTCATATCTTTTTGACAATGAATGTAACACCATTCCTTTTGAATTGATCTTTTCTAGGATGATAAATCATATGACTGTCTGATTCAAAATGATCAATACCTGTCCATTTCAGTTCAGGATATCGACCTTTATTCACTCCATTTCATATTTTATGACTTCTAATGTTCCTAGACTCCTATTTAATACATTTCAAGTTCCCATGATTAATAGATGCTTGCAGTTGTTTCTTTTCATTTTGAATCCTGCCTCGTCAGCAGATGAAAGTCTCAAAGGCTTTATTCCATTCACATTCTTATAATCGTTCTACTTTTAAAAGATAGCTCTTCCTCAGTCATATTTGGAAGTGTCTTCCAACCCGAGGGGCTCATCTTCTGGCATTGTATTTGACAATGGTCTGCTGCTGTTCATGAGCTTTTCAGTATCTGACGTCATTCCATTGCTGTCCATAACGCCTTCGGTATCCTCTGAAGTGAGCAGCCTATTTAGTCCTTCTTCTGAGTCTGTTCTTACTCTGAAAGCTTGGCCGATACCTGCTCACGTTGTGTGATCCTGCTGGGATTTGAAATACGCTTTCAGCATCACAGCAACATGTAAGTATGACAAACTAGCAGGCAAGTGAGGGTCCCAACTCAAGGTGGCTCTAAAATACAAGATAGAGCATCTTCCCAGGGTTTTCAAGACTGCAAATCTTTAATGGAGCAGGCAATCTCAGCTCCCCTCAAAGTAAATTAAGCACACTCAGGAAAACAAAACTCAGCAGTGATAGCTCCAATCTTCCCTGGAGAACATAATATTCAGTCTAGAATTTA
>NW_022103928.1:43308810-43311541 GCF_000313985.2 Echinops telfairi
TTGAGCTTCATCAGCAAGTGCTTCATGCCCTACTCACTTTCAGTAAGCAAGGTTGTGTTATTCACATAGTGCAGATTGTAGATAGGTCCTCCTCCCATCCCGATGCCATATTCTTCCTCATGTAGTCTAACTTTTCAGATTATTTACTCAACACATAAATTGAATACATATGATGAGAGGATAAAACCCCGTTGCAAATTTTTTCCTCATTTTAAACCGTGCATTATCCCTTGTTCTGTCCAAACAATTGCTTCTTGGTCTATGTACAGGTTCATCCTGAGCACAATGACGTGTTCTAGAATTCCCACTTTTTTCAAATTTATCCATCTAGTTTGTTATGATCCACAACATCTATTGCCTTTATATACTTTGTTATTAGAATTTAAGCTATAATATAATATCCAGGAGGCTCAGCTTCAACTCCATTCAAACCCTATCCTGGCCAGCCAGGAAAAAAGTATTCACCTCTGTCCATCCAGCCAGTAGAGTCTGGAGTTTATCTTGCTATGCCAGATACCAAAGACTTGAAGAATCTATGTGCTCTCTCAGCATGGTAGCTACATAGTCTCATGTCAACTTGATAAATAAGTGTAGGAGTAGAGTCACAGCCCGATGATGCCTCCTTGTGGGTATTGCCTTCTCATGAGGATTGTGGGAACTTCCTCTCTTTCTCCCTGGAACATACTCTCTCTGCTTTCACCCTCCTGTTGACAAGCTACATGGAGCCATATTGAGGAGATATACTCAGAGAGCTTTAGGAGCCACATGGAGACTTGTGCTGGTGCAGAAATGCTTCCATCGGCACTGGATCCACCAGAGTTTTCACCCACTAGCCTGTAATTTTCCTGTATTTGGCATCATTGCATGTGCTGCATGAATCTGAGGAGGAACTTATGGACTACTCAACTGGGTCTACCACAGTTGATTAGAGCTGCCATAAGACAGAATCATGGAGCCTACTTAATTAAAGCAACAGAGGTTTATTGAGAGACATCTGGACTGGGAAGATGTCCAAAATCACAGAATAAAAATGACCACTTCACTGGAAAATGAGAAAAAGGATTTTGTACAGTTTGAACATAAATGAAAAGTTACAAAATTGTGATTGCCTTGAAGTCAACTAGGGAACTCAAAGATAGAATATCCAAAGTGGGAATTTAGCAGGCAGGTGGATAGATAATATATATGTGATATTACATCCTTAGTTAATGATACATCATTGCAAGCATGTTTCCAGAAATGTTTCTTTTATCCAAAGAAAATTGCAGATCTTTTTCTTTCTAATTTCAAGCAATATTTACTAAATTTGAATTTTACCAGACATAGTAGGAGGGGCAGAGACTATCTTGTGAATGGATACCACTTGATCTCATAAAATAAGGAAACCAGGACCCAGTCAGTTATGTTAACATTAAGTACGATTGGAGTGCGATCTGCAAAGCCAGTAGTTTGACTCCATAAGCCACTCCTTAGGAGGAAGAAGAAGCTGTTTCCTCCTGTAAAGTGTATGTCAATAAAACTTTAAAAAAATTTTTTTTAATTTACAGCTACAGAAACCCTTGAGAGAAGTTCTATTCTGTCCTATGAGTCAGCCTTGACTCAGTTGCAATTGGTGTTGTATTGTTATTTTGTTGCAGGTAAGCCCCATTGTATCAGGCTTCTTCCAGCCATTTACCCTTTCTGAATTCAAAATGGTCTTATATAGAGAACGACTTTTGATGATAAACCTTTTTTAAAATTTCATTGTTTTGAACATTTTAAATTGCACTGAGTTCTAAACCCACCACTTGTCTGTCAGTTGGTCATAAGATGGCAACTTGCATGTTGCTAAGATGCTGGAAGTTCTGTCACTGGTATTTCAAATACCAGCAGAGTAGCCCAAAATAAACAGATTTCAGCAGAACCTCCAGAGTAAGAACAGACTACGAGAGACAGAGACAGAGAGAGAGAGAGAGAAGGAAGAACAGGCTGTCTAGTTCAGAGGAATTAGAGATTGAAAACCTTACAAATGGCAGCAGAATATTGCCAGATACCAAAAAGCTCATGAATAACAGCAGACCATTCTCAGCAAATAGCTCCTTTGTTTATCAATAATACTATGCATCAAGACCCGTCAGGGTATCACAGTTATCGCATCTTGGGAACTGATTGTGATGTCCTGCACTTGGCCAGGATATGACTCCTTTAGGGTACATGGTCAGCAGCAAGCTTACATCAACATGAAGGCTAAAGGACTACTGTTAGGAAAAGTAGTTTTTAAATGGAAAATTGATTCTAGACTCATGTAAAGACTTCCAAATGTGGTCAAGACTCTGCCTTCAATCTACTCTAGTTACACACATACATACCGCTGGCCTATGATTTTAAGTTTTCGTACCAAGCCAAATTGTTTGAGGGTTGTTTTTTACCCTACCCCTACCTGGACTTCACCATCTTACTTGTTGCACTCCCCCACCTGTGACAGCCTGGAGCTTAGTTCCTGCTGGTCCCCCCTGCAAGATCTTGACCTGGGTTGCTGAGTTACTTTTGCTGACGGGGTGCTACTAGAGAGGGGCCCTGGAATGTAGTCCAGGATGCAGCTCCCATCACCAGACTGGATTTTGCCACTTACTAATCTGCATCCAATGATAACCAACTTCACTAATTCCTCCAAACACCCAGCATTGGACTTCTCAGCCACCTTCTTCAAATTAACTTTACCCTGATCCTAGCCCCAACTTGTCTTTTCCTA
>NW_022103928.1:43312433-43322614 GCF_000313985.2 Echinops telfairi
ACTGTTACCAGTGCTTTGGCCAACCACCATTCTAGTTACTATCATGGAAAAGTTTTATCAATTAGCCTTGGAGGGAGCAGAATATCTTCCAAAATGAAATGTACTCACTTTGTGTAATGGAATCTACTGTGATATAATCTATCAAGATCATATCGGTTGAGGTCATTCCAATTACACCAAAGTCAACTCATTTCTAAATTATTAAAAGATCAGAATAAACACAGAAAAACACATACATACATGAAGACAGGGCCAGACTGCATGTCAGGATTTGTTTACAAGTAAAGGCATGCCCAGGATTGTCAAGGATCAGAATCAGACACCAGAAACTGAGAAAGAGGCTCACAGAGAAAATTAACATGCTTAAACCCTAATTTGAGCTTCCAGAATTTTGAGAAAATACATTTATTTCTGTTCTGTGAAGCCACCCATTTGTGTTACAGAGTACTAGGTAATTAAGACAATCAAGAATGTGTAGGCTAGAATAAGTCAACAGATATACATATATAGATAATTCCCAATTTTCCAGCATACTAATTGGACACTTCAGAGAATATGTCTCCTTAGGTCACCATGACTGCAGCTGATTCCAGAGGAATACTCCAATGTCAACTTCTTTATGCATAGGAAGGGAATGGCAACATCCACTGTCCACATGTCCAAGCCGTACAAGAAGCTGACAGGAACCATCCTACATTATAGCTCTGTTACATACAATTAGAAAAATGCTTGCTCAGGAATTGGCTCAAGTATGTTTCTCTAAAAGATTAAATATCCTTGTTCCTTTCATTGAACATGCTTTCAAATCCCTTCTTTCTGGTCATAACCCAGTGTGTCAATTGTTCTGTATAGATGGGATGTTCTCATAAACAGAATGCAACGCCAGAATAGACGAGCTTTGAAGAAAAACACATCATTCTGCCAACTCATATTGAACTTATGATTAACAAAACATAAACATTAAATATTTTCTCACATCTGGTGTGTGTTCAGTTGTTATCCCTCTTATTATTTCCTCAACATGTATAATTGGATGTTTTGGACCCAAACCCAAAAATTTCTTATGTCTGGCCAATTGAGTTCCTGCAAGTCTTTAATTCTGTCATTTATTATATCAACTACTTTCAATAAATGTCATATCACCCAAGTATTTGATCAGTTGGTCATCCACCACTATACTCAAATTACCAATAAAAAATAGTGTGCAGAACTCTACGGTATGGTTCTAGGAACATTCTTCCACAGTGGCACAGATCCATTAGCAGTACTTCTTCAGTGGCCATTCAGTGGCCATATCTTTCTAACTTTGTTATTTTTCTCGTCCTCACCAACCTACTGCCATCAAGTAGGTTCTAACTCTACTAACTGGGGTTTCTGAGGCTTTAAATCTGTATAGAAAGAGATAGGCTTATCTTACTCCCAAGGAGCAACTGGTGGATTTAAACCACGAATCTTGCAGTTAGCAGTCCAATGATTTAGCTACTGTAAAGTCATCTCTGACAAATTAGATCACCATCATGTTTGCCTTCATCGTTGAGGGTATTATAACAATCCACTTCATTCAGGCTCTCCTTTGTCCTTACTGGCCCTCTGCAATGGAACTCTCTTTACGACATGTCCAAACCAGGCAAGTTGACCATATTTTGTTGTGATCCAACTGGTTTTCACTGGATAATTTTTAAAATCACTTTCAGCATGATAGGAAGACATAAGGCACTACAGTACTTCAAACTGATAGGCAGGCAGTGGGTATAGCTTTTGAATATGTCTAATTGTACCATAACTAAGCCTACATTTCCTGATCACATTTAAAATGCAATAATAAAGCTCATTGTCTGCCTTCCTAAATTCTAGATTCACTCTACATCAGTATTTTCTAAAGTTGACAATACCACCTCTTGAGGCTGGACTGATCTAGAGGATGCAGCAAAAGCAGATATTTATACTTTATCCTGGATGATGGGCTATAGAACAAAAGTTTTTAAAGGCCAGAGTGGTGCTGATTTTTTTTTTTTCTGAAAATGGGACAGCAGTCTAAACAAGTTTAGAGATTGTGATAGGTAGGTTTATTGTACCAACCTGGCCAATAGGAACATGTGGGATTACTCAGGTCGCAGTTTAATTGGAGGTCAAGGAGATAAATGAATTGGCAAGACTCACTCCTCTCTCTTTTGCTCTCTGCTGATTGGACAGCATGCAGCTGCTTTAGTTGGTTCTCTGCCTCAACTTGTGAGCTATACTACCTGTGGGATAGCCAACTCATGGATTGTGTCGCAAGAGCTTGAGGCTCCTTTGAGACATGCTTGAGCTTGAGACTGGTGGATCCTGTCATCTTGCATTGCTTAAGTTAGATATTTCATCCAGGCCTACTTCTCTAAGGTCCTGAGCAGCTGACTGTTGGTGACTGCCCCGCTGTTTGCTACCTGTGGGTGGACTCTGCCTGTATTGCCTGAGGAAAGACTGAGCTCCCTACTTCCTTGACTTTGGACTGAGCAGTCCTCATGAGTTGAAGGACTTGCAGTATATTAACTGATGTACAGAAGTGAGTTGAACTGAGCCCTCTGTACTGCTGTGTGTACTAATTAGCTGTTATATTCCTTCATGCTGTATATATATATATATATTCATAAGTGTTCCTGGTTTTGGTCCTCCAGAGAAACCTGACTAACACCAGAGACCTGTCCTCTCCATCTTCTCGTTTCTCTGGACAAATGGTCTGTTAACTCAATTAAAAATTTTTTTCCTTAATCATTCTATGTTGACTCTTAATAACCATCACTTTCATAAGAGTGTACAAACAACTCTTTTGACAACCATTCTACTGCCTTTTCCATGAGCAAAATTACATTTTCAGGACTAAATCACTTTTTTTTCTTCAAAATAGGTCTAAATAAAAATTCAAGAGATGAGCTTCACTTATCTGGAAAATTAACTACTAGATAATCCGTGGATTTTTTTTTTTAATGTTAAGAGGATCTTCCATACCAGTTAGTTTTTAGGGGTCCAATGATCAGGGTTGCACAAGAAGAGCCTCTTCAAAAGTAAAAGGTAATTAATTTGCTGTAGCTGGAGTCACCCACACAAAGAAGGAACCATAATTACTTCCTTTCTGGCAGGAGTTTTCAGATTCTGAAAGCAACACCTTCCACAAATAGGAAAACTGTTGTAGTTTATCTATTAAAAGACATGTATGGTCACCAATTGAGAATGAGGCCCAGACCGAAAAAGGCCTCTGTATTAGGCAGTCATACAGGTAGCCCTGCTTCTTGAGTCTTATGTTCCACCAGGTACTACATTACTGAATGTATCGGTGCTCACGAAAGATAGCAGGTATTTCTGACCATTCACAGTGGGAGGATCTCAATGTAGGCCCCTGGTGTTCTGGAGTAAGGCCCATAACAGGGAGAAGTTATTTGCCTTATGAGAAACAGCTCTTGCTGTGTTACTGAGCTTTGATGAGACTGAACACTTGAACATAGGGTTCCAAGTGACCTTGCCCCTAGAAGTGACCATTATGTGAAAATGTCACTGGTCATCCAAGTCATAAAGTCAGAGGGCTCCGTGTTAGATCAGGATAGAAATGGTGCATCGGAGCTTGGACTTGATCAGGACAAGAGGCGTAGAGATATCCATGAACATGTAGTCCAGGTCTCCTTTTACACACCCTGGCTACATTAGATCTTCCCTCACCTGGCACCTATGACCATACTGTAGAGTCCCGTGCCACAAGTGGGAGGAGGAGAAAAAAGTTCAAGTTTAGTTTAGAGTTGGGCCAACTCAGTATGCAGATGTAAGCCTAATATGTATAACAGATTAATTACAGCTACATTATGAGGATCCTTGAAATACACTGGGGAACCCTGGTGGCACTGTGGTTACAAGTTGGGCAAATAACTGAAAGGTTGGCACTTTGAAATCACTAGCCATTCTTTAAAGATTTACAGTCTCAGAAACTCACAGGGGTAATTCTACCTTGCCCTGTAGGGCCACTATTAGTCAGCACCAACTCGATGGTAGTGAGTTTAGTTTTTTTGTTTGAAGAGCACTGGAAGGGGAAAACTTCCCAATAGGTAAGTATGTGAGCAGTACACCTGTCATTCACTTTGTGTGAAAGGAAAAGTGGCAAATTAAGAGTGTACCCGAAGTTATCCCTAGGAAATGGCCAATGGCCTAGTCAGACACCTAGCAGAAAAATTATTTGAAGGCCAGGAACACAGAGGCATGGAATAGGTACATGGGAATTGTCACATAGTTTCACCAGAAGACATCTACTACAGAAGTGTCACTCAACATCTACATAAGCAAAAGACTCAGTGAGGTTTCTGACTTGACCAACTAGGGGGGACCATGATGAGTTCAGCTCTGGACATGAGAGTTTCTGAGATACTCAAGAGAAGTTGTATATGCATGTTTACACAGATTATAAGTTAACTAAGACTGGGACTCTTTCTCTCACACACTCCATCTCTTACTCTGTGTGTCTGGTTTCTGGCTGATAGAAATGGTTTGTGCAGATTATTAAGGTGCCCAGTGTCGTCTTAGAAGAAAGGCATGTGATCTACTTCCATCAAGATTATAGCCATAAAGAGAACTCTTTGGAGCAAAGTCCTATTCTAAAATACATGCGGTCACCATAAGTAATCAACTCACAAAATAAATTTAAAGGTTTGGTGTGTGTGTGTGTGTGTGTGTGTGTGTGTGTGCAGGCACATGTACACGCACATGCAAGTGCATTTGTTTATTACAACAACATGTAGATACATATTCATTGAAGTCATGAAAAACAAGATAATCAGTAGGAAAAGAGAGGATCTGTAAGAGCTACAGAAAACTGCATTAAGGGAAAGGCAGACTAGAACTATAAGGCAAGAAAGGAAGGAAATTAAGTACATACAAATTAGCAAAGAGGTAAACTCTATTCACAATGAAGATGATCCTATAATAGAAAATCTCAAAGACTTTGCAAGAAAATTTGAACTAATTTAAATATTCAGCAAAGGGTATAAGATCAAGATTTTTAAAATCCATTATATTCCTTTATTCCAACAAATAAAACTCTGAAAAATAAATCAGGAAAATAATATCATTTATAATAGTCACTCAAAAAAATGAAATACTTAGAAACTAATCTAACACAGAAACAAAAGAGGGTACAAAGAAAGCTATAAAACTGCAAGAAACCAAGAGACCAATGGAGGAAAATACCATGCTTACCCCAAGCAATGTTCAGTTATAATGCAATCTTGATCTAGGTTCCAAACACATTCTTTAAAGAAATGGAGAAAGCAATCACTGGCATTATATGGAAAGGAAAGAGACCCCTAATAAGCAAACTACAACTTTCACAAAAGGAACTAAGTAGAAGATCTCAAATAGAAGTCCAAATAGCCTGGTTCTAAACAGAATTGAGAATTCAAAAGCAACTCCATCTACCTACGGACAGCTAATAGTTGACAAAAGACTAAACACATTACATGGAAAATAAGTAGTCTCATTAACAAATGGTGCTGGCAAAACTGGATTTCTATTTGCAGAAGAATGAAACAGGACCCGTATCTCATTCACTCTATATAAACAAATTCAAGATGAATTAAAGGCCTAAAAGTAAAACCTAGAACTATAAAGATCATCAATAAAAAAATAGAAAGAAAAGTAGTAACCCTGACACATAGAACAAACACATTATCAAACATAATGGAAACATACACAAATAACAGAAGACAAACAACACTTGTGTGCATCAAAGAGTTCACCAAAAGGGTAAATAAGAGAAACAACACACGTCAGTGGGGTGGAATATTGACAACAATATATCAGAAAAGAGACCAATCTCTAAAATTTATACAAAATGTCAACACCTCCACAAGGGAAAGATAAGCAATCCAATTTAAAAATAATGCAGAGGACATGAACAGACACTTTACCAAATTCAGGCAGCCAGCAAACATCTAGAAATGTTCAAGATCATTAGCCATTTGAGAGATTCTTAACTTAATCACACCTTCAAAGTTCCTTTTGCCATGTAATGTAGTGTATGGCCATGTAATGTAGCATATTCAAAGGTTCTGGAGATTAGAACCGAATATCTTTGGTACCACTACTATTCTATGAAACTATCAACTCCTAAGGATTGGAGTTGGCCTTTTAAACTCTGTCATATTTGCAGGAACTGGTGCACCAGCCCAAAGAGTTAAGAATAGGCATGGATAATTTGGAGCAAGGTAAGTATTTCCCCTTTAAGCATCCTTTGTTATCGTTTACTATTTGCTCTCTGTAACAATGGTTTTCTCTTTGCCAACACTGTGTAAGAATCATGTGTGTCTGGCTTGATCAGAAATGACCATAGCATCCATGGAATGGTTGACATCAGTGGGTGAATTGCGTCTCATCCTGGCAGGCCAATGGCTGCCTGAAAGTTTCAGGTACAGCCGGCCTGTATGTGCAATGCAGATAAACGGATAGACAGATACTGTGCCTAGTGCTAGCTTGTTTTTATACAAAGATACTACTTGCTTTAAATCATGCTTTGCATATGCACTTTTTAAAATGTTGGCGAGGCTTTCATTTTTATCTGAGCTTCCTTCATGTTTTCTGGCTTTCAGTGGTTTCAGAAATAAGGATTAATTTTATTCCATTTCTAACCATCTTCTTTGTTTTTCCAGTCATTCTATAAATTTTCTCGAAACATCTGGCCTAGGGTCAACAGGCCCTGGTGGAGAAGCTCTGTTTCAGTCATGTGGCTCCAACCAAACAGGATTACCCTGTATCATAGTTCAATTGTTAGCCAGTTTAATCATCCCTTCTGTCAGGAAAGTTTGGCTGGTGGATAAATCAAAGCAGCTTTGCAACAGAAGTCAGGGACAGACTAATTTCCTGGGAAGAACTTCACTTTGCAAATATATTGCTTTCTCATCCATAAACAAGGTCACCAATACCTTTCACCTAGATGTGAAATCCAAAATTTCCAAAGGAAAAATTGCCTTGCAGGCAGAGGACTCTTGGCTCATCCCACCATCTTTTTAAAACATAATACTTCTCCACCATAAATTTGTCCCAGATAACCCAAGAAGACATGGGGGTTTTTTATTTGTGTGACTAAACATCTTAAATCTCCCTGCTAACTACAAGTCCCTAAATCTTTCTTTTGCTGATGATCAAAGAAAATTTGGAGGCCCCAGATATTGCCCGCATTTTTCTTGGTACTGGCATTCCCTAGCAGTGGCAGTCAGGACAATCCTGCCACCTTTGATCACTTTGTTTGGACCCTGAGTATACAAAGTCTCATTTGGGCTTCCTCCATTCTGTGAGTCTCAGTCATGGTTGGCAACGTGCGAAAGAAAGAGGGAGAAGAGCCAGGAGGGTCAAGATGAGCAAGGTGCAGACGAAGAGAAGACCTGGGACTATGAAGGCACGTGCTGCGGGGTGCATTTTCCACAAACATGCCTAGCAAATTCCCACAGTGCGGCTCTGTTTCCAGAACCTTCCCACTCCATCTGGAAGGCAGGTCTGTTTCTTTTCTCCTCCACTAGGGAAAGAGTGGAGTGTTTCAAGGTATCGAATCCAGGGCAAATTATGTCGTGTGACTTCCAGAACGAGGCTGAAAAGGTAATATGGCCTTCTGTCTTTCTTTCTGTACTTGACCTTTAAGTCCAGCCACCATGTTGTGTGGAAGCCTAAGCCACATGAAGAAACCATACATGTGGTGTCTCACCCGTCTGCTGCTAAGGTGCTGGCATCAACCACCCAATATGGGAATCTTAGAAGATTCTAACGGGTGCTGAAAAGAATAAACACATGCTACCCTCTTCACACAGAAAAGGCTTTCTGCATAGAAATCAAATCAATTGATCCTCTGTACCTTTGTTATGCTAGTGAAGCTTTAACAGAAATAACAAAAGCAGGTGGCTTTAACAAAGAGAAACATATTCCCTCGCAGTTTAGGAAACTGGAAGTATGAACTAACTCTAGGGGAGGTTTTTCTCTGTGTCGTCTTGTCTCCTTTCAGCATCTGCAGGCCCAGCATTTCTTGGAGATCTCCATTGCTTTGCCTTGAACTTCCCCTGATTCTAGGATTTTCTCAGTGAAAAGGCCTCAAGTCCAAAGCAAGCATTCTACTTGACACTGCTTTCTTGATAATCAGAGGTCTCTAATCCTGCTTGCTTCTTCCTCCTTTAATTTCTTATTAGATAAAAGATGTCCCAGACCCCACCCAAGGGAAACTCCTCTTACATCAAACCAGGGCTGTGCCAGGATTGAAGGTGTTGCAGCCCACCTTTAATTCTTTGATTGATTTAAGCAAGGCATCATAGGGAATCATTACATAATTGCCTTATCACATCATTTCATACGTGGCAATACACTGAATCAAGGCCCAGACAAGTTAACACTTTGGTTGGGAGTAAGACAAAATAAAATCTATGACACCCTATCAGTATCACGATCGACGTAAGCTCCTTTATGGCATGCAAAACCATGATAACTCAGGTCTTATCCACTTCTCAAATTTCATCTCTTGCTTTTCCACGTTTATGCTTTACTTTCTAGAAATACCAAATTTGGTGCACTTTTCAAACTTTTCCATGTTTTCTCATGCTTCTATGTTCAAACGATCACCTCTGCCTAAATCCCCTTCCTTTGAGTGCCTACCAAGGACACTCTTCATGCTTACACCCCAAGATTCATCCCCAATGCCTCCCCTTTTCAAGTGTGTGTTGGCTTCCTCAGGGTTCCTCTGGTCCTGGATAGAGTGGAGAAAAATGTGGAACGAAACTAAAAATCACTGTTTAAAAGACTAGGCTTACTGTCAGATAGAGACAGAGAGAACTGTGGTCCTTTGTCACCCTTCAGACCTGGCCTTGCACTCACCCTGGAGCCCTGGTGGCATAGTGGTGGCACACTGGGCTAGCTCAGCAGTTTGAAGCCACCAGCAGCTCCGAGGAAGAAAAGCAGACTTTCTACTCCGAAGAAGGGTGGCAGTCTCAGAACCTCACAAGGGAAGTTCTAGCCTGCTCTACAGGGGCTCTATGAGTCGGCAGTGAGCTTGGTATTAAGTTTGTGGTGGTTCAATTTTTAGCCAAAAAAAAACCCCCAAACAGGTATAAGGGCAACAATAACATTAACACTTCTAAGAATAACCAACCATTTGCAAACAAAGGGCAGCATTTGCCTAAGAACAAAGTTTAGAAAGATTAGGAAATAAAGAGGAATAAAAAAAGGAAACAGGAAGGACACAGGATAAGTGATTACTGATGGTGATTGTAATCAATGACATGAAACAAATTGTGCATGAATTATTGAATGGAAATTTTATTTGCTCTGTACATTTTCACCCAATTCACAATTAAGAGTTTGTTAAATTGCATCCGTTATCTAAGCTTCAAGTTTTCATTTTGTTTACATAGATTTACATAAATTCTCTTTTTGTCTCTGGCATGTTATGAGCCAGTGAGAACCTTCTCTGCTGTGTTGACTAAAGAAGGAATTCCATTTGGGGGTCTATCGTGAGAATTGCTTGCATAATTTTTAGGAACTGCAAAATCTGAATCTCTGGATAGGGATCTGAGCATTACACAAGAGCTTCACAGATTATTCTAAAATCTGGCCAGATTTAAGAAACATCAAATTATTGACTACAGTAGTGCTTCCTAAACTTCATATGCAAACATTGGAGAATATGTTTGATAAATACTGCACTAAAAGTTAAACCCTTTCTTGTAAAAGAGCAAATGAATCAACCAACACGACAGAATGGAAAGTCTAGGGAAAGATTCATACATATACAATCAACTAATTTATAACTATTGCCACTGGAATTCCATAAGGAAATGTTGATCTTTGCCATGAAAATCTGTCCAATCAATTGATCACTTACAGGACACAATGGGCTACCTCACACCATCCAGGAAATGCAAATCAAAGCCACAGGAGATATTAGTTTAACCCCAGTAAGATGGAAATGTTTCGTTTAACGAAAAACAACGAAATTGGAACCCTTTTCCCTTGCTGGTTGCATTGTAAAGCAGGAAAGCCACTATAGAAAATGACTTAGTGATTCCCCAAAGAAGTTAAATATTCCTCCAAAATAAGAATTAGCATATGATCCAACAACTTTATCTTAGCTCTATATCTAAGTGAATTGCAAGCAAGAAGGAAGGCAGGTCTGTTTCTTTTCTCCTCCACTA
>NW_022103928.1:43327427-43329510 GCF_000313985.2 Echinops telfairi
ACAGCTCCTGAATATGCTAATCTGCTTTTCATTCTTTTTTTCTCTTTGTGTTTCATATTGGGTTATTTGTATTGACCTCTATTTAAATCAACTCTTTTCTCCTCAGCTGTGTTGTCTACTGGTAAACTCATTAAGCATTCTTGTTTAATTATTTCTTACAGTTTACATCTCTCTACTAAAATTACCTATTGGGCCATGCATGTTGCTACATTTCTGCTCGAGCTTTCAGCATTCACTCGTTCCTGTTGTTAGATGCTGTCGAGTCAGTTCCAGCATGCAGTGACCCCGTGCACAACAGGACAAAACCCTGCCCAGCCTGTGCCATCCTCACAACTGTTCTTACGTTTGAGCCCATCGATGCAGCCACTGTGTCAATCTACCTTGTTGAAGGTCTATCTCTTTTTTGCTGCCCCTCTACTTTACCAAGTATGATAAACTTCCCCTCTTCTTCCAGGGAGTGGTCTCTCCTGACAACATGTCCGATGTACATGAGGTGAAGTCTCACCATCCTTATCTCTAAGGAGCATTCTGGCTGTACTTCTTCCAAGACAGATTTGTTTGTTCTTTTGGCAGTCCACAGTACTTTCAACAGTCTTTGCCAGCACCATCAACTATGTCAATTCTTCTTTGGGTTTCCTTCTTCAATGTGCAACTTTCACATGCATATGAGGTGATGAGAATACCCTGCCTCTTTGCTTTTCAACATTTTCAAGAAAGCTTGTGGCAGATGTACCCAATACAACATGTCTTTTGGCCTCTTAACTGCTACTTCCATGTACATTGATTGTAGATACAAGCAAAATGAAATCCTTGGCAATTGCCATCTTTTTTTCCATTATGCATAGTTATTTTAAATAGTGGGATGGTAGTTCCAACTTCTGTGTCATATCTGAATGAGTTCTGTTTGTTTGTTTGTTTGTTTGTTTGGTTGGTTGGTTGGTTGGTTGGTTGGTTGGTTGGTTGGTTGGCTTTGGTTAGTGTGTTGATTTTACTTGCTTCTTTTATGCCTCATAAATGTTGTTGAAAAAGAGACATCTAGTGTAGAACAGTAGAGACTGAAGTAGATAAGTTTTGTGCCTCAAAACGATCTTTTCTTTTGTTAGATCATTTGTGGAAAGGAAGGGAACTGTATCAATTAAGCTAGTTAAAATTTAGCTGGGTGGGCGTTTTGTTATCACCATGGATAGTCCCAGTACACCACAGCCTTCAAACCCCTCAGTGCTACCTTCTGCTTAGGGTTGGGGCTGGCTTGCTAGAAGGTTCTTATTAATGTCTTCTTGACTTTCAGTGTTAGTTTTTTTCGTACCTGATCCTCGAAGAGGTTCTTCTCCATACTCTTTCCTAATCCATCACTCTTGTATTTATTATATTTATAGCTTTGGAAACTCGCTTAAATTCTTTAGCCTCCATTTCTTGATTTATACAGTAGATAATAATAGTGCTTACTTCACTGGGTTGGATTGAGAAAAAAATATTTAGCCAAGCACCTGGCAACTGGAAATGTTTAAGCACTTGTCAGTTATAATCAATGAATGTCAAGTTTTTAAGAGAGGTAGCTACTCTCTCAAATGCCTTCAATATTCAGCTTTTGCAAGTAGCAATTGTAATCTTCCCCCAAGCAATTACATTCTTCCCACCTACCCTTACTAACACCCTCAAAAAGTGTGTTTGGTTAGGTGCCATCTGACACATAGTGACCCTGTGTGTAACAGAACAAAACACTGTCTTGTCCTATGCCATCCTGCCTGCAGTCCCCTGCCCCCACCCAGCAAAAAAAAAAAAACTCACTGCCATAGTCAGTGATGACTCATAGTGACTCCACTATGGGTTTCTGAGACTGCAACTCTTTACAGGAGTAGAAAGCCCAGTCTTTCTCCTGAGGAACGACTGATGGTTTCAATCTGCCTACCATGGATCTCAGCCAGGCACATAATCACACCAACACCAGGGCTCCTTGCCATCCTCACAACTGTTTTATATTCCAGCCCATTGTTGCAGCCACTGTGTCAATCCAGCTTGCCCAAAGCCTTCCACCTTTTCACTGCCCCTATACTTTACCAAGCATAATCTTCCTCCAGGGACT
>NW_022103928.1:43333972-43335305 GCF_000313985.2 Echinops telfairi
TTTCTCTCTTTATTTCTTAAAATACTCCCTGGGTCCTTTCTCTCCCTCATCTCCTTCTTGCATTCCCATGACATGTTTATTAGGTCTCTTGATTTTCCATGATTCGGTTAAACTATACTCACCCTTCGTGAACTCTGTTCTTGTTGCTCTTCACTGACACACTCCAAGCAGATGCCTGGAGAGTTTAGATTTTTATCTTAAGGGCCTATCTCTTTATACAGGCAAGCCAGGTGATGATAAGGGAAGCTGAGTCTTATGTTGGGTCACTTACCCAGGTCACAGAAGGTCGCCATCTGGCTGGTGGGTCCCACAGGAACCGTGCAGGAAGGGGCAGTCATCCCACTGTACGCGACCCATTGAGGCTTCTTTCCTGGCTGCAGTTTCTCTGCTGCTGTCCTCTGCCCTGTGCTTCAGAGTCCTTTGAATTCAACCACTATTTCTTCGTATTTCTTGCTGGATCTGTGAGAGAGCATCAGGAAGATGGTTTGTTTATGCTGTCATTTTAAAGCAATAAGACTAGACCGTGAACAGCAAAAGAGCAACTCAAAGCATGCAGAAAGAGAATCAGCACACAATTGTATCAGATGAAAATTTCAGTAATAATAGTTAGCCTTTGAATGTGTCACATGGTGCCAAACCCTACACAGACATACACAATAAGGATCATCCTATAATCCACACACAGCCCTGAGAGTCAGGTCTCTGGGACCACACTCTCAGGTCTCATCACTTCAATGTTACCAGCAAACACTAAGCATTGCTCCCTGAGGGGTAGATCCCAAAAGAATTCTTGGACCAAGTCAGAGGGAACAAAATTCTCAGAAAACTCTCTGAGTCAAACAAAACATTGTTTGAAAGAAGACAATCTGATTACAACATTTCTGATGTGCGTGGGTGTGTGTATTTGGGTAGTGTGTGTGCAATGCTTATGTGTGCAAATGTGGGCATGCATGTATGTGCATGGGAGGTTTGTATAATCATGCCTGAGTGTGGATGTGGGTGGGTACACATGTGTTCATGGACATGGTGATGTATTTATGAGTGCATATGTATGTGTATGCAGGAGGTCAGGTAAGCATTTATATTAATAAGAAAGGAGAAGAAGTAGACACTAAGTAATAATTGTTTTTAAACAGAAAACAATTGTCCGAAAGGAGTTTGTCCAAAATCAAATTGGCAATATGATCATATTTTTTTTAATTAATTTCTCCAGTCCCCAGTTTTCCAAGGCTCTTAGCATGGGTCCCCTGAAATGTAGGGCCTGAAACAAAAACGTGCATGTAGTTTGTTTACTAAGAAGTGGTGTTAACAGCCTATGGAACCACGAGGTGTC
>NW_022103928.1:43336068-43339041 GCF_000313985.2 Echinops telfairi
ATGTACAAATGCGCTTTACACAATTGATGTGTGTGTGGATTGGGATAACAGTTGTATGAGCCCCTAATAAAATGTTTTAAAAAAAAAGAAGAAGAAGTGGTGTTAAGCTGCAGGTTCAGTGCTGAGGTGTGTTAAAAGCTGATCAGTTCTAGGGAATCTTTCTCCGGAACCGTCCAGAATGTGACACAGAATTGTCCACCTGAGGGATGAGAGGGGGAAGCATAAATTAATAGGCTCACACTTTCCTTCAGCACAACAACAGCAAGGGTTTTCCATGAACTACAGCTCTCCAGGAGTCCAAGCATGAGGGCTGCCTTTACCACCGACTTATCCAGGACAGGGAGCGGGGACACAGGAGAGGCACCGTCAGAGGGAAACAGAATTTATCCTCTCCTACATATTGAAATCATAGGTCAAGCTGGGAAATGTGAAGTAATAAAGCCATTACTTGGTCATTTGTGCAATCCTCACACGGCAAAGGATAGGTAAGGCTAGGTGCTCCACCTGGAGGTGAGCAAAGCAAATAAAAGGCTGGAAGATGAAGGGAGTGATGGCGAGAAACCGAAGCTCAACAAGGATGGAGAAGTCTTCAACCTTGTTCAACATGGAGACTGGTGAGGCCAACTTCTGCCACCAGTGGTTTCGTCTACGTCCACCATCAGTGGTGTCAACCTTGACGTGAGAAGCTCTGAGGGTCTCACTGCTATGTCTGCATGGGTTGCTGCCAGTTAGTAAAAGAGACTGGGTCACATAGGAGAGAAGAAATTAAATTCACCTAGTCGAAGGAGTAGAGTGGTGTGGGAAATAGAAGTGCACAAACTCATACACACACACCCCACACTCATACTCCACATAAGCTAAGATCATTACATACTAGCTAACATATACCGAGCCTGGGAGTAATAATCGTCTGAGAAACTGAATTACATGTAAGAGCATTGTTAACACAGTTCATTTGAGAGGTCACAACACTGTTCGATTCAGAATAACAATGGCCTCTTACTGCATGAGTAGAGAGGAGGAAATTGCTATAATAAGCAATTTTTGTGTTAATTCTTCTACATGAAATAATTGATAACATGTCAAGCTTTTCCTTGAAAACATTCATCTTATCCATGTGCTTAATAGTAAGATATTCTCAGCCTGCTCAACAGCAGCCTGCAGCAAAGCAATTATTTATCTTAACATTTGCATTTAAACCAAATGGTCTTAAAATTCATTAAGGCATGATCACTAATACCACAAAGCTGAGGGCAATGCAATCGCATCCTAGGTCTTTGAAGTAATTTATCCCTCAAATAACCAGACAGTCTGCAGTCAACACCAATTATGACTGACTTTATCGTATTTACCATTTAGATGTGGTTGTAGCACCATCAATGGGGAAAAATTCAGTGGTTAATTTTTATGTAAACAATGAAGTCAATCTCAAGCAATATTGGGACAAGAAAATTCCCTTTTCTATAAGGACACTGACCATTTTATTAGAGCAAATGTGTGTTTTGTTGGAATTCTACTTAATGCAACAATATACAACTTTGGTAATCACTGCTTAGAATAAATGGCATTCAAGTGACCTACAGCATCACAAAGCTTCCACTGCACGATCCCCATTCTCTTTCAGCAAAGGCAACTATTTCTTGGATCTGGCGGAGAGTCCAAGCATTCTTTATATTCAGAGAATACTCCCTGGGTGAACTTTAATTAGTGCTGAAATATAATCCCAGATAACTCAACGGGTTGACGATTTATTCTTTTAGGACTTAAATCAATACCATAGGAGGTTCCAAAGAGCCAGTAATTCCTGTTTATTGTTTAATTGCTTCTATTTCATTTAACCATGCCTTTCAGAAGCAGTCTGGTTACTTTGTCAATTTTCCTCCCTACTCTTATTTCTATGGTTGTCATGTGGCCACATGATGGATCGTGGGGTTATGTATGAAGTGTTAACAACAGTTCCCAATTATTACTTTTACATCATATTGCCTGAGCACATTTTGGTTGTTTTCCAACATAGCATGACAAATCAGAGGAAACAAGATAAAATTATTTCAGTGTGACCACTAATGTTGCATTTCCTGGATGAGCAGCAATTACAGCACTCACAGTGACACCGTCTGCTTGAACAAAGCCAGCCTCTGAGATCAGCCTTAAATTGAGTTGAAGGTATCTGGGACACACAAGTTGTTTGAGTTCTTGCTTCGGAAAGGCCCTTTTTGAATCATTGTCACAGAATCTCATTGCACCTATGCACTGTCAAAATGAGAAGACTAACAAGCCCATGGCAACAAGACCACAACTAGACCCAAGCACCCTGACTCCCAATTCTGGATGCCTTTCTTAGACCTGCAAAAAATAAGCTTTTGTTTCTCAGAATCTGTTCATTCAAAGTTTGTGTCCATTGAGGTAAGGTCTGGGCTGCTAACAAGCTAAAATTAAATATGAAACTTAAATTTAAGCTTTATGGAAGTTACAAATACATATAAATAAAGAACACATACATTTGCTAAAAATAATGGAAATAAGATTTCAGGCTGCATTTAGCCTAAGTTCTAAATTCTAAGAAGGACTTTTTAACATACTATAGCCAAAAGCAAATATAAATATCATTGTTAACCATCTGGGTCATTCATAAAACAGAGTCTTGGAATTTGCATGATGAATAGAATATATTTCGCTAATCAATTTGTATTTCATCTTAGAATTTATGAAGGTGATAAAACCATTGAAAAGAATTTTGTAACTCTAACTCAGGCTTTGCACAGATTCCTTCTGGCTTGACCCCAATTAATTTGAATAATAAGTCTTACCCATATTTATATATGCATCTTTCTATAATCACCCTCCTCATAAGAGATTATGGCAGATACACACTCCTGTGGAGACTCATACTTTAGCTAAACATGCACAGACTTTAAAAAGTTGAAAATGAGTTCAAAAGTTTTCTATCTTTTCCTGTATGAGATGGTACCC
>NW_022103928.1:43341509-43343871 GCF_000313985.2 Echinops telfairi
AAGAGCTGGAAATACAGAGAATCCAGGACAGATAAACCCTTCAGGGCCAATAATGAGATTAGCAATACCAGAAGGGTAAGAGGAAGGTGAGTGGAGAAAGGGGGAATCAATCACAATGATCTACATATAACCCCCTCCCTGGGGGATGGACAACCGAAAAGTGGGTGAAGGGAGACATTGAACAGTCTAAGACATGAAAAAATCATAATAATTTATAAATTATCAAGAGTTCATGAGGGAGGGAGGGGGAAAAATGAAGAGCTGATACCAAGGGCTCAAGTAGAAAGAAAAGGTTTTGAAAATGATGATGGCAACAAACATACAAATGTGTTTGACACAATGGATGAATGTATGTATTGTTCTGTATGAGCTGTATGAGCTCCCAATAAATTTTTTTTTAAGTTTCCAGAAATGGAATTGCAGATTTGACAAATTTTTTAGTGTAATGAAGAGTACTTTGAAGGTAATAAGTTTGTTTTGTAAAAACATTTAAATACATAACTTTGAAAAAAATCCAGGTTTGGGGAGGTACTCCCTCATATTCTGGAATACTTTGAGGAGATTGGGTGTCAATTCTTCCCTGAAAGCTTGGTAGAATTCCATAATGAAGTCATCTGGTCCTGGACTTTTTTTGTGTGTTGTTGGGCGTTTTTTAATGACTTAATGAAGTTCTTTTTTGGGGGGTCTGTTGAGATTTCTGGTTTTTTTGGTTTTATTTAACATTTTATTGACCTGTGATTCACATATCATATAGTTCAGTCATTTAAACATACTAAAATGAGTTGTACAAGCATCACCACAATCAATTTTAGAATATTTTCTTAATTCTTATATGCATTAGTATTAAATCCAAATCTTCCCCCAACCTTTCCCACTATAACCCTAAGAAATTATTAATCCAGTTACTATTGCTCTAGATTTACCTATCCTGGATTACATACAAAGAAAAACATACAAAGAGAAAATAACAAAATAAAATAGAAAAATCTCAATCAGAAAGAAAGCAGAAAGTATTAAAAGTTAGAACAAATTTAAAATGGGTCCAAAGGGAGAAAATAATAAGGTGTTAAATTTTAACCTAACTACTTCTACATTAATCCACTTCCCAATGCATTCTGACTGATAGCAAAGCTATTCACATCCCTTGCCAATGATCAGAGGGGATTCTCAGGTGGCATAATCCACAGGTAGACCCTGCAAATAGATTTGGGGCTTTGACTGTTATCCACACTCTTCTGAAAACTGGGTGATCAGAATTTAATCTCTAGTATAGTTCCTTCCTCTGATCTTGGATATTATTATTTGCATCAGTCTGTTTTAGTTTAGGTAGGTAGTATGTTTCTAGAAATTTGTCGATTTAGGTTTGCAAATTTGTTCAAAACATACTTTCACAGTATTGTATTTTTATCTTTCTATTTAAGTTGGTTCTATTGTGATATCACTCAGTTAATTTCTTATTTGTGATATTTGCATATCCCTTTTTTGCATTGTTAAGCTTTCCAGTGACTTGTTAATTTTCTTAATCCTTTCAAAAACTCATGTCTTCTTGAATCTATTGGGGGGGTTTTGTGTTTTCTGATACTTTTATTTCTGTTCTAATATTTATTTATTATTTCTTTTCCTTTAGTAGCTGAGGGGTTTTTTGCTGCTCTTTTTCAGACTGTTAAACATGTTGGATTAAGGTGTGGATTAAGATGCTGATTTTGATTCTTTCTTCTTTTTTGATGTGTATATTTATTACTATAAAATGCCCTGTAAGTATTGTTTTGGCTGTGTCCCAAAAGCTTGGGTATGCTATATTTTCATTCTTATTTGTTTCAAGAAATTCAAATTTTTCACTCCTATGTTCTTCAGTTACCCAATCAGTTTTAAGCATGATGTTCAATTTCTATGAATTTGAAATTTCTCCTCAGTCTTCCTATCATTAATTTCTAATTTTATATACTTTTGGTCTAAGAAAATGGTTTGTAATATCTCAGTATTTTAAAATGTATTAAAACTTGTTTTGTGGCTTAACATATGGTCTATTCTGGGGCATATTCTATGTGTTCTGGAAATGAATAAAGATTGTACTCTTGGGTGGAGTGTTCTGTATATGTCTAAGTGATCATGTTGATTAATTGTATGATTTAGTTCTTCCGTGTCTTGAGTGAATTTCTTTCTAGTTATTCTGTCCATCCTCAAGAGTGATGTATTTACATCTCCTACTATTTTTGCAGTATGGTCTATTTCTCTCTTCAGCTCTCTGAGAATTTGATTAATGTATTTTGAGGGGTTTTCATTTAGATGCATAGATATTTATTATGATTGTGTCTTCTTGCTCAATTGTCCCTTTAATCATGATGTAATGTCCTTTAGGGGG
>NW_022103928.1:43344817-43346506 GCF_000313985.2 Echinops telfairi
AAATATTCAAACTGAAATCAGCAGCTATTTTCTTTGTCAGTCAACTAATTAGTTGCATACTTATTAAGTCCCTCAGAGGATGCACACAGACAAGTGTAGCCATGGTTGTGGGAGGGTACGGTTGGAAGATTTTCTAACCAACAGGTGGGGTGGGAAATAGGGAGTATTCCACCTCACCCCTTGTGTCCTCTGTCTCTATGCTGATGGTTTATCAAACATCAAAAGAATGGAATCAAAAGAAAAAAACAACAAAGCCCACCACCTGAACAGGCTGCCGCTTTTTCTCAAGACCCCTGTCCCATGGCTGACTTCTAAGGACTTCATAGGGTGTGTGTATTAAGGGTTGGTTCTTATCTTATGACAGGCCATGCTGATGGTTTATCAGAACAAAAGAAAATAGAAGGGAGACAAAAATTTAAAGTTCCAGCCAGTACTTTCTTGAAGACACTCCAGATGATTGGTTCCTTCACTAAAGCCAATTACCCAAGCTGGGTGAGTTAGCCCAGCCGCTGAAGGCTTCATGCATCAAATGTGTGGGCCAGCATCTCATCTGGGCACAGAGAGCCATGAGAGGCTCCAAATGATTGAGCCCCGACCCCATTCCACTATCTTCCTATGCTGTATGACATTCCCACCTGATCCATCCTTCAAATTTCATTGGACAGGCCAGGATGTGTAAGAAGATGGTACAACAAGCTGTTGAGTTCACTACTTTGGGCACTAATCACTCTTCTACTCACTGGAAATTTGGGCAGCCAAGGGGTAACCCAGTAAATGTTTTCTGACATTTTAGTTGTAGAGGGAACATTCAACATTCAGCAAATCTGTCTATGTCACCATCTTCCTTAAAACCCTCCATATTTTGCTTTCTTGACTGCTGCTTCCATGAGCATTGATTGTGGATTCAAGCAAGATGAAATCTTTGACAACTTCAATCTTTTCTTTGTTGATCATGATGCTATTTTATTGGTCAATATGTGAGGATTTTTGTTTTCTTTACATTGAGTTATCTATACTGATGGCTGTAGTCTGGATCTTCATCACCAAGTGTTTCAAATCCTCCTCTTTCACCAAGCAAGTTTGTGTCATCTGTATATCGGAAGTTGTTAATAAGCTATCCTCAAATCCTGATGCCAATTTCTTCTTATATAATCCAGTTTCTTGGGTTGTTTGCTCAGCATACAAATTGAATAAGTATGATGAAAGCATTCAACTTTGATGCACACCTTTTGTCCAGGGATGAGTATACAAAGGCATATTTGGGGAAGTGATAAGATCTCTCAAAATGAAAAATTTGGCAAGATTAAGGTAGTGAAACATTTGCTATGCCAAAAAATGATCACAGTGCTTTAAAATAAAATACATAACCAATCCCAAAATATCAATAAATAACAGTAATATGATAAATCATACAATGAAGAAGGAAAAGTAATATTATCATATAAGAAAATCCAGAGGACTTCCAGCAAGAAGGTGACTGAGTAACACATACCAGAGGGACTCCACAGAAATAAGCATAGGAGAGTCACTCAGAGGGAAATTCCAGACTGTCAGGTCCCAGGAGGAGCACCATAAAGATAAGTAGGCACAGATCCACTAGGTTTTGAGGAGCTAGGGTTATTGGGCTTACCACTGTGGAGGCCGGCTCGGGTTTGACCTAAGCCCCACCACTGTCTCAGCCAGAGCCAG
>NW_022103928.1:43347276-43349604 GCF_000313985.2 Echinops telfairi
TACACTCCCATTGCATCAGGCACCCCCATGCACCCTCTGGGGTAGTCCAAGCTGCCATGGGCCATACCTCCACAGCTCCTTGTGAAATCATCCAGTGAAGCACCATCCTCATAGGTCCACAACCACAAAACCAGTGTCCCCTGATAGGACCATCCAATTTGCCCTCCAAATAATAGAATACTGGTTGACTATGGAAAGAGTGAAGCCACAGGATGATAAAGTGGTAGGCCAACCCCATAGTGCAATTAACTGCAGGCAGTCGAAGAAGCATTCCTACAAGTCTCCCAGAGAGAGCCCAGTACTCTTTGATGCTCTGAAAAATGGCACCAGGCTCCTCTAAAACAATGCAATGCAAACAATTGGGCCCAATGACCTCAATGGAAAAAAAAAGGAGAAACAAAGGGCAATGTTGGAAGTGGTCCTGAATGTAAAGACGTGCATAGAAGAAGCAGATATTGATCTGCCACAGAGAGAAATTTTCAAAATGCTTCTTGGAGTCATACAGGATAAGAAGGAAACAATATAGAAAAAAAAGATGAAATGATATAGGAGATAAAGTCCATATACCAAAGGAAAATACAAAAGCTCTGGGACGAGATAACAAAAACCAGTAGCCAACTCATGGACATCACCAGCCGACTGGAGGAGGCAGAGAACCATACCAGTGACTTAGAGAACAAGCAGACTTTATCAAATGTGAAAAAAAGGTTTAATAAGATCATCAGAGAAGCTGAAGAAAACCTAAGTGCTGTGTCTGATCCTATGAATAGGAACAACATCAGAATAATTGGATTACTGGAGGAAGACATAACAAAGAAGTCAACTGCTAAAACCGTGAGAGAATTCTTGAAGGAAAACCTCCGTAACAGCTTAATGAAGGAAAACCATTCAGGAGGTTGAAAGAACACCAGCTAGACTAAATCCCAAGAAGGCACCAAGGCACATAATAGTTAAACTATCCAACTTTCAGGAAAAGGAGAAAATCATGAGAGCAGCTAGGGAAAATCAAGCAGTCACATGCAAATAAGAATATGCTCAGACCTATCAGCAGAAACTATGAAGAGGAGAGAGTGGAGTAACATATTCCAAAAATTGAAGGAAAATAACACAAACCGAAGAATACTCTACCCAGCCAAATTATCTATCAAGATAGATGAAGAAGTAAGAGTCTTCCCAGACAAGGAAAAGCTGAAAGAATATGTTACAAGAAACCCAGCCCTACAAAATATCCTTGCCAACCCAGTATGGGCAGAAGAGCAACACTCACCAAGCATAAAGAAGAGAGTGCCACATAGAACAACCCCATCCAGTGGGCACCAAAGAGAAAATAGCCCCCAAGATAGTATTGGCTTAAGGGTGGAAAGAAGTCAAGAATGCAGCACATACACACACACATGCACAACACACCGATAAGAAAAGGAGGTAGGAAAATACCCAACACAAAAGGTATAAGATGACATCACAGAGTTCACAGATGGAGGTAATAACCCTGAATATCAATGGACTGAACTCAGGCATTAAAAGACTGAAGCTCGTAAACTGGCTTAGAAAACACAGCCCATCAATCTGCTGCCTACAGGAGACACATCTCAAGACTACAGACAAAACTAGACTGAGAATCAAAGGCTAGAGAAAAACATACCAAGCAAACTGCAATTCAATAAATGCAGGGGTTGCAATCCTAATATCAGATAAAATTGACCTCAAAGTGTGAAAAGAGATAAGGAGGGACACTACATAATGCTCAAGGGCACTGTAGACAAAGAACCACTGAACATTTTAAACATATATTCCCCAAATGAGAGATCCACTAAATACATCAATCAAGCACTCCAAAAGATGAAAATAGAAATCACAGGCTCAACAATTAAAGTAGGGGACTTCAATACACCACTCTCTGAGAAAGATTGATCGCAGTGAAAGAAACTCAACAAGGGGGCTACAGATGTAAACACTACAATTAGACAATTTGACTTGATATATATTTACAGAGCTCTCCAAATACAAAAAAAAAATCATTCTTTTCAAGTTTACATGGCACATATTCAAAGACAGACCACATGTTGGGGCATCAAGTGAATCTGCATAAATTTAAACACATTGATAATATACAGACCTCTCTCTCTGACCACTGTGCCATAAGGCTGGGATTCAACAAAAGTAAGATGAAAAAATTAAAGGCAAAAAATTGGAGGATGAATAACTCTCTATTGCAAAAGGAGTGTATACTGACCCAGATCAGAGATGAAATTAGGAAATTTCTAGAAACCAACAAGTATGAGAACATGACATACCAAAACTTATGGGACACAGCAAAGGCTGTTATCA
>NW_022103928.1:43353834-43377228 GCF_000313985.2 Echinops telfairi
GTGTGTGTGTGTCCCTGATGGCCTCTGAGTCTTTGGCTCTGGGCAATAACTCCTCATAAAACTTCCTGTTCCACTGAAATTACATTCATTCCTACATTTTATGTTTATTCCTCATCTATCAACTTGCTCTTATCTACCCTGCCTGCACTTTACATCACTAATGCTGTGGCTCTGCCAATTAATCTTGCCTATCACTTTGACTATCTGAGGCATGCAGATTTCTTTCCTCAGCTCAAATGTCTCCCTCCCTGCTCCGTCTCATAACATTTAATAGGGCTTTCTCCAAGGGAGCTAGAAATCCAGGCCATCATTCAGGCTGACAGACAGTGTTTATGAAGCTTTTACTCTACATACATAGAGTTAGAAAGGGCTAACCTCATATCCAGATGTTTGCCTTTAGTGTTCTTAGCATCTGGTTTGTTGTCCCTTCCTCCGCCTGTCCCAGGCCCTCCTCATGCCCACCAGCCCCTCTGCAGAATGATCAGTGCCCTGGTGATCTTCCCATACACCCTCCTCCACCGAAACCAGCTCTCTGGGTTTGTCCCACCATGTTTTCCTTTAGGAACAGAACGCCTTCTCAGTGGTGTCACTCGGGTTAGTGTCACCAGTACAGAATCGGATATTATTCACAATATTATTAACAAGTGAGCAGAAGCCTTTTAATTTTTTTCCTTGTTTTATTTTAATTACTACTTCATTCTCCAAAAAGTTATTGATACAGGTTCACAAATACTAAGTATGACAATATTGTGGCCAAAATATCAGACATTTCGACAAAATCAGCAACTATAAAAATACCTGCATCAACAAAAACAACAGAGGATACAGTAGCAGGAGATGGAGCCATGTGATTCAAAGGTCATTAGAATTGGTTGCTCGTGACAGTTCTAAGCTGTGTGCGTTGTGTAGAAAGCACATAAAGTTAAACTATGGACTCAGTATTGCTCAGCATTCAAGACGTCACACCAAGTTGCCTCCCAAGAAGTGAAACCAAGATAACACACCGCCACCACAGGCGCATCATGAAAATGGACTTATCTGGAAGACGTATGGACTAAATACATCACCACCGCGGGCGCAACTTAGAGACATGGACTTATCTAAGAAACATATGAACTAACCCACTCCCACTGAGACTTATAAAACCTACAGCAACTAAGGCACAGAAGCATTTCTTTTCTTACCATATTGTTATATACTGTGCTCATTAACGTTTTTGTGATACAAGATTTATCATCAGTAATTTATACCTGTCTCATGTGTATTCTTACCTGCATCAAACTCAGTCCCTCAAGTTTGGAAGGTCCAAAATGTAAATGAGCATGAAAGTTTAACCTTGTATGGGTATTGATACATCTAAGCTGGGTTTACAAAAATGGTTTTGTAAACCAATGGTATGACTGACTACATAGAAACTTTTATAGGAACTCATTAATTTCAGCAGGTGTCACCCCTTCTGAGAGTGCCACCGCATGTAGTCCACATACCTTCCTATGGATGCCACTGTCACTTCTACCCTCACTTGGACTGCGTGTGCCACCTGGTCATTCACCAGCCCTGCCCCATCCAGCCTCTGAGAGCCTCTCCCCATGCCTTACCATGGAAACTCACTTCTATCACCACACTCAAACCCAAACAGATTTTCAAAGCCTTAACTGCACCAAGAAAAGTAGAAAATGAAATGGTGAGAGACCTGGACGGATAAATAGCAAACAAACAAGAAACAAACTCACTACCATGGAGTCAATTCTGACTCACAGCAACCCCCTAGGACAGGGTCGAACTGTCCCTGTGTGTTTCCAAGACTATCACTCTTTAAGGAGTAGAAAGCTCCATCTTTCGCTCACAGAGTGGCTAATGGTATTGAACTGCTGACCTTTTGGTTAACGAACTTAGGTGTCATCCATGTGGCAATCTGCTTCCATAAAGACCATAAGGAATGGTGTGTCTGCGTAGTGCTTGGCTGCTTTCCAAAAAGTTGGAGGTTCAACTCTACCTAGAAGTACCTCTGAAGAAAGGCCTGACAATGGGTTTCCCCCAAATTTCCACTGCAAACCCACAGAGCACTTCCACTCTGACATATGTGGGGTTTTCAGGAGTCAGAGTGAGCTCAAGGTCAACTGATTATCTCTGTAATAGAGAAGGAATGGAAGGGGAAGAAACCACCTACAAGTTCTACTTCCCCAGGCACATAGGTAGTTGCAAGTAAGAAGGTTCTAACTCTTTCTACTATAAAGTCATGGAATAGGTAGACGAAGCGCTTCTATAGGGAAGAGACACACATTCTCAGGTTTAAACTCCCATGTGCCCCGGCAGCTGCTGGGGCTCAGGGTTCCATGGCACAGCTGTCTGTTGCTGCCTACAACAGATTAGTTGAGGTCTCAGACTTACTACTTTGTGGATACCATACGCTACAATTATTTGTTACAGGGCATTGCTTAGGAATTGCTGCCATATATATTTTGCTGAAGATGATCTTTAAAAGTTCATCTAGAATTTTTTTAACCAAAGAAATTTACCCATGGGGATTGGCCTCTTTTGTCACAGTGCAATAGGCTTTCAGCTTTCTAAGATTTCTCCCACTGACACACATTTACAACTTGGCGATTTTGCTCCCAGGATATCTCCCCACTCAGGGGGCCCCTTCCCTGATTGCCTCTAATTCTCTCACTAGACCTTGGGAAAGAAGAGGACTTGAAACTGCATAAATAGCCTAGCCTTTTCTCTCTCTCTCTCTCTCTCTCTCTCTCTCTCTCTCTCTCTCTCTCTCTCTCAGACACACACACACAATCAGCCTTAACCAAGAAACACACTCTCCCTGCAGTATGCAGCTGCTGGCTGGCATGGCTGGAGCATCTTAAGGAATGTCTGGAGCCCATTGTTCTATAGGCATCTACACAGCTTAGGCACTATGATCCATTGCCAACTCACGTCACTTCCATGAGGAGCTTGCAGCAACCGGATTCAGTGCATCGCCCCTAGGATGTCCACTAGTGGGGATGAGTGGACATCCCAAATAATCCAGGCACTTGCCGTCCTCAGTGATCGCACAGAAAACCTAAGCCTGAGACAACCGAATGAGTGTTTGCAGAGGAGGACACTGAGACCCAAGCCCAGGAGGCCTGAGTTCCAATCAGCCAAGTAGGAGGGCTGGTCTATGATTTGCTTTCTCCAGCCTTGTGGGACTTCTACAGCCAGGAGCCATAGGCACACAGGTGTGGCTCTTCTCGTTAATGAAATACAGAGACACTCCTGGCTGACATGATTTCAGAAACACCAAAAAGGACTCCGTGCCCTTCCTCCGTGCAATGTGTTGGGTATAAAGAAAGCTGGCAAGCCTGAAGTTGACCTCTGTCTCCACTTGATGTCCAAAGCTCCAGCAGTCTCCCACATCTCGAAGCACTAACTCACCGAGAGCTGCGCTCCTCCCACTTTATTGGCCCCAACGCTCCACAATCAGAATCCTTAATAGGGCCCAGTACAACTCTTCGATGTAGTAACCTCCTCAGATGCCAGAAAACAACTGTGACACTTGGGAGTTAGCTTAGGGTTTGCTATGGCGTGATTTAGGATCCAACTAGGGGAAGGCGAGGGAAGTTAGCTCGTCTCGGCCTCATGGAACTCGGCTAAATATTGCTGCCCTTTCTTTCACCTCCAGTCTCAGGCGTGCCAAGACCCAGAACAAGGGAGCTATCAAAGAGGACTACCACCTGGAGCTCCAATTAGCTGATCAATCATGGGGATATTTTTGCAAACTATTGCCTCACCTCCATCCCCTCAATAAAATCGGTCTGATTTATGTTGACTCATTCATGGGCTCTTTCCTCCCACATAGACTGCAGAGATGTGATTATGTGCTCTGCAGACACAGACAAAAATGAGGCCCACCCTGTATGAGAAATGACCCTGATTTGCACCCACTAGATGGCTGGGGTAAGAACTTGCTCAGGAACCATCACAGGAGCCACCATTCTCCCCTTGTGACTTAATTATTTGAAAATGTATGGGAGAGAGGGAGGTATGATTTCCCAAATGTTGTTTTCCAGAAATTAGTTTTACAAAATGTCAATGTGGGGAGAAGAGTGTTAGGATTTGGGAAATGTTAGGTTAAATCAAATGAAGCAGGGTGGGGGCTGCTGCTGCTGCTGCTGCTGCTGCTGCTGCTGCTGCTGCTGCTGCTGCTGCTTTTGCTGTTACTTTGAGCCTCCCTGAAGCTCCTTAACTGCTAATGTGCACTGTGACTCTCCTAGAAGAGCTGCTAATAGCAGCACCACCTCTCACTACCTCTGTGAACACTGCTCTTCTCTCAGCTGCCACCACCCGGATGGCAGCAACTGCCTCTCTACCGAAAATCTTGCCTTTCTGTGATCTCTTCTCCTCAGCCCAGGCACTGGCCAGAGGGATGCGATCAAACTGCCAGTTGTTGATTCCACTCTTCTGATCAAAGCCTTCTGGGGACTTATCAAATCACCAGAACAGAGAACCAAGATCCTACTTTAGCTTAAAACACCTTATAGTTTCTGGGCCCTTTTCCTTTTGGATTTCCTATCCTTATGTATTTAGCCCCTTGCTATTTCTTAAGAATCCTAGGACAGTACCATCATCATGAACTCTGCAATGCCTGCTCTCGACCTGGAAAACTCCAGCCCGTATGACCTGCATGTTCACGCATCATCGTCTCCGTTATTAATTCAGAGTATCCCTGAGATCTTTCTACACAAAATAGCCCAGCATCCTCACTCTCTGTCTCCTAATCCTGCCCCAATTTTCTTCACAACACTAAATACTAAGTGATATTTTGTTGAGATATATATAACACTTTTATTATCTATATCTATAGCTATCTATCCACCACTTGTCTGTCAGTTTGTCATATTGTGATCATTCGTATGTTGCTGTGAGGCTGGAACTATGTCAGTGGTATTTTGAATGCCAGCAGGGTCACCCAAAGTGAACAGGTTTCAGATTAAGAAGAGACTACAAAGAAGGAACAGGTTGTCTGCTTCAGAGGAAGGAGCCACTGAAAGCCTTATGCATGACAATGAAACACCGTCAGATATTGAAGGCCAGAAGAATTGAAGCATAACACTGTCAGAGGTAGTGCCAGAGATCAGCCGCTCAGGTCAGAAGGCACTCAAAAGATGACTGAAGAAGAGTCTCAAAGTCAAGTCGGCCATAATGATGTGAATGGAGTAAAGTCTATGGGAATAAGCCTTGGGGACCTTCATTTGCTAATGGGGCATGTCTCAAAATGGGAAGAAATTGCTGCAAAGTTGAAAAATAACCAGAACTTGGAATACACAGAATATGATTATAGGACAATTGAAGTTCATAAAAAGTGAAATGGAGCACTTAAAGAGAGATATCCTAGGTGTTAGTGAACTGATATGGGCTGGTATTGGCCATTTTGAATCAGATAATCATATGGTTTACCATGCTGAGAATGATACTATCAAGAGGAATGATGTATTCATAATCAAAAAGGAACATTTCAAGTTCTATGTTGAAGAACAATGCTGGCTGTGATAAGATTATATCTGTCCACCTTCAAGGAAATCCAATCAAGATAACTATTGAATAATGAATTTATGTACTAATCACTAAGGCTAGTAATTAAGATATTGAAGAATCCTAAAAAGTGTTTTCAGTCTGAAATTAATCAAATACACAATAAGATGCATAATTATTGGAGATTGGACTGTAAAATTTGAAAACAAAAAGGAAGGAACAGTAGTTGGAAAATATAGTCTTGGTGATAGAAATGAAGCTGGAGATCACATGATAGAATTTTGCAACACTTCAATGACTTATTCATAGCAAACACATTTTTTTCAATAACACAAAAGGTGATTATACACATGCACTTCTCCAAATGGAGTACAAAGAAATCAAATTGACTATATATCTGATAAGAGATTATGCTCGATATCAGGAGCTAAAACTAGTCCAGAAGCTGACTATGAAGTAGAACACCAATTGCTCAGATGTAAGTTCAGGATGAAGTTCAGGAAAATAAAAACAAGTCCATGAGAGTCAAAACACCAAATTGATTATAGCGCACCTGAATTTTGAGAGCATCTGACATGCAGATTTGCTATATTAAACCCTCATCTCAGAAGGTCTAATAAGTGGGAGGACATCAAGCATATCATTCATACAGAAAACAAAAGTTCACTAAAAAGATAAAAAAGAGACTCTGAAACTTGCTCTTAATTATCGAGTAGCTAAGACAAATGAAAGAAGTGATGATGTCAAAGAGCTGAACAGAATATTCTAAAGGGCAGCTAAGAACACAAAGTCAAATATTAGAATGAAATGTGCCGAGACCTGGAGTGAGAGAAACAAAAAGGAAGAACACATTCGGCGTGTCAAAAACTGAAGGGACTCAAGAAAAAACTCAAGCCCTGAGTTGCAAATTGAAAAATTCTATGGACAAAATATAGAATGATGCAGGAAGCATCAAAGGAAAATGGAAAGAAGACACAGAATCACTGTACCAAAAAGAACGAGTTAACATTCAACCGTTTCAAGAGGTAGCAGCTGAGAAAAAGAAAAAAAAGAAAACCAATGGTGCTAAAGGAAGATGTTAAAGGTGTACTGAGCCAAAACCAAGGCACCAGGAATTGATGGAATACCAACTGAAATATTTCAACAAGCTGATGAAACACTGGAAGAACTCACTCGTCTATGCCAGGAAATTTGGAAGACAGCTACTTAGTCAACTAACTGCAAAAGATCTAAATACCCATTCCAAAGAAAGGTGACCCAACAGAATGCTCAATTTATAGAATAAAATTGTTAATATCACATACAAGTATAATTTTGCTGAAGATAATCCAAAGTGGTTTCAGCAGTACATTGACAGGGAACTGCCAGAGGTTCAGGCTAGATTCAGAAGAGGATGTAGAACAAGGGATAACATTATTGACATGAAATGGATTTGGGGTAAAAGCCAAAGAGAATACCAAAATGATGCTTACTTGTGTTTTATCGACTATGCAAAGGCATTCTATTGCATGGATCATAACAAATTATGGGTAGCTTTGAGAAGAATGGGAATTCTAGAACATTTTATTGTGCTTATGCAGAAGTAATACATGGATCAAGAGGCAGTTGTACAAGAGAAAAAGGAGATACTCTATGGTTTAAATGTATGTCAGGAAAAATGTATGCCAGGGTTGTATCTTCTCAACATATTTATTCAACCTGTATGCTGAGCAATGATCAGAGAAACTGGATTATATGAAAAAGAATGTGGCATCAGGATTGGAGGAAGGATTTTCAACAACCTATGATATGTAGATGACACAACCTTGCTTGCTGAAAGTGAAGCGAGTTGAAGAACTTGCTGATGGAAATCAAGGATTACATCCTTCAGTGTGGATTACAACTCAATGTAAAGACCCAAATCACCACAACTGGACTAATTGTTAACATCATGATAAATAGAGAAAAGATTGAAGTTGTCAAGAATTTCATCTTGCTTGGCTCCACAGCCAATGCTCATGGAAGCAGCAGTCAAGAGATCAAATGACATATTGCATTGGGTAAATCTGCTGCACAAGTCCTTTTTAAAGTGTTGAAAAGCAAGGATGTTATTTTGAGGACCAAGGTTTGCCTGACCTAAGCCATAGTATTTTAAATTGCCTCATATATATGTGCAAGTTGGACAATGGACAAGGAAGACTAAAAAATTGATGCATTTTAAGCAAATGTGGTGAAGAAAGCTGATGGTGCCTGGCTTTCAAAAGATACAGAGTCTGGGATCTTAAAGGCTTGAAGGTAAACAAGCTGCCATCTTTCTCAGAAGCAACAGAGCCCACATGGAAGAAGCACACCAGCCTGTGTGATCACGAGGTGTCGAAGGGATAAGGTATCAAGCATCAAAGAACAAAAAATCATATCATTGTGAATGAGGTGGAGTGCAGACTGGGGACCGAAGATCCATCTGTAGGCAACTGGACTTCCCCTTACAGAAGGGTTGTGGGGAGGAGATGAGCCAGTCAGGGTGCAGGGTAGCAATGATGAAACATACAACTTTCCTCTAGTTCCTGCCTCCCACCCCCATTATGATCCCAATTCTACCTTACAAATATGGCTAGACTAGAGGATGTATACTGGTACAGATAGGAACTGGGAACACAGGGAATCCAGGACAGATTATCCCTTCCAGACCAGTGCCAAGAGTGGTGATACTGGGAGGGTGGAAAGAAGATGGGATGGAAAGGGGGAACTGATTACAAGGATCTACATATAACCTCTTCCCTGGGGGATGGACAACAGAAAAGTGGGTGAAGGGAGACGTCAGACAGTGTAAGATATGACAAAATAATCATTTATAAATTATCAAGGGTTCAATAGGGAGGGAGAAGCAGGGAGGGAGGGCAAAAATGAGGAGCTGATGCCAGGGGCTTAAGTGCAGAGCAAATGTTTTGAGAATGATGAGGGCAATGAATGTATAAATGTGCTTTACCCAATGGATATATGTATGGATTGTGGGTAAGAGTTCTATGAGCCCCTGATAAAATGATTTAAAATAAAAAAGAATTGGCACATTTAAGTGATGGTGCTGGCAAAGAATACGGACAGTACCATGGACTGCCAAAAGAACCAATCTGTCTTGGAAGAATGTTAGAATGTTCCTTAGAGGCAAAGACGGCCAGGCTTTGGACAAGTTGTCAGGAGGGATCAGTCCCTGGAAAAGGACATCATCATGTTTGGGAAAGTAGAGAAGCAGTGAAGGAGAGGAAGGGCCTCAGCAAAACGGATTGACTCAGGGGCAACGACGTTCTAAAACACAGGACTGATGGTGCCGATGGTGCAGTGGTTCGCTCTGTTGTTGGTAGAACGGCTGAGTCAGAATGGCTAGATAACAAGAACAACAATACCTATTTATAGAAGCTCAGGTGGCACCATGGGTGAAGAGTTAAACTGCTAACCTGATCGTTGATGGTTCAAACTCACCAGCTCCTCTGTGGGAGCAAGACGAGGCGATCTGCTTCTGTAAATATGGTTGAATCAGAAACGTTATGGGGCATTTCCACCCTGTCCGACAGGATCACTCTGAGTTGGAATAGTGTGTTTCTCTCCACTGCAACATAAATTACACTAGAACAGGATTAATCTTCTTTTTTTTTTTTAGTGCTGTATTCCCAGCACCTACCACGCCGGGGGCACAGACTAGGGCTTAAGAAAGCTGTACCTAACATCAATGGTGCTGTCTTTCAGGGGGCTAGTGCCCCATTTTTACTTTCCCTGGAAGTCAGAAAAAGAGTAATTCTGGTCCCAATTGTGATACCACAGGACATTCTCCTGTGGGCTGGAGGGTGAAGTGCTGCAAGGCAACCTTGTTTCCTCGTCCGCCATTCATTCTCGACAAATACGGGATGTCAGGGGACTTTATGAGTGCTAAATCAGTTTTATTGGTCATCTGATTTGATTGATCTTGTTAGATCTGACAAAAAATCGATTGAAAAAAATATATATGTGCCTTCCTGGAATGGGCACTCCGCCTTCAGGTGTAAAAAAAATTTGACAAGCATAGAAGAAGATTAAAAAGCAGCCTTGATAAAATATCACTATGTCTGTCGACTGGCAAAAGACCACCTTCTGACCTTCAAAAACGGATAGAAAATGAAGATGGGACAAATGGAAAGGACTTAGTAAATTTGGGGAGATCACCCTACAGGTCTACCACCTGTCTGCCAGTTTGCTAAACTATGGTGCTTTGTGTGCTGTTAAGATGTTGGAAGCTTTGCTACCTGTATTTAAAGTACTAGCAGGGTCACCCATCTCGGACAATTTTCAGTGGAACTTCCTGATTAAGACTGTAGAAAGAAAAACTGGGTGATCTACTTCCAAAATTATCCAGTGAAAATTACATGGATCGGGGGAAGGAGGGAGGAAAATGAGGAGGTAATGCCAGGGGGTTAGGTGGAGAGCAAATAAATTAAAAAAAGAAAAGAAAATTATATGGATCACTGGAATATTATCTGATGTTGTGCTAGCAAATGAGCCCCTCTTTGTTAGAAGACACATAAAATGCACAGAGGTCACAAGAATAAGCTCAAAATCACAGAAATCTTGGCCTTGAAATAGGATTAATCCACCCTGAGGAAAAGCTGACATGACACCAGCTAACCCTACAGATGATTTCCAGCTCTCCAGGAAAGAAGAAGGGCTGCCATGACCAGGTGCTCTCTAGAATCCTGCTACAAACACTGCAGAGACAGGAGGACAGCCAAGAGAGTCACAGAAGAAATGTAAACATGAAGATTCAAGAAGATACCTGGAGAGGCAACAATGATAGTGTCCTTAAACTACCCAATCTGATAGGAAGAAGACTGTCTCTGAGTAAAACCATCCTGCCTCTACAATTCTGTAGCTGTGTGACCTTGAGTCAATAGATTTTTTTCTCCAATTTACAGTGTGTGTGTGTGTGTGTGTGTGTGTGTGTGTGTGTACATTGTGACAAAAAGTGGGGTACTGTTTTAGTCTGAGTTCTCTGGAGAAGCAAACCAGTGAAGCTTATACACATGTAAGACCCTGAATCTCGTGAAAATGGCTCACCGTTACATAAGTGGGCAAATTCCAAATGCAGGAGTCAGATATTAGGCTGGAGGCTTCTCTTGACTCCTGTAGCTGCAGGGCCTGATAAAGCCATGAAACCAAATTTGTGGTTACAGATGTGAATGAATCCAACAGTAGCAAGTAAGGTGACAGGCCCCTGATGACTCTCAGAAAGCACAGACAAGGCAGGAAACAGTTGGCTCAAGTCCCAAGAACCATGGGTCAGTGAGCCAGATGCTGGATCAGTAAAAAGTAAGCAGGTTTTTCCGCAGTGTCCGTATCTATTAGAACAAGACCACATCACCATTTAAACTTCTTCCATTTGATTGACCACTCATATCAGATGTCATCATGGGGTATTGGTAAGTCTTAACTACCAAACCACTGAGAATCCTGGCCTCTGCCACTATCCTTGAGGGAGTTCTGGAAAGGGGCTAATAGTGCTTCCACTGTCCACTTTCAAGTATGCCTGCATATCCTACAGAATTATCTGTAAACTAAGTACAAGTGTTTCCTTCCTTGATCAACGGATCATAAGAAACTCCCAATGAGGCCATGTGTACAGGCTGAGAAGGAAGTTAATGTGACACGAGGGGAGATCAGAGCACTTGCAACACTTCATCGTGAACCTTACCTGCGCATTTGGGTCTTGATCAAGCCCAGTATTGCATACAGCACTTCCGTTTCATGTTAAAATGCTGCTGTGCATGTCAAACTTCATGACTCTGTGGATCAGACTGCACCTAGTTCATGATTGGCAGCTCGGGCCAGATGGTAGCCCATGGTGAGGCATGCATTCTCTACTAAGGTCCAGTAACAAGCCAAAATCTTTTTCCTAAAAGGCAAGCAGTTATCAGCAGATGGCAAGGCTTTGATCTAAAACCCTGAGGGTCTGCTCTGTGGCTCAGCAATAGGGACCAAAGGTGATCAAAGTCTACGCAGACTAAATTATGACGTGGTGCTGGGGAATTGAAATATCTCTTGGGTAAACTGCTAAAGGTGTATTGTTTCCCCCTTGTCAACTGAAGGCAAAGTGTCTCCTTTAATATCAGAACTGAGAAAAGGCATTGTTTAGCTCAGTGACTACACACTAGGTTCTATGAATGAACCAATGAACCAGTGCCTTCACCATGACATCAGACATCATTCACATTGGGGAATTCAGTTGGAATTGTAATTCAGCTACTTTGTTAAGGCTCTTTTCCTGGACACAAGTGAAAACTTTGAGGTGTTTTGTGTTTGTTTGTTTGTTTGTTTGTTTGTTTGTTTGTTTGTTTGTTTTATACAGCACATATGCAGACTCTGAAGCCCTAAGCTCATCTCTTCCTTTACCATTGGGCCAACCTGCCAACTTTCCTATACTTTCCATTCTGATAAAATTGCAGAAAAGTATTAAATGCCTTGTCCTGAGAGCCTTGCAATTAGCAAAATAATGTTTAATAGGACTTGCAATTGTGTTGAGTCAGTTAAAGCGTGGTTTGGAAAATGTCAGCCAATTACATAGTGTTTTTTCTTATACACTCATGGAATATCTGTATTTAACCCTTACAACTTTTGGTTGCCGGGATGGGGTGGGAGGCTGCATCCTCACAGGTTTCATCCTTTGGTGAATCCTTATAAAATATAGCCTGTTTCTGGACTGTTTTGTTCCTTCAAAATGCTCTTTAATCTTAACAGAAGCTCAAGTGTGCTCTTTGACATTTCTTGGTTTGGGGTACAAGGGTTTCAAATGAGCTTGTCTTCAGCAGTCCAGAGATGATAAGGACCATGAACTGTGTGCTCATGTGGAACCTGTCTATGGATCAAGAGACACTTGTGAAAACCGAACAAAGGAATATCGCATGGTTTAAAGTCAGGAAAAGTGTGCTTCAGGGCTGTTTCTGTTCACCTTATTTATGCAATCTGCATGCTGAGCAAATCATCAGAGAAGCTAGATCGCATGAAGAATTACGTGTGAAGGAGCCAAGTAAGGAGGGCTGTGTCTCGTGTCACGTATCTGTCTAGGACGGTGCGCAAATGTCTGTCCTAGCTGGTTCTCATAAACTGCTTCCTTACTGCAAACAGTAAGGAATTTGGGAACAGCTGAATAAGTGTGCCCTGGGAGCAGTAAACAAAAGCGGTACGGGCTGAGATACGGAACTCACTCTCAAGGCTATGAGAAATTCAAGCGTGAGAATAGCAAACTTGTCTGGGAACACTCCCAGTATTTAGTACTTAAAAACAAAGCTCTGTGGTCCATCAGGGCTGCAGTTGGTACCGCCTCTGTCTGTGTCTATTTTGTGCTGCAGTCCTGTATTGTCTGTGTGTGTGTGTGTGTGTGCGCATGTGTGTGTGTGTGTGTGTGTTTAGTTCCATGTTCATTCTCCCTGCTCAAGAAACTGCATCAACGTGGCACCAGGGTTAGAGGAAAGTTTATTAAAAATCTATGATATGCAGATTACACAACCTTTCTCGCTAAAAGTGTAGAAGACTTTTGTACTTATGATGGATATCAAGGATTATATTTTTCCATATGAATTACAACTCAATATAAAGAAAACCAAAATCCTCACAACTGGATGAAGAGGTAATCATCACAACTGGCCCAGTGGATAAATGGAGCAAAGATTGAAGTTTTCAAGAATTTTTTTCTTGTTTGGATCCATCATCACTGCTAATGGAAGCAGCAGTCAAGAGATCCAGTGATGCTTTGCACTGGGTAAACCTGATGCCTACCTCTTTAAAGGGTTCTTTGAGCACTCAGGTGAGCCTGAACCCAGTCATGGCATTTTCAATTGCCTCATATGCATATGCCAGTTGGACATGGAATAAGGAAGACTTGCGAAGAACTGATTACTTGAATTATTATTCTTGCAAAGAATATGAAAGTGCCATGGACTGCCAAAAGAACAAAATAACTTGGAAGAAGTACAGCCAGAATGCTCCTTAGAAGCAAGGATGGTGAGATCCTGATAACATGTCCAAACTCTCACACAGTTTGGACATGTTATCAGGAGAGTCCAGTCCCAAGCAAAGGACATCATGCTTAGTAGAGGAGCAGATGAAAAGAGGAAGACCCACTACAAGATGGATTGACACAATGGCTGCAACAATCAGTTCAAACATAAGAATGGCGAAGAGGGTGCAGGACCAGACGGTGTTTGGCTCTGTTCTACACCAGGTCACTAGGAGAAGGATCGGATTTCATGGCCCCTAAACAATAACATGCCAGTCTTAGGTTGCTAACTATTGGGCAACCTCATAATCAAGAGATTTGAACCATAGTCTACAGACTTCCACGTCTACAGCCTTGGGTTTACATTCCTCTACTTACTCTCACACTAGGGTTCTTCAGCTTTTCGTCAGTTATTTCAGTTCTTAAACTGCAACAAATATGTTAAGGTAAAATCTGTTTCTCAGAATGGAGTTTCCAAATCAAACAATCCTGAAGTGGTCTATGAAGAATGATGCACACCTCATAAAGACAACATCTAAAATCCTGGTAGCATATAGCATGCATCAGTGAGGACTGAAGAAGAAGAAGAAAAAAAAACTTGGTGAAAAATGCATGATTAGCAACATCATCCTGGTCAGACCTCTTACTGGGAGTCTATATCGTAATGTTAAGCAGTTTTCCCCAGGGCAAACTGCCCCTTCTTGGGTTACCCACCAACAGAAATGAAATCACCTCCTCAGAAATTAGACATGTCCACCCCCTACCCCCACCCTGCCGCCACGGGTCATGAATTTCTGTATCACCATTATAGGAATGTCTATTAATTTGAGTGACCGTGGAACTATGCTATATCGCAAGAACTGCTTGGTCTTGTCCCTTTCCCCTCTAAATTAAAACAAACAAACAAAATAAAAACCAAACCTATCTGAGGTGAGACCTCTTCTAAAGAAGTGGATTTTGAGATATACAAGTAAGGGAGTGATAACTGATAGTAAGCATTAAACAAGTTGTCTAAATTTTTAACAAGCAACCTCCTCCCAATCTCACTCAGGTAACTGTTTAGCCACAGATTTTGAGAGCTATGGGCACGTTGGCAGTGGGCTGAGACCCTGTTCTACTCTCGGAGCAATGGAGCGCCTCAGAAGAGGAAACTGAGTTCACAGAGGATCCATGGTAAACCTCCATTTCCCACCAACACACTCACCCTGTGACTGCCATTGCCCTTTCCCCACACCCTCTCAATAAGGAACTCTTTCAAGGGAGGCTTTCATGCTTGAAAATAAAATAGGAAAGGGAATTGAGAGATGGTAGTTTTAGGAGAGAACAATATCGAGAAATGGAAAAGCAGAAATGGCTGTCAATTTTACCCCAGGACTGCCAGCGAGGTCTGCTACCCTACTACTGCTACAATGGTGTTCTCTCTACTCCATTTTGCAAAATTACTTTTAATCATTTGGATCATATGAGGCTTCTGAAATTTATCCTTGAGGTCCAATGGAATCATTGTATAAGGGAGGAAACAAAAACTGAGGCATTGAGAAATTCTGGTTCTTAAAATAATAGGGGTCTTCAGCTGCAAAACTTGGGTAGAGACTGTGATTTTTTAAATGGATGTTTCACGAAAACTCAGGTATTACCAGTTAAATCAGTTTTGTGAATAGGTGTGGTAGTTACATAATCTGGTGTCAATTTGAGACTTGAGAGTATTACCAGTGAAAGCGTGGAGTCTGGCCTGTCAATCAAGATATAACCAATGTGGCCTCTGTGTGGGCATGGCCTTCCTCTGAGGATTCTGGGAATTCCTGTATTTCCTCCTTGGAGGTAGGAGACACCTTCTCTCTGCTCACTTTGTGTGAGACATCCCTGAGGAGAAGCCACATGGACCTACGCTGACACAGCTCTGGAGCCGGAGAAGCCATGTGTAGACCCCTGTCAGTGCTGAGATGTTTACAATGCTACTGGACCCAAAATACTTCCAACCCACTGGCCTGTGACCTGCATTCAGTGTCATTGCATGTGTTTCGTGAGTCAGAAGAGGACTTTATAGATGGGGATTGGACATATGAGCTAATATCAGACTTATGGACTTGGTCTGGACTGGGCTGGGATGTTCCCTCAATATTTAACTGCTCTTGTATGCAAACCTCTTTCTTCTCCACATATGTGTGTTTATGACTTTGTTTCTCTAGTCTACCCAGACTAACACAAGGATAAATTGAGCACTTGCCTTTTCAAACCCCTTGGATACGTGTGGAGGGACAGGTAGGGCTTGGGTGGGAGCAGTAACTCTCTAGAAACACAGCAAGTCTAAAGGTGGTCACAGGGTGGTGAGAGGGATATTTCAGGCATCCTAAGGGTCCTAGGATTTTGTGGAGAAAAAGGAATCCTGGAGGTTGCATAGAATGTAGGAAGATAGGTTAAAGGATTATAAAGAGAATTTCATGTACATTGGGTGGGGGGGCAGGCCATCATTGCCTTTGGGTTGGCTCTGTACCTATTGAAGAAAAAGCATTCTTCATCCTCAAGTCCTAGAACTCAGACTGGGACTTCCTTTCCACACCTAGTGTGACTCTACTGTATCGTAGACCAGAAAGCTGGAAAGCATCATTGATAACACGGAATCTTTATGCAAAATGTTTGGGTTTCGAATAAGTGAATTTGAATAAATCTTCAAAACAAAACCTGTTTCAGAAGGATCCGAGTTGTGAGCAGAGCACAGACTTTGAAGACAATGTTATAATACAGTTTTCCTCTTTGTTGTTTTTCTAATATTGTTACTTTACTTTTCATTTTTTAAATTTTATTTTATTGGGGGCTCTTACAGCTCTTACCACAATTCATACATATATCCATTGTGTCAATACAGTTTTCAACTAATACTAAGCATACATAGTAGTGTGGATTTAATCATGTGCCCCCCAAATTATGGGTTGTAAATCCTAACCCCTGTCATGGTGATAATCCCATTGGTAAATGAGGTTTTCTTTGTTGTTAATAATAAGACAGCATTATTGAGGATTATATCTTGAAGCACTCTCTTTTTGAGATCTAAAACAGATTAAACAAATAATGAAATGAGCAGAGATGGTGGGGGGGGGGGCAGATAGGCCCCAGGACATATAAAGATCAGTAAGGAGCCAAGGAATAGAAGCTGAAAGAACAATGACTTTCCCCCACAGCTGACAGAGATAGGGGCCTTGAATTTGAGCTTCCAACCTCCCAAACTACAAGAAAATTAATTTCTACTTGTTAAATCCACCCACAGTGGTATTTCTGTTGGAGCAGCACTAAATAACTAAGCCCCATCAATACACCTTAATGCTGAACATGTATCCAAGAGACCTTAGTGCTGCGCGCGCGCACACATACACACACACACACACACACACACACACACTACCACCCCCTACACTAACCACCTACACTAAAACCACCTACACTAACCCCACAAACATGCTCACATCTACCACCACGTTCACCCCAAGCACAAACAAAAACCACACCAACTAACCCAAGCCTACTTATCCCTCTGAAAGTTGAACTTTGTTAAGATGAACACCAAGAGGGTCCTGGAAAAAGAAAATCTTTTCAAAGGAATCCTATGGAAGCACCACAGAACAAGAGTTGTCCATCTTTCTCCACACCCCTCACAAAATGAAGTTTGGGGATTAGAGAAAGGGACTGACTTTATCCATGGGAAACCTCTTGCTCCTCCTCTCCAGCTGACCCCCTGGCCCTGCAGGCAAGCAAGGGAGTCCCACTCCTCCCTGCAAGGGCTGAGCTGCCTTCATCCATCATCACTAAAGATGAGCCTGCAAAGAATAGTACTGTTTGACTAGACCATTAGGATTGAGTGATTTGCACACGGAGGAGCCACTTTCCCCTTACCACCTCCCACAGCATCAGTGGTGACCGACACCTCCAGAGAGCCAGGGTCTGCACACAGCAATGTGCCGCCCTGATTTGGCTCACAATGCTACACGGTAGATTTAATTTTCAGTTAGTGTGCTCCAATAGAATTACATTTTTCACCAGGTGACAATATATTTCAGTCAAGGGGTGGTCACCGATTTGGTATATTAGTGCAATGGATCTAAATCAGTTGTAGTGTTCCTATGTGAGACGGGGAGATGTCAGACACACTCGGTACTATATCTGGTTCACTGAATGATGTATTTTGAGTCAGGTTGATGAATCTGGTCTAGCAGGTGATCTATTTCTATTTCCAGCCAGTAATTATGTTTTAATGTGTGATATATCCTTTTTGAGATGAGGTGTATTAAATCCCTGATCACTGTGTATTTATTTCACCGTGTTATGTATGCACACAGCCATTAATATACATTTTGACACTTAATGAATCCACTCTCCATGCCATATATCCCTGACTCTTGTTGAAGTTTAGAATTGAATGGTGCCTCATAAAGTGCCACTTCATTAAGAAGCAACAGGACTAACCCAACCAGAAAATTGTATTATTGATGAAGGTTGAACAGAGAAATATCAAGTTCACTTATCACTTCTTACAGAAGAACAAGACAATGAAATCTTTATTGGAAAATTATGTATGTCAGTAATACACTTAATCTTGTCAGGGGCAGCACAGCCAGGAAAATATATCGCCTCGTATGAATTATCACCACAGGAAGAAACCCTCACCCAAAAGCGCGCATCAGCAGTTTCCAGTGGCATGGTGCCAAGGTGGCTTTGACATTTTCATTCCTGGGTGGCTTCTTTTCTCATTTCAGTCGTATCTTCCAGCCTTTTCTTGAACCTCACTGTAGAACTGGCCATCAGCCTAATCACCAACCCCTCTCACAACTGAATCCCCTAGAGCCAAGATTGAGATGGGGTTGGAATAAGGGCTCCTGAGTCGGGGTGAATGCCTGTGCAGGATTGGGCTGAGGGAGAAATCAGGGTGGCCTGCCCCTCCACAGCCACCTTCAGGGACCAAGGTGTCCCCAATTGAGAACTGTGGTGGTTGGGTCCTACTGAGTTTGTTCCAACTCAGCGACCCTATGTACAACATAATGGACACTGTCCAGTCCTGGCCGTCCTCACAATCGTTCTTATGCTTGAGCCCATCGTTGTAGCCGCTGGGTCGATCCATCTTATCGTTTTAGGGGTGTGGCCTTTTTAGAAGAGAGAAACTAGGACCATTTTCCCCTCTGCCACTTCCCCATTTTCTTCCAGGGGACTTCCCTGGGGCTCTGTGTCTGCCACAAGGAGGGACCCCAGGTGGGCCACTGATCTGGAGAGCTGTCGGGGACCTGCCAGGTTTCCACCAACCTCGGATCCACACAGCTCTGCTCCCACTGGCCTGTGGTCTCCCTGCTTCTCTGTTCACCCTTCCACATCCTCAGTTTGCTGTAATGTGAGTCTAGCGAGGGCGTTGGTAATGTTGAGATCATCTGATGCGCATGCTGTGAGTGAGTGTCTTACTGGCATCTAGTAGCTAGAGGTCAGGGAAACTGCTAAATATCCTACAGGGCACAGGAGAGCCCCTAACCAGAGGATATTTGGCTCCAAATATCAATTGTGTGGCTGTTGAGAAACCTAGGCTTAAAAAGAAATGGAGAATGTGTTTTGTCTCTTCCTACTTTGAAGCGTTATAGGAGGAGCAGTGTGGTACAGCAGAGATCGGAAGGCCTAGGGGTGTCAAATGAGAGAACGTCAATTATTGATAGCATTTCATATGACCCCCACTCATGCAGCCAGCCCCACACTTCCTTGAGGTAGGCCATCTGCTTCTCACTATAGACACTCTTTCATAATTCCTTCTGAGACAATGAACAATCTTTCTTTGATCACAGGCAGGACCAGGGGTAACCTGAGATGGCAGGTTCCCAGGGGAGCAGAGGGTAAAGCAAAGAGAGGAAAATTCGGGTTTTTAAAACCTTCCTCACTGGCTGCACTTGTTTGCAAATGTAGAGCCTCGCCTACACTCCCTCCCACATCAGAGCACAAGCTTTTTGTGAATGATGAGGTTCAAATGAAATAGCAATGCCAATAGCTTTGTGAAGAGAGCCTCATTAGAGCTAGTGAGCATGGTGTGTCTTGTGTGTGTTATGTACGACGAGGTGACGAGGAGTCACCTGGATCTCCATTCCAGGAAAGACTTACTTTGCCATTATGAGAGGGGAGAGCTTTTGGCAAAGCTCTTGATCAGCGCCTTCAGGAATTGAGTCAGCTGCAAAGAACTACTTGCTTCCTTGGGAAGTCCACATCTAACCACTGAAGTTCGCAGGAATATAAAAGCCTGTCCATTTTGGCTCACAGAAGACAACTCTGAATGGTCTCATGTGCCTCGGGGCTCTTGGGAGGTGGCTGAGATGCTTCCAGCACCACTGGATCCACAAGACCTTCCACCCACTGGCCTGTGATCTTCTTGCATTCTGCATCATTGTAGCATCATTGTATATTTTGCATGAGACTAAAGAGGAATTTACAGACTGGTATTGAATACATGGGCTAATATCAGACTTAGGGACTTGATCTGGACAGGGAAGGGATGTTTTCTTAATATACAGTTCCTCTTTGATATAAAGCTCTTTATTATACACTTATAAGTGTCTATAAATGTGTTTCTCTAGTCAACCCGGACTAACACATGTATCAAAAAAATAATACATTATGACTAACTGGGAGCTGCACCAGGTATGGAAGGATAGTTCCACATTAGAAAAAAGTCAGCATAGTTGTGTTAGACTGGGTTGACAAAAGAAACAAATCCAAGGACACTTATATGTGTGTCAGAGAGAGTTTGTAACTAATCAAATTATTTAGCAACGTGGCCAGGGGCTCAAAACCATACTTTAAGGAGACACGAAGGTCAATTAATATAACATAACCCACAAAAAATGTTTACATGCTGTTTTGGTGCATACTGGCTGGGACCTTAAAAGCACACGAGCAGCTATCTAAGGTGCAAGGGAGGTCATGGGAATGCCACAAACCCACACACACTGCCATCAAGTTGATGCCAACTTAAATGAAAGAGTAGAACTGCCCGTGGGGATCTCCGGACTGTAACTCTTTACAAGCGCAGAAAGTCTCATCTTTCTCCTTGCAAGTGGCTGGTTGTCTCAAACCGCTGACCTTGTTGTTAGTAAGCCTGGTGGTTAATGGGTTATGAGTTGGGCTGCTAACCACAAGGTCAGCAGGGCCCTCCATAGGAAATAACAAATGAAAATTGAAGACACGTGGAAATCATCGGTCCAATGGACTAATAGGCCACTAGTGCAGCATTATCCATGACGCTGAGACCAAAGAACCACATGGTACACAACTAGGGCTTCTCATTGCTCTGAAATAGAGCCCATTTAAAGGGCCTGGAGAGCATGTGAGAAGAAATATGGAACAAGACTCAAAATCCTAAAGGAGATCAGGCTTTTTGGTTGGAAAAAAATTAGTGGAAACCCCTAAAACATTTACCTTTTGTCATCCCTTAGGCCTGGAAATGAACTCCCTCTTATGGTTTAATGTTAAGCTAGATAATAGACAATTCTGTAAGGGGACAATAACACCAAAGAGGCACACACCATACACTAATCAAGCACTTGGAATCAAAAGGGCAGCAGTTCACCAAGGAGAGCATTCAGAAGGATTAGGAAGGAGGGAGAAATGGAAACAGGAAATAGGGAGAGGAAGTAGTATAAGGGATGCTACATCGTGGGGACTGCAATCAGTGAAATAAAAACAAAATATGTATGAATGGTTGTATGGAAAACTGATCTGCCCTATTAACCTTCACCCAATTCACAATAAACAATTTAAATAACTAAATAAATTTAAATACCATAGAACATCATAGCAAAAGAAGAAGAGGAGGAAGAGAAAGAAGAGACCAGAGTGGAAGGGTCTTACATTTCCCTCCTATTGTTTCAACGCTTCACCTCACCTCTCACTTCCCTTCCCCTCACTGCAACCCCATTTATGTCTCCACCCTTCATACCCATCTCCTTACCTACCACATTCACTCTCAGCCCCCTCCCACTGTCCTTTCACTTAGTCACTCTCTCACCAATCCTCAGGCAGAAACTGCCCCTAACTTCCCCACTATACTATGACTGTCCATTCGCAGCAACACCATGAGTCTAAATAGATAATATCCAACTGTTTGGGTTTTGTGTTTGAATTTTGTTTTCTAGAGAATCCATTCCATTTCCATGCATGCCCCAGAGTTATAAGAAGCAAAGACAAACCCAGCCAAGAGAATGTAGACAACTAGCAAGGTCTATGGGGTTAACATTCAATAGGTAAATTATACCTCCCTCTCGGGCTCTTCAGGAGCCCTGGTGGCACAGTGTTTAAGAACGTGGCTGTTATCTAAAAAGTCAGATCCTTTGAACCCATCAGAAGAACAATGTGGCAATCTGCTTCTAGAAAGATTATAGCCTTGGAAACATAAGGGGCAGGTCTACTCCGTCATACAAGGTGCAAGAGACAAGATCAGAATTAACTTGATTGCAGCGGGGTCTCGGAGTCTTTCCTCCAATCAATAGCTGCACCAAAACAGACACACCAAGTGTCTCAATTACCTCGCCAAGTGGCTTTCAGGTCTTGAGCCCTTTTCTCATTACCAGTCCCTAAACTTGACCCCTCTTCTCCTTCTTTTGGGAAATGTAAGAGGATGAAAGAGCCTGCCATATCTGTTTACGATACACGTGTTAGCTGTGGTTTAGGCCACCATAGTAACCTCCTCCACTTTCACCACTGATGCCTTCTCTCAGTCCCCATCTCCCACCCACTTGTGGTCACTCTCACCCACGGAAAGGCATTGTAGTCATTCAAACACCACTACCCGTCATGTAAAGGCTTCAATGTCTGAAACGCTGCCAGACAGGAAAAATCTTAGCAAAAGCCCTGTTACAAGTTCTCCCTTCTCAGAGCTCCATCACTAAATATAGTACTTTAAGGAAAAAATTTAGATGACTAAATTAGTTCCACTTATTCATACACCGAAACCTTATTTTAACCACTTTCACTTAAAAGCTTTCCTAAATTTATTACACACTTCCATCCCTTCTTAAACAATGAGTGCTGGCCATATTTCCTCTTCATCATTCACAGTTGTCATTGTGCATACTAATCACTGTAGTGAGCTGTGAGAAAGACTATTTGCTGATTTCTCCCTCGTTATCAACAGCCATTTCTTCATTTGATGTGTAGCCACTTCCTTTCTCCTTCTTAATTGCTGCTTTTGCTATGCCAAGAGATGAGACACTGGAGGATTTATCAGAAGTCTGTGTAAGGAAAAGGTCACAAGTTTGCAGAAGACTGTCCTTGGAACTGAAAGGTGTAGTTAGTGAAGAGCTTGTTATCGGCCCTTTCATTCAGAAGCATGTTTGGCCCATTGTCAACCACACTGTACAAAGCTGAGACTGCTGAACACACTGCCAACAGGTGAGTAGCATGTCACTGGGCCTTGTGTCTGCTTCTGAGGTCTTATTTCCAATGAGTTAAAAGGATTTCATATATATATATAACTTAAATACATATATATTTCATTTTAAGAAAAATATTTTGTTCCATACAGGTTGGTATATTCAATTTAAAATTTTAACTTTCTTGATTCTGCTATGCATAAAATGATTATATAAAGGAGACAGAAAATGAAAAATGGTGTTAAGATTAGAGTATGATTTCACTTAGCATGATTTTCTCCAGCTCTTCCTATGCAGCAATGTGCTTCATACGTTCATCACTGCTTTTTAGCGATGCATGCTAAGTGAAGCAAGTAAGGCACAAAAGGACGAGTAGAACATGAGTCCGCTGAGGTAAGCGTTAAAAAAAAAATGCAAAATGGGCATAGGGAAAAAGCTACTGTATACAAACATTCTTGGGGTGAGGACAGGGTAGTATGGCAGGGACCAGATCAAATGCAGGGA
>NW_022103928.1:43379543-43392906 GCF_000313985.2 Echinops telfairi
AAAAAGATTCGAGTATGAGTCTCTATAGGAAAAGCTAATATTGTATATCATTATATCGACCACCTTTGTTACCGTTCACATCATTAATGCATATATTTCTTCAATGGGTCTGAGTTTCACCAAAAAAAGGTCAAATTTGCTACATCAATTATATTTTTAAATTAGATGCTGTAGTAGTTACATAATCATTTGTCAATATGAGAGGATTAAGAGTGAAGGGGTGGAGTCTAGCCTGTCAATCAGGTTATAGCCAATGAGACCTCTGTGTGGTCATGGTCTTCTTCTGAGGATTCTGGGAATTCCTTTATTCCTCCTTGGAGGTGGGAGACACTCTCTCTCTTGGCTCAGTCTCTGGGAGACATTGCAGCTGACAAGACACATGGAACTATGCTAGTGGCCTGAGCTAAAGGAATCATATAGAGACCCCTGCCAGCACTGAGATGCTTACACCACCACTGGGTCCACAAGACTTTCCACCCACTGGCCTGTGATCTTCCTGCATTTGGGATCATTGCATGTGTTTCATGAGTCTGAAGAGGACTTCTTAGGTTGGTATTGAACATATGGGCCAGACTTATGGACTTGATCTGGACTGGGCTGGGATGTTTTCTCACTATTCAATTGCTCTTCTCTATAGACCTCTTTCCTATACACATATGAGTGTCTATGAATTTGTTTCTCTTGTCTACCCCGACTAACACATATGTATCACATTTCCCTTTTATTTTTTCAATTATAAAGGTAATATAAGTTGACTATAACATTTCTTAAAATCTCCAATTATAGCTCTACTTATAGATTATTTACAGATGCCTTATACTATCTGTAAGACATCTAAATTTCATTTGCTTCTAATTTCAAATAGATTCTCAAAAGGTAGCCACTGTTTTTCCCTTAAAAGTTATATGCAATAAGCACACCAGCCTATGTGATCACAAGGTGCTGATGGGATCAGGTATCAGGCATCAAAGACCCAGAACAAAAAATCATACCAATAAGAATGAGGCAGGGAGGCGCAGAGTGGAGACACAAAGCCCATCTGTAGACAATTGGACATTCCCTTACAGAAGGGTCACAAGAAAGGGACGAGCCAGTCAGGGTGCAGTATAGCACTGATGAAACATACAACTTTCCACTAGTTCTTTAATGCTTCCTCCCCCCACCCACTATCTTGACCTCAATTCTACTTTAGAAATCCGGCTAGACCAGAGGATATACACTGGTACAGATAACAGCTGGAACACACAGAATCCAGAACAGATAAATACCTCAGGACTAATAATGAGAATAGAGATACCAGGAGGGGAAGTGGAAGATGGAGGGAGAAAAGGGGAATTGATCACAATGATTGACATATAACTCCCCACCACCACCACCAGGGGAACAGACAACAGAAAAGTGGATAAAGGGAGACAGTAGATGATGTAAGATATGAAAATAATAATAATTTATAATTATCAAGGGTTCATGAGGGAGGAAGGGAAAATGAGCTGATGTCAAGGACTCAAGTAGAAAGAAAATGCTTTGAAAATGATGATGGCAACATATGTACTAATGTGCTTGATGAAATGGATGGATGTATGGATTGTGATAAGAGCTGTTAAAAGCCCCCAATAAAATGATTTAATAAAAAAAGTTATCTGCATTTGTGAGCAAAGACCTGTACCGTGATCTGTAAATTTGGTTAAAGCCATTCATTATAGTTTCATCACTATCCATAATTTTTAATTCTCAAAAACAAGTTGATGACGAGGGATGGGAGGGAAAGAAAGGGCAGGGAAAACAAAAGGCTAGAGTGTCCACAGGGGTTAGTTTGGGAAAGGGAGAACAGGGTGAAAAGGGGAGGTGGCAGGGCAAGACATTGAGAGGTCTGAAAGTTACTTAGTTGTTGAATACAAAATTAATCACCTGAAATGTACACACACAGTTTAATCACACACGAAATGGTGGGGGTGGGGGATGGGGGGGATAAACCTGCTGTTACTCAATTTTAGGTCTCATTTACTTTTCTGTAGAAGTCCCTTTTTTTAATGCAGCAAATTTTCTAACTTCTACGTCATTCTTCAAAAACATCAACTTTCTCAAGACAATGCACATTGCCCACTGTACCAAACAACCTTATGGCTTCAGCCTCTGGAACATAAAACGGTGAATCTGGATGTTTTGTTAGCTAAGAAAACAGATAGAAAGTAGTGAAAACATGTTCTTGTTAAGAACAAGAATCCTATCAGCATGGCATTGTCAATCATCAGGATTAAAAGCGACTAAGGCTCTTCTATCTCAAATCTGACTTCTTACCGATATATTCACTTGGAAAGCAACATCACAAAACCGTTGGTTTCTATCCCTTTCCTCCCCCCATTTCCACTTGGTTCAGTTTAAAAGTTTCCATCACGTCCATTCCAATTCATAGAGAATGTGTATCAGAGTAGAACAGGGCTCTATAGGGCTGTTTTAAAGGAGATGGAGAAGCCTTCTTCCAAGGCACTCTTGAGTGGACTTACATGCCAACCTCTCTGTTAGCATCAAGAGCATTGACCACCCAGGACATTTAGTTCAGAGTACTTTTGAAGAGAGATAGAGGCTACACTTAGTAAGGAGGGACTTTATTCAAAGGGATTATTACAAGGGAGTGGTAAGGGACTACTGCAGTAAAGGGAAAGGTCTATTGGGAACGGGTGAACACTGACCATAAGATCAGTAAGTGTCTCAAGAGTGCGGACCATAATAATATATTGAGGTTTGTTAAATAGGAAGGGTAGAGAGAGTTAGGTATAGGAATGTAGGATGAAAAAGAGCTTGATCCGAGAGTACAACTGAGAATGTTTTATGCTGAGGCCATCTTATTCTTTGGTAGGAACCTTTAGCTACGTGCTAGTTCTAGTTGAGGATCAACCAACATTAAGGAACATAGGGAAAGAAGAGAAACCCTATTGAATGCTGCCATATTTGATTTCAGTCAGCAAATGTTTCAAGGTCTTGCTTTCAGCTAGCAAGGCTGTATTATGTGCATATTGCTAATTAACCTTCCTCCGATCCTGATGCTGATGCTGATGGTACCTATACAGTCCACCTTCTCGGATTATTTGTTCAGCACACCGATTAAATAAGTAAGGATACAACAACTACAACACACCTCTTACCCGATGGTCAAACAACTGCCTCTCTTTCTATGTCCAGATTTCACAGGAGCACAATTAAGTGTTCTGGAATCACCATTCTTCTCAAGGTTGTCTATTGTATAGACTCTGTACAATGGGATTCCAAAGCTGTAGATCCGTAGGTGACAGAAAGCATCATCTCTCACTGGTGGAGCAACTGATATAGATGAACCCCCAACCTTGTAATTACCAACCACATGCATAACACACTACGCCATCAGGACTCATTGTTAGTCGTATAGATATTATCCTACCACAAACAGCATTGTGCTTCAAGACAGAGCTTAAAATGTTCTTTCTGACCATGAATTGTAATATAATGCTTCTAAAATGGTTTATTCCTGGTATGCTAAACCATGCGATTGTCTGATTTAAAATGTCCAGTATCAGTCCATTTCAGCAAACTAATGTCTAGGATATCAACCTTTATGATTCCATTTCATTTTTTCAATTTTCCTAGGTACACACTTCAGACATTCCACATTCTGATTATTACTGGCTGCTTGTGATCACTTCTTCCCATTTTGTATTGTGTGCCATTAGGAAATGAAAGTCCCGAAAGCTTTACTCCATCTGTGTCATTTACTCCATGACTTGTATATATTTAGCAGAAGTGAGAAGCAATAGCTATTCTATTAATACCATCACTTGGGCCAGGCACACTCCATAGTCACTGCGCCTATTCGTGTTTTCAGTCTCTGGCAATGTTCCGATGCCATCCGTAAGGTTTTCAGTGGCTAATTCCTCTGAATTGGACAGCCTATTCCTTCTTCGTAATCTGTTCTCAGTATGGAAACTTCACGAAAACCTGCTCACTTTGGGTGACCTTGCTTGTATTTGAAAATACCAGTTACATAGCTTCTAGCTTCACAGCAACACACAGCCCCCACAGAACAACAAAGTAACAGACATGTGGCGGACAAGATCGATGGGGAGTCAGTAATGGGCACATGGAAAGCAAAGCAGGCTTAGATCCCCATGGTGCAGCAGTGTACTCGCAAGCACAGATGCTGAGAAGCTGCAGTGAGACTTGAGCTGAATCTCACAAGAAAGGAATCCGGTCAATGATCAGAGTTTAAATGAATGCCTTGGCAAGTAAAGACTAAATGGGCATTTTCCTGGGTCTAGGAACCCTGGTAGCCTAATGATTACACACCTGCTAACTGCAAGGTCAGCAATTTGAAACCACCAGCTACTCTGTGAGAGAAAGACAGGGCTTTCTGCTCCTGTAAAGAGTTACAGCCTTGTAAGCACACAGGGGCAGTTCTACCCTGTCCTACAGGGTTACTATGAGTTGGCATCACTTGATGGCAGTGAGTTTATTTGTTTGTTTGTCCGTCTATCTGTTTGTTTTAGGCTTTAAGTAAAGTCCCTGGGTTGTTCAAAAGGTTAAGCACTTGACTAGTCATTGAAAAGTTGGTAATTTGAAGTCACCCATAAGCACCGCAGAAAAAAAGCCTAGCAATCTTGTCCCAAACAGTCACAGCTTTGAAAACTCCATAGAGCAATTCTCATAGAGAAATTCTCCACACACTAGACCCTGTGAGTCAGTCAGAATCAACCCAACAACAACGGCTTCTTGTTTTGTTCTGTTAATATCATGGCCTACTGTGTCAGTCCAGGTAGACTAGAGAAACAAATTCATAGACACTCATATGTGTATAAGAAAGAGGTTTATAAATAAGAGCAAATGAGTATTGAAGAAATATCCCACCCCAATCCAGATCAAGTCCAAAAGTCCAATATTAGCCCATATGTCCGATACCAATCTATAAAGTCCTCTTCAGACTCATGAAATACATGCAATGATGTTGAACGCAAGGTGATCACAGGCCAGTGGGTTGGAAGTCTTGTGGATCCAGTGGCATTGTAAGCATCTCAGTGCTGGCAGGGGTCTCTGCATGGCTTCTCCAGCTTCAGGGGTCTGGTTGCATCAGGGTAGGTCCATGTGGCTTCTCCAGCTCCCAGGGCATAGTGCCATGTGTCTTGTCAGTAGAGTATCTCTTAGGGAGTGAGCATAGAAAAAATGTGTCTCCTACCTCCAAGGAAGAAAAAAAGGATTTCCCAGAATCCTCAGGAGAAACTCATGCCCACACAGAGGACTCATTGGCTATGACCCAATTGACAGACTAGACTCCACCCCTTCACTCTTAATCCTCTCAAGTTCCAAATTGACACCAGATTATGTAACTACCACACCTACCTCTCCAGTTCTAGACACTCTATCTTGGTTTTCAGGGTTTCTAAATCCTCTCCACATCAAAGTTTCATAGGCCCCACTCTTAATTACTACCCTGTTTCCCCAAAAATAAGACAGTGTCTTATATTAATTTTTGCTCCAAAAGATGTGCTAGATCTTATTTTCAGGGGATGTCTTATTTTTCCATGAAGAAGAATACAGTACATATTTATTGTTTTATTAAGAGAGACCTCGCACTTCCTGTCTTCTCTGGCTGCACTGTGGCCAACAGAGAGCTGCACGACCGTGCCCACCCCTATGGTCCAGAGTCCAGAGTTACAGTAGCTTCAGGGGGCCTTATTTTCGGGGAGGTCTTATTTTCAGGGGGATGCCTTATATTTCAGAGAGAGGCAAAACTGTAAGTAGGTCTTATTTTCAGGGGATGTCTTACTTTCAGGGAAACAGGGTAGGTCAGCTACTGGTAATTGGACGTGGATGGCCTAAGAGCATTACATTGATGCAGATCCAACAATATGCCTCAGAGACCCCATCAGAAGCAGGCAGAATGGGTAGGTGGATGCTATACAAATGATAAGGGTGAGATCCAGCAAAGCAGGGCTTGCCTCCGCAGTTTGGTATTGCTTTCCCTGTACATTGTCTATAATCCTTTGAAAATAACTATTTGGGTAAAAAAAAATGAAGCAAACCAATTTCCTTAATGCTGGCAGATGCATGTATCAGAGTCTGTTGATTTACCTTTGCTCAGACCTACCACACACTTCCTTATCTGCCTTTGCAGTGAGCTATTCTCACAAGGTCTTCATTATTTCCTAATTATCTAAATTTATTTGCTTCATTTTTCTTGCTAGAAAACATTTTAAAAATTAATCTCTAGTCTTGGGTTGCTATTAATTTAAAAGCTCCTCCTCATCATTTATTAATGGATTCATTTGTTATTCAATCAGAACCACCACCACCACCCCACCTCCGCCACACACACACACACACACACACACACACACACACACACTCACTGTCATATATAATAGCATATGGAAGCACACACACGCAGACATACACTCACTGATTTCAAAGGTCTACCTTTGGTCTCTCTCACAATGGCTTCATCCATCCATGACCAACCATATACAGTTGACCTGATGAGAATATTTTTGAACTTTGTTTTTTGTAAATTAGGTACAGGTTTATGTTTCAGATCATCAGCTTTGTATTCAAACCACTCACTACCCCCCTAATAATTTACCCCTCACCAACTCCCTGATTTCTCTTCTCCTTCTTGTGGACGTCTGTCTTCCATTTCACCCAAGTTAACACTCATCAATAGTCTAGCTCATTAATTTATCTTCCCTCCCTTGCCCCCTCCCCTTGGCAAAATCCATAGCCTATCCCCTTTGATACAAATGTCCTCAACTATTTTTTCTCCTATAACGGTGGTCTCATATAATATTTGTCCTTTTGTGATTTGCTAATCCCACTGAGCATAATGTTCTCCAAATCTACCCCTGCTATGAGGGAGGAGCTCCATGGTTCTGTCACTGGTTTTTAGCAATGTGTAGCAGTTCATTGCATATATAGGAATTTAGTTGTTTACTTTCTTGCAATTATGAGCAGTGCTGCAATGAACATGAATGGGCATCTTTAAACTCTCCTTTAGTGATTTTGTTTAAAATGGCAAGTAGGATGTCCTCTTGGCCATAGCACTGGCTTGCACTGGTACTCAGTCCACCTGTAGATACCTGTAGAATTCACTCCCAACTCGTCTCCTTCCTATCTTCACCATTTTAACAAGTTGTAGGAAATGAGTGATGGTCCTGAGGAATTTTCGGCCTTGGGGCATCGGCTCTGACGTTGCCTCCATAAATTCTCATTAGGTGTGCTAGAAGACTGTATCATCCAGGTCTATACCTACTCTCCCTCTGACCCATCTTTGGATCCCTTGTCAAGCTATACACTGAAAAATCAGATTGGATTTAATATGGGAGAAACGGCGTTCTTTGTTAGCCCACATCCACGGTGAACACCCACCTGAAGCAGGTTTGCTCTGAAGTGTCCATTCCAAGTAATTGCTGCTGCTCCCTCTTACGTATGACACTGAGTCCACGTGATGTCAATCATGGAAGGTTTGATAGGCCTGAGATACAGGGTTACTTGTTCCTGTCCTTGCTGTCTCTCCAGTCTAGTCACAGCTCTGTGGGACCCTTGGAAGAGGGCTCATTGAATCACAGGATTCAATGGAGCCACTGGGTCACATAAAGTGGACTTAGTCAAGCTGAAGCCTGATCAGAGAATTTGAGGAGGTTAATTATTTAAACAGAATTCTTTTGGGAGCCAGAGAAACTTCTTGTGGGCACCTTGTCTACTCCTTATTTCCTGGAAAGTCTGACATTTTCCATTTTAAAGTCATGGAAGTTCCTGCCTCATAATTGAGCAAACGAAAGCAGGGGAATATTTTTAGTGTGGAAGTTAACATCCAATGGGCTTTAATAGTTTAATGAGCTGAAATAAATTGATTTTCTATTGAAAGTCAAAAGGCAACAATCAGACTAAATACGCTTTCTCTTGTTTAAGGCCTGTATACCTGATAATGTATAGATGCAATAAGAGTTCATTGGGATTTTGTGACTGCACAGGGGGGGAAAATGCGAAATCCAATCGCTGCCACTAATTAGAATTTCTGAGAGTACCATTGTAAAAATAGATTACCCACTCCTTCTGTCATTTTCTCATTTGCTTGATCAAATTTATGTACCCAGCTTCTCTAGTTAGTTCCCTAATACACCCTTCCATCAAATCTGTATAATTAGGTCAGCCAGATAAATGGCCACTGATCTGCAGCCTGGGATAACTCATAGTTGAGAGACAGTAAATGAGCAGTTGTTTTAAGTCTCGTTTCTTCCATAAATCTTCCCCAACCAATAGATCCCACATGATCTGGTATAATTTCCATTCCTGAAGACCTGTACTCATAACCTCGTTAGACACTTATTTACTGCCTTACATTAGTAATCTTAGTGACCACAGGTTATATCTTATGATCTTGCTCAAATGTTCTGGTCAATTTTAAAAAATCATTCTATCAATAGTGATTTTACATATACTTGGATAAAGCACTGTTTAATTCTTCCAACATCCCTGTAAAATATGTAACGAATTGTTCATTTATCATCGAGGACTGAATATCATAGCTCTGGTAGGTTGTAGAAACCCACACCAGGCTTTTCCTTTAGATCTGGCCTCCAGAATCCAAACTCGGTACTCCCTAGCATAAAGCAATGAAGACATATGGAGCCAGCCTGGAAACTCCCCATCTGTCAACTTTTGTTACTCTTTTTTTTTTAGAAGAGTAGGTAGCAGAGGCTAATTTCTTTTCCTCTCCCACTCAGGATGTTAGGATGGGAGGCCACTATGCTGGAAGGTACACAAGAAAGGTGAAGAAAGGAGAGATTCAGGAAGCCTAAGGCCCAGGTCAAACAAGGGCAAGCACTTGACTGCCCCCACCCCAGCCCTGCTTCCCTCAGCCGTTCCTTCCCCTCTCTCCCAAGGTGAGCTTCTGAGATTTAATCTGAGGTCAGATTTCACGCTTTCAGAGATGTTTAGCATCAAGCCAATAGGATTGTGTTTCTCCTTCCTTCTAGCCCTGGAATCCAGAGTTCCTCAAATTGTATTACACACACAAATCACCTAGGTATTTGTTAAACTTCAAAAACTGGTTAGTAAGTGTGAAGTGGGGCCTGAAATACTCAATGTCTAACAAATTCCCAGGAGGGGTTGATGCTGCTGGTCCACGGAAAACACTTTAAGACCAGGGATAAGGTCTTTCAGAGAAAGACAATTGGGTCAATGCTCAACACTTTCATTCTGGGACTCAAAACACAGAGCGTTGGGAAAATCTGCTGGTGGTACCTACAGCCAAGTTGGCCCTGATCCTAAACACAACTGAAGGAACTGCTGCTGTGCTGTCCCCGTGATTGGTTGCCGATCAGACTATTGTAATTCATAGAGTTTTTTCACTAGCTGACTTTCATAAGCAGATCAAGAGATCTTTCTTCCTAGTTCATCTTTGAACCCAAGTCGTCCAAATGGAATGCGGAAATTCTGCCACCGAGTTGATCCGGATGTAGAGTGGCTTTACAAGACAGAGTAGAACTGCTCCATAGGGTTTCAGGGACTGTACCACGTTATGGATCAGAATTGCTTCATCTTCCTCTCAGCACACCTGGTGGGTTCAAACTACCGACCTTTACCTTATCGATCTAAGACTTAACCCATTGCATCACCAGGAATTATTTGCAAATACTCATATCTCTTTATATAATGCTCTCCTCTTCTTTCTGTATGCTAGTGGCATTATGGGAAATTTTAAAAGATAAAGCACACAAGGGGAAGGCAAACTCCATCACTGCCGAGACAACACAAACCCTGACCATCAGAATAGATGGCAACCGAAACAGCAGGCTCAGCCTGACTGGTGAGAGATGCTGAACGCCATCCACAAGCACAAACTTAGTTATCATCGTTAAAGAGTAATCAGAAGAAAGGAGATAGAAATCTTCAAGTTAAAATAAAGGATTCCTCCAATTATTGAGATCACTCCATTCCTATTCTCAGTGTGTTAAATATGACAGAGCCACCTGTACTCACAAAAAGTAAACAAACTAGCCATGAGCATCATCTAGGAAAATGCTTTCCTGAAGGGGCGATCCAATAGAAACATGGAAACCTGTAAAAGAAGCAGATGATGTGACTGCCACCTGTGGGATGGAGATCAATGTGAGTACATGTGCAATGAGAGGGAGTCAGGAGAGGCCCATGGTCCCCACTGGAGATACATCCAGGAGGATGCCAGCTCACGTGTTGCTTCAAAAACAAACCAGCCCCAAACTATGAAAATTTCTATTCCACTTAACTGTAGTAGAAATCATTCCCAATATCCTCTCCTTTTCTTAATAAAGCATTGATCTGCTCCCTCTTCCCCCAGGCCCATCGCCATGCAACTGAATGACACTTACCATCACCCAGTGTGGTTAGTTTGTATCATGTGACTAAGTTCTCAAAAGTGTTGGATGGTGGTCAATGAGGTGTTCTTGAAGACGAAGGGGTGTACCAAATATTCCTTCACTCTGCAGAGTAGAAAACCGGCATGTGCTGAAACTCCAGCCACCATCTTGGATGATGAAGACGAAGGCACAATTCCAGGGGTGGTTGAGGAGTTTGGGTGCCTGAAGTCTTCCTAGGAATTGTAGTTCCAGCCCTGGACAGTACATCTGCAATTAAAAGGGACTTTCCGTCATGGGCAATCAAATTCTCACCAACTTATTGGCCTATAAGGCACAACTTGACATTCTTACAAGTGTTTTCCGAGGCAGTTGGTTACCAGGTATTTCCAGTGTGATGTGCTCTCTTGCCGCCCTTCACAAGTATTTAGGTTCAAAGCCCCGCTCTATCGTTTGCTGCTCAAGTGACCGTGGACAGATATTAACAACTCTGAGTCTCTGTTCCTGCGGCTGTACAATAGGACATTGCAGCTATGTGAACTGGAGGTTATGTTCACAAAAAGCTTTGTCATGCTTCCAAAATAAAAACCAAACCCATTGCTATTGGGTGAATGCCGATTCATAGAGACCCTCCAGCACAGGGTAGAACTGCCCCCTGTGAGTTTCTGACCTGTTTACACAGGAGTAGAAAGTCCAATTTTCCTGCTTGGCACTTGATCCATTGTAGCTATGATAATCCAGCCCAGAGTATGAGCTTCCTGCCCATGTGGTAGTCTTCCACATAGGTTCAGAAACATTCAGAGTCACAGTGAATAACTAAGCATAGAGATGCTAAAACCAAACGGCATCAACCTCTCTACCCTTCCTTTCCCTCAATGTGAACCTCAAGTAACAGTAATTGTTACTATTAAATAAGTTAATATACATGAATACATGTGAATTACTGACAATGTGGCTTGATTGTGCAGTAGAAAAGTGATGCTCTAAGGCTACATTACTAATGGAAATCCCAATACCTCTATTGGGTATAGACCCTAGAGAAGAAGTAAGAGGTGTAAGATGAACAGATGTATGCTCTGCCATGTTCATGGCAGCACTGTTTACAATGGCAAGAAATTGGAAACCGTTAGAAAGTCGATCAGCAGAAGAATAGCTAAAAAAAAAAACTTTGGCACATACACACAATGGAATATTGTGTGTCATTTTTTTAAAAACTGATGAAACTACAAAGCACCTCACAGCATGCATGGACCTGGAGGATGTTATACTGAGCAAAGTTAGCTAATCGCAAAAGGACAAATATTGTGAGACCATTATTCTACGGACAAACACCAAGACAAAGATGAACATTTGTTCTCAGATCATGTAATATTTTAATCAGGTCTACCAAACAATATGGTAGGGTGTGTGTCTAATGTATCCAATCCATTTATCACTCACCTATTTGTACATCTTAAAAACCACTTCTTGGTCAGTGTAAAATATGAAAATAATAATTTATCAAGGGTTCATGAGGGCAGGAGGGGGGGCATCAAAAGAGGAGCTGATACCAAGGGCTCAAATAGAAAGTAAATGTTTAGAAAATAATGATGCCAACATATATACAAATATACTTGATATCATTGATGTATAGATTGTATAAGAGCTGTAAAAGCCCCCAATAAAATGATCTTTAACATTTTTTTTTCTTCAGAGAGGATCTCACCTCAACAGGGGTCAGTTTTTTATTTAGAGGGAGGACAGGGCCAAATAACTCCTGCTGTGTAGCACTGTCCCATTGTCACCCCAAATTAATAGAAACTCTTATAAAAGTAATCAGTGAATTTCAATTGGAATTGTTGACCAAAGCAGGGTGGGGACGGGAGGAGAGAGCAGCATGTCTGTCTCTGAGAAAGTGGGAAGGGGATCTATATAAATAATGTTAAACATTTTTCCCAATGGCAGGTTGTCCCACATGGGGAATTGTTGGGGAGGGTGGGGGGATGGAAGTCAATAAGAAAGATGAAATTAATTGCAGTACTAAGAAGAGGCCATTTGGCTACATAAAAACATTTGTCAATGTAATGTAAAAATGTATTTTAAGAGGGGTAATAAGACTCAAAAGGTCTTGTGGAAGTATATTTCACTAGTACAAGGAGTAAAGGGAGAGGAAGAGTCTAAGGAGATAGTGGGAGGGCAGGAGAAAAGTTAGCAAATAATCAAACCAGAAGAGGATTTATTTATCTATAGATCTAGAAGAAGAAGAATTACAAAGAGAAAAAACGAAGGGACAGGGAAAGAAAAAGAAAGAAGGGAAATAAGACAAAAGAAGAAAGAAAAACAAGAGACCAATGCTTATGTGCAGAGAGTAGCAGGGAATGGGGGCAAGGGATAGGGTGTGGCTGAGTGTGATGTTGTTCTGTTGCAATGCCATATTTTAATCTAGTTGAAATGGTTTTCTGTCTTTTTAGAGTATGCCCCCCCCCACCCTTGGGGTATGCCTGGTAATTTTTTGTTGAAATCTGAAATGACATATTAGATAAAAGGATGTGACCTTAATTATTTGATAATCTAATAAAAATAATTAATATTCCATTGGTTCAGCATTTTACTTATTGTAAGGATGGAGCTGACAAATTTTCATCACTTTATATATCAGACCAGAAACTGGAAATATGTCAATAACATTTTAACATTTGTTTTGAGAAAACTGTCTTTAGATACAGTCAGGGATAGCTTCATGGGTGGGTGTGCAACCTATAAAGACATCAAGGATCCTATATTTGGGTTTAATGCCCTGCTGTTACAGTCTTGAAACTCTTAACTATTTTTTAACAAATGGTTTGTATTTTTATTATGTACTGGGCCCTGTAAATTTAATCTTTATCATTGATTCAAGTTATCTTAGCTGTCGGCATCAAAAGCGGTGTCATCTGAAAATCATAGATTTTCTTCAGCCTTCCTCTGATCCTGATGCCATACTTTTCTTCATATAACCCAGTACTAAATAGCTGACTGGGGAGAGAGGT
>NW_022103928.1:43393331-43394371 GCF_000313985.2 Echinops telfairi
TCCACAGAGGATTGGTGCTTGATACATAAAGACGCATATGAAGAAGACTCTCAGCCCTCAAAGCACCCAACCACCCATTAGGAGAAACGTGGAGGCATAAAAAGGTGCTGAAAGAAATAGATGAACATTACAACATGGGACTGGCAGTCGCTTGGAGTCTGGAAAGACTTCATGAAGAAGATGAGACCTAAACTATGTCTTACATATGTTGTTAACTTCAAAGAGAGTGAACCAGGCACTATAAGAGCATCACACAATAATGAAAAAGCACGAGGTTTTCCTCAACCAAGATACACAAATTCTTTGATAAAAGAAATGCTTAGGCACAGTTCGTGACAGCAAGAAGCTAGAAACAGTCCAAATGCCCATCAGTAGAAGAATGCATAAAGAAACTGATACAGACACACAATGGAATGCTATGCATCCCTGAAAACCAGAGCTGAAACCATGAAACATGGGATGGATGGACATGGAAACCATTCTGCTGGGTGAAGTTATTCAATCACAAAATGCTAAATATTATATGAGTCCACTACTGTACAGATAAACACCAAGGCAAGGGCAAATTTCTGCTCTCAGATCATGTAATCTTCCAATCTGGTCTCCCAAGCAAAGAGGTAGTGAGCCTGCCTCCTGCCCATGACACGCCTACCAAAGATAAGCAAACCTTACTGGAAATTCAATTCAAGACAGGGGGAGAGGGGGACATGTATGGCTCAGAGAAGGTGATTACACATCTTTTGATATGTAAACCAGGTGGAGCAAGCAACCTCCCACTGGAGGGGAAAAAAATGTTTAACAATAATTTTATAGAACCCATGGGAAGAATACGCTCAGCATTGTATTCCGAATTGGACTTTTGACCTAATTTCTATGCAGCCCTTGATTACCCAGGCCATTAGTCTGTCTTTGCAAAGTGTACAACATCCTTCATAGGCCCCACGAGAAGGACTTGATGTGGAAAACCCACATAGTGAATTGGGATTTACCTCAAACTCACCTGTAGCAGAATTAAAAAACTGACATTCTCCCTTAGACTT
>NW_022103928.1:43395113-43396663 GCF_000313985.2 Echinops telfairi
TTTAAGAAAGTTTTATCTTATCACCAAACCCCATTATTTGTGTGTCCAGTCACTTACAAGTTTAATCCGTACAAGTCAACAATTTATGTATTGTGGGCTGAAACTGGCCTATACTTGTATAATTTCCTTTATCAACAATGTTGCTGAAAAAAGTATTTGCTATAAATAACTTGTTGGTCTTGAAAAACCCTAATATGTAATCTCCAGCTTCGTTTCTATCATTTTGACCATATTTTTCAACTAAAATTCCTTTTGTTTTCAACTTTTAAAAATTACAATAATTGGCCTCTGTTAGTTTCTCCATAAGCAATAGAGAATGAAGAATAATGAGTGAGAGGAGGAAATGGCCAATTGCCTCCAAGATCAACTGTCTGCATTGCCATGAGAACAGAACCGATGGTACTCAACTACCATTACTGAATATTTTAATCAAAGATTCTATTGAGGAACCATGATCAAATGGGGGAGTCAGGGAAAATGGAACAAAATTCAAAATTCTTATGGGAAACAATTTTGGGGAGTCGGTGGGGTATAATGAATCCCTGGAACTACTGCCTTAAAATTATCCCAAACATTAAAATTTACACCAAAATATCCCTTAAGTCCCAGTTAAACCAAATGATGGTTTAATGTGATTAGTAAAGAATGTCTGACTTAGCATTGTGCTCTTTAAAAGACCTATCTGCATGGGATCAAACTGACAGTTTGAAAATTCAGACAGGAAGCTTAGCAAGTATTGAGTTTATGTTAATGGGAAGAAATTCTGAAAAGGAAGATGAAAACTGTTGTACAACTTGAATAATGTAATAAATCAATGTCACTGAATTGCTTATGGAAAAAAATATTAAACTATTTGCTCTGCTGTTTGCATTTTCAACAACTAAAACAGTAAAATATTAAACAAGAACATATATCTCAGAAACAAATAGTGATGACTGTATAACACTGAGTGTAAAAAAGTTCAAGTGAATTTGTGTGTTATGTATATTTTGCTACCCCAAAAAGGAATATATGTCCCTTTGTTTACAAGAGTGTGCCCTCCAAAACGAGAATTGTGCTGGGTGGAGTGGAGCTTTTGTATACACATTTTTCCCATTAGGCAGGCATCCAGCAACTTGCTATGAGTTAGTGCACCCAGTGGTGTCACCTGGGAAGATTCTCTCTGGTCACGGTGAACTTTTCTCATTAAAGCAGTTTTGCTCGAACCTCACTGTTTATGAGGGCCGATTTAAGATAACAGCGTGTGGCTATGAAATTTTGTTTCTTGCTCAGGGAAAAATGCGGCAGAATTGTTATGATGTTAAACACAACTTACAAGGGCAGTGCTATGGGAAAACCTCAAGTGTACATGTGGTTTTCTCATTTCAAAAAGGTGAAATGTCGATTGATGACAAACCTCATTCTGGACATCCATGAACTTTCCAAATGGATGAAAATGTTGACTCATAGTGTATTTTAAGTTCATTCCACTAGACCACACTGTTAATCAACTTTCTATTTAGAGGTTCTGAAAAGATTGCATAACAGTGTGTGACAAAAGAGGCAGATGG
>NW_022103928.1:43398502-43402249 GCF_000313985.2 Echinops telfairi
ATGGATGGATGGATGGATGGATGGATGGATTGTTAAGAGTTGTACAAACCCCAATAAAATGATTTGAAAAAAGGTGTAGGGATTCCAGCTGTATTAGAGTGGACACTCCCCTCCTGACCAATGGTGTTCATAATGTCTACATTATTCCTGTAAGCTCTGTTACTGTCTGTAAATCAACTGGACATGAAATGCACATTACCCCAAAGTTTATAACATTATTTATACTGTGTCATCAGAGGATATTTTAATTAGTATAAAATGGTATGACATTTTAAAATTTTAATTCATAAAACTGTAATTATGCAATAATGTTTTGATTGCCTCTAATGTTCAATTTATCATGAACATAAGACCTAGTGAAGAAATATGTTAAACATGCTAATTATGATAAAGAAAATGATTGCATAATCAGAAATGTAAGTTCAGTGTATTATCCTGGGGTTCAGTGAATTACTTGATATGGCTCATCTAACCAATCTTAGCACCAAATGACTGGATAGGACTCTGTAAAAGTGAGGCATCTGTAACCCACAAAGGGGACTGAATAGCTTTCTAGTAATGCAAATAAGGTGCATGGGATCCATGTGGGATGAGACCATGCAAATAAGGTGTGGGAAACTCTAACATGGGGCTTGGTCAGTTTTGCCATCCTGTTAAGTTTAAAATTAGTCATCTCGGAAGTGGAAAGGGAGAATCTCACTACCATCAAGAAAGCTGGGCTAGGAGTGAGATGAGATGCATCTTTTGGAATCCAGAATGTCTTCATTGAACCCCTTTGATGCAAGCAATGGAGAGCTGTAGCACCAGAGAAGTAGTGACAGCAGACGCAGAGCACCGTGAGCATGAGGCAGAGTGGTGGACTTCCCAGCTCACATATCAAGCAAACTGAGTGTTTTCTCCAGACAGGAGGCTTGTGTGCAGAGTGGGATGCCTCCCTCTCATGTCTGGGAAGCTAGGTTTGCCAACCCATGGAGTAGAACTAAGTGACTTCAGGACCAGCTTACTGAAGAGTGAAGTGTCTTTGGGGGCATTTACTGACAGATCCTAAAGAGCTTTGAAACATGTTCAAAGGGGTAATGTCAAAGGACCACATTAATGAGAGACTGAGTCCTACAGAGAGCTGAGCCTGTGGCCTGAGAATAGGCTGTCCACCTGAAGAACTGTATACTGAGCATGTCTGATCTTAAATGGTAAACTGTTAACTCTGTTAATAAACCCTGTAATAGTCAGTATCCTCTGGGAGGTTCTATGTGGCAATGGATTATTGAACCCAGAACAGCAGTAGAGGGTGTCCTAAAAGTGGTCATTGGAATAGAGAATTGGTAAAGAAGATTGAACAGCAGGGTCATGTCAATTATCTCATAGCAATCAGCCCTAGGCTGTGGTCAGTTTGATTTTCCTCTCTCCTTATGAAATCAGGAGGTCAAATCTGGGGCCTATACAATTCCTACGTAAACTAATTAGGATAAGACATGCCAGTCAAAAAATATCAGTCTTTGCAGCTTTACAGCTAAAAAACTATTTTGTTAATATGGCTCATTTCCATAGTTAATATTTATATGTCTAGCACCTTCACTAAATTGTGATTTTTATCAAACTTCCTCTTTAGTCATTCTCAAATATCACTAAGTATGAGAAAATTACAAGTTTTGGGGCCTCTATCCTTAGAGACCAAAATTCATTCTTAGTTCAGCATTGTCTCCTTGGATGATTTTAGGATTTCTAGATTTGAACATCCAGCCACCTAACATCATTTGCATGAGCATGGGGAAAGCCATGCTCTCAACTTGTTCAGGTATTTTTATTAGTAAATCATTTGAAATCACTGACACTTTACTATTTTGAGTACAAAATGGCAATTGGTGTGTTTTTCTTCTCTTTGGACAGCTTTTTCAGGCTGCCAATCGAGCTTTCTATTTAAACGAAATTCTCATTTTCTGACTTATGCAATAACATAGGATCGGTCCTAGGGACATTCTCCTTTGTGTATATCATATTACCTCACCAGGTAAAGAAAAGAATGACCATAGAGATAATACAAGAAACAACTACTGATAGAAACAATCAAGTCCATAGCAATGTCAGAGTTTGAACCAATGACTCAATATCTTGTTCTCTGCTTCATCTCTCAAACTCTGCTACAACCGCTATGAATAAGTGATCAAAAATGTATCTCTCAAAAAAAATCATATGGACACATCACCAATTACAAACCAAAAGCATGATGAAAGGTTTCTCAAGGACAAAGTACCTCCCAAAAAATGATGCTCATTTGTTGTTTGCTGGTTCGTTTTTCATGTGAGGATGATAGTGTATTTAGAGTTCATTCCACCAGGTCAGGCTGCCAATCAAGCTTTCTATTTAAATGTTCTGAAAAGATTGCATAATAGTGTGTGACAAAAGAGGTCTGATTTGTTGCAGACAGAGGACTGGTTTTGCCACCACCATGCACCTGCTCACACAGCCATCTCAGTGTGTCAGTTTTTGGCAAAAAAACAAACAAACAAAAACAGCATGCCTCTTTGGCCCCACGTACCTTGCTCACCTGACCTCACTCTGTGACTTCTTTTTTGTTTCTGTGAATGAAGAGGGACAAGAAAGGATAGTGATTTGAAGACATAAAAAAGGAGAAGAAAAAAATGAGGAAGGTGTTGTCAGCCATCCAAACAGATGAGTGTGAAAAATGTTTCTAAGAATGGAATCACAAGTTTGACAAATAGAGTGGTTTGAAGTTGATAAGGTTGTTTTGTAAAAAAAGTTTAAATACATAGCTTTGAAAAACAAATCTGGATTAGGGGGAGGGGGGCAGGTGGTATACCCTTGTATGTCCAATGGAAAGTATTCATATTTTATCTCTAATAAGTACTACTGTAGTCACAAGTGATTTCAATGGAACTCTAATCAATTGCAATTGACATCTGATCTGACCCCGAAGTATGGAAAATATAGCCAACATCATGTAATTTTTATTTTACTTGACTTCATAACCCCCAAGTTTTGAATTATTATTTTAACAATATAAAACTATGCTTTAAAATGAATTTCCCTCTATAATTAAGAAAAATGTAAATCCTTAGTAGCATGTAATATACTCAAAATTACATATATTAATATAGCAAAATAATAAGACAATAAAAAACAAACCTATTGCCATCAAGTCAATGCAGACTAATAGCCTCCCTCTACGACAAGGAAGAACTGCCCCTGTGAGTTTCCACTCCCATAAGTCTTTACAGGAGTAGAAAGCCGCACATTTCTTCCTTGGAGCAGGTAGTAGTTCCCAACTGCGGACCTTACAGTTAGTAGACCAACGTGTAGCCACTACACCACCAAGGCTCTTAGTAGCAAAAATAGTATGTATATAGGAATTGTAATATTGTAAGATAGCTAGTTACACACATATGACCAGAATAATCACAACACTCTGTAACACTTAAGGTTATGTGTCAACTTGTCTGGCCAAAACTCTCAGTGAATTGGTAGTTAAGATTTAGTGTTCTTCCAGAGTGTGGTCTGTTTCCATATAAGTATGCAGTGTGGAAGTTTGTTGCCTTTTGCCGGGTCTGGACTTTGCATGTAGCTTGTTGACCTCCAGTTCTTTGCACATCAGGCAATAGCCTGCATGTTGGCAATTGATGCTAGTATTGCCATGTTGGCAATTGATGCTAGTATTGCCATGTTGGCAATTGATGCTAGTATTGCCAGCAGCCTGCCATTTTACATGCCAACCTGGATTAATTCACCTTT
>NW_022103928.1:43402739-43409918 GCF_000313985.2 Echinops telfairi
AGATAGATATACACTCATGTATAAGCTGAGTTTTTCAGCAGTTTTTCATGCAGTTTTTGTGGTAAGATTAGGTGCCTCAGCTGATATTCAGGTCGGCTTATACGTGAGTATATATGATATATCTGCTGGGTTTTCTAGAGAAACAGAATTAGCTAAGTTTATGTATATTTCATTAGTTTTACTTCTCTAGAAAACTGAGCCTAAGCACAGCCCAAGCTAAAATGAAAGAGTAAAAACCCAGTAACTCAACCTGTAAGGACTAAACAGTGGTTTGCTTTTGTTAATATCGTTAACAGAAAAAAAAACTTTTATAACAGTACCAAATCAAACTATAGCTTCTTTTTCTCTTTTAAAAAGATTCATTTCCATCTGGCAAAGTGAAATTGATGTAATTGCCAATTAAAGCCCCACAATTGTTTTGTCTATCAATTTTAATTTCAAATGGTTACATTTAAAAGAAATATTAGAAGATATTCTTCTATCAAATGAAAAATTATTTAACATAAATGTTCTTTAATGGGACTCTGTGGTTTTAAATAAGCTGTGCAATTGATTAACCTGGCACGCGTGTCTGGCAAAATAGTAATTTTTACAAATGAAAGAATGGAGGAATCAATGAATAAATTAACCACAAAGCTATCTATATTTCAGTCACACAAGATCTGACTATTAAAACCATAAGATGATAACCAAGAATATGACAAGTGTAAAATACTTGTAAGAGTTAAAGAACAATTAAATATATTTAAAGCTGCTTCATGTTCATGGACTAGAAAACGTATTATTAAGATGTCAATACCACCCAAAGTAATCTACAGCATCAATGTGATTCCCAAAAAAAATCCAAGTCTTATTTACAGAAAGAAAAATAAATAAATAAAACCCTAAGATTCTTATTTTCTCAAGATTCCTACAGCACAGTATCTCCTCTTGGTCTTTTGTGTTGACTACACTATATACAGTAATACAGAGAACATGCTACATTACATAGGAGTGATTGATGTGCTCCTCAGGTATAAAACACCTATTGGAATCAAAGGTAAGAGCTCTAACATTAGGATGCCATTTTAAGTTCTTAAGGTAATGGTTAACATCTCAGACACTGAAAAACTAGCTTGTATCTAATGTTATCCAAAAATGCAGTGTTTCCATTACAGCATACGAATCCTGGAAAAAAACACTTATGAAAAATCTTTTTCTTGACTCAGGATTTAATTCAGAGAATATTTATTGGACACTTACCATGCACCAGGCATGATAGAGGGCCCAGAAGTACAAAGACATGCAACCTGTGGCTCCTATTTTCAGGGATTTCCATCTGGTGAGGGACAAAAGGCATAAATGGTATGCAGTTCAGAGAGGTTGCCTTTATAGAGGAAGCCAAAGCTTCAAGCAGAGGTAATGCTGGAGTTGGAGGTTGAGCTCACAGACCCATAAAAACACTCCAAATAAAGATGTTGCTTTTAGGATACAATCTCTGACGAATGCATCCTATGTTCCCACCTAAATAATATAGTGACACCAAAATCTCAGTGTGTGCAGACGAGAGCATGTCTACAGCTGTTGCTGCGCGTCAATTCCAACTCACAGCAGGATGCAGACTCCTAGCTTCCGAAACTGGGGAAATGAATGTGTCAACATTCCACATTTATGGTATTTCTATGATAGCAGCACTAGAGAACTAAGACATGAATGATAACATGCATAGGGTGCTTTCATCTTTATAGTGAAAGGGTACAGTGATGGTGAGGTTTGATAATCACATACTTTAATCTTTAATCCTTTTGAACTGAAATTCCTAAAGGCAATATGGTTTGTGCATGTAAACCTTTTTTGTCTACTGATTTTTTTTTTAAGAATCACAGTTTTTGTTTTGTGGCTTTTTAAAATCATTTTATTGGGGGCTCTTGCAGCTCTTATTACAATCCATACATACATCCATTGTGTCAAGCACAATTGTGCATATGTTGCCACCATCATTTTTTTTTTAATCATTTTATTAGGGGCCTGTACAACTCGTCACAATCCATACATCCATCCATTGTGTCAAGCACATTTGTATGTTTGTTGCCATTATCATTCTCAAAACATTTTTTCTGCTTGAGCCCTTGGTGCTCATCCCCCCCCACTCCTTCTCCCACTCTCCCTCCCTCATGAACCTTTGATAATTTATAATTTTTTTTCATGTCTTACACTGACCAACGTCTCCCTTTATCCACTTTTCTGTTGTCTGTCCCCCAGTGAGGGGGTTATATGAAGATATATATATCATTGTGATCAGTTCCTTGTTTCTCCCCCACCTTCTGCTTCCCCTCCTGGTATTGCTACTCTCTTTATTGGTCCTGAGGGGGTTATCTGTCCTGGATTCCCTGTTTCCAGCTCTTATCTGTACCTGTGTACATGCTCTGGTTTAGCTGGATTTGTAAGGTAGAATTGGGATAATGATAGTGGGGGGAAGGAAACATTAGAGAACGAGACGAAAGATGTATGTTTAATCGGTGTTATACTGCACCCTGACTGGCTCATCTCCCCGCAACCCTTCTGTAATGGGATGTCCAGTTGCCTACAGATGGGCTTTGGGTCTCCACTCCGCACTGCCCCTCATTCACAATGATATGATTTTTTTTGTACATTGATGCCACATCAGGAGAGTGGGGTTTTTTTAAATCATTTTATTGGGGGCTCTTACAACAATCCATATATCAATTGTATAGAGCATATTTGTACATGTGTTGCCATCATTTTCTAAACATTTACTTTCAATTTGAGCCATTGGTATCAGTTCATTTTTCCCCCCGCAGTACCCCACCTTCCCACCCTCATGAACCCTTGGTAAATTATAATTTTTTTCATATCTTACACCAACCACTATCTCCCTTCACCTGTTTCTGTTGTTCGTCCCCCTTGGGTGTGTGTGTGCGTGTGTTATGTATTGATTATTGTGATCAGTTCCCCCTTCGACCCCCACCTTCCTGGTATCGCTACTCCCATTTCTGTTCCTGAGGGGTTTAACTGACCTGGATTCCACTAGTCATGAGTTATCTGTACCAGTGTACATGCTCCAGTCTGGCCAGAACTGAAAGGTAGGACTGGGGTCGTGATAGTGAGGGGTGAGGAAGCCTCAAAGAACCAGAGGGATATTGTGTTTCATCGGTGCTACACTGCACCTTGGTTGACACATCCCTTCCTTGTGACACTTCTGTGAGGGCATGTCCTATTGTCTATAGATGGGTTTTGGGTCTCTGGTCCAATCACCCTCATTCTCAACAGTATACATATTTTTTTGTTTTGGGTTTACTGATGGCTGTTACCAGATCCCATCGACACCTCATGATCACACAGACTGGTGTGCTTCTCCCATGTGGGCTTGTTGCTTCTCTGCTAGATATCCTCCAGTTTAGCTTCAAGACATTAAGACCCCAGACACTGTATCTTTTGATAGCCAGGCACCATCAGCTTTCCTCACCATATATGCTTATGCACCCATTTTATCTTCAGCAACCTTGTCAGGGAGGCTAAGCATCACAGAATGCCAGGTTGTTAGAACAAAGTGTGCTTGCGTTGCAGGAGGGTTTGCATCACTTTCATCACCTGGGTGCTTTCTGGTTTGCCGTTCTTCCTTCCCCTGTTCTCTGCAACTCTCATTTCTTCAGGGACCTGGATCAACTCGCTATCAACTCCTTTCCTTTCATATCTTCAATTGTTCTCACTGGTTTTTTCCCCCATGCCAAGATAGGCAGAAACAACATTGTAAGGTTGTTCTTTACTTCAGTCTTGGCCAAAATGTAATGAAAGCAGAAGCTAGAGGCTTCTGTAATAAAAGATGGGGCAGCTGTTCTTACAGGTGCTTTATAAAGTGCAACAAGGAGATAGGCATAACATCCTATCCAATGAAGTTGATAGTTACCTACCAAGTTGGTTGTTTCAGGTGCCTTCGAGTCAATTTCAACTCATGGCAACACTATGTACAATAGGCTGAAACACTGCCCAGTTAAGCCCATCCTCAAAATCATTGTTTGCACCCATCATTGCAGACATTGCGTCAACCCACTCTGTCCAGGAGCAAACTCTTTTTTCATTACCCCCCTACTTTACCAAGCATGATGTCCTCCTCTAGGGATTGGTCTTCTCTGGATAATATGTACAAAGTACATGAGACGAAGTGGCTCCATCCTTGTTTCTAAGTAGCATTCTGGCTGTATTTCTCCCGAGGCAGATGGGTTTGTTCTTTTGGAAGTCCATTGTACTTCAGCATTCTTCTCCAGCACCATAATTCAAATGCAGATTCTTCTTTGGTCTTCCTTATTCAATATCCAACCTCAACATGCATATGAGGTAAATGAAAATACCATTGGTTGGGTCAGGTACAACTTAGTCCTCCAAGTATTATCCCGGCTTTTCAACACTTTCAAGAGGGATCATGAAGCAGATTTACTCAATGCAGTGCTTTTTTAATTTGACTTCTGCTTCCATGAGCATCAAGTGTGGATCCAAGCAACGCAAAATCCTTGGAAACTTCGATCTTTGCTCCATTTCTCATGTTGCCTATTGGTGCAGTTATGAGGATTTTGGTTTTTTACATTGTTATAATCCCTTGACCCATAAATATGAATAATACTTGTAGTGACTAGATATCCTTGTATGTAGATAAATATTATCCTATCACTGACAGTATTGTACTTCAAGATAGACCTTGAAATTTCCTTTTCAATGATGGATGTAACACCTATACTATTGAATCTGTCCCTCCTAGCACAGTAAAAAATATTAGGTGATTGTGTGATTCAAAATGGCCAATACTAGTCCATTTCAGCTCTCTAATGCCTAGGATATCAATCTTTATGCAATCCATTTCATTTTTGATGACTTCCAATTTTCCTAGATTCACACTTGTACATATTGTTTCAATTATTAATAGTTGTTTGCAGCTCTTTCATCTCATTTTGAGTTGTGCCCCATCAGCAAATGAAGCTCAAAGGCTTTACTCCATCCCTGTCATTATGGTCCACTCTACTTTGAGAAGATAACTCTTACCAGTCACTTTTTGAGTGTCTTCTGACTGTGGGGCTCATGTTCTTGTACTATCTCTGACAGTGTTCTGCTGCTATACAAAAGGTTTTCGGTGGCTAACTCCTCAGAGGTGGATAACGTATTCCTACTTCATAGTCTTAGTCTAGAAGCTCTGCTGAAACCTATTCATTTTGGGTGATCCTGCTATTAGGAACTACCAGTGACATAGATTCCAGCATCATAGTAACACACAAGCCCCGACAGTAATACAAACTGATAGACAGGTGGAGGATTCAACAAGTAACCCAAAACCAAACTCACTGCCATCAAGTCAATGCTGCCTCATAATGACCCTTACAAGACAGGTAGAATGGGCTCTGTGAGTTTTTGAGGCTGTAACTGTTTATAGGTGTAGAAATCACCGTCTTCCTCGGTCAGAGCAGCAAGTGGTTTCAAACTGCTGACCTTGCAGATCATAGCTGAACACATAACCACTACCCCACTAGCACTCCCTTCAATGAACGGTGGTGGCAGAATTGGATTTCAACTCGCAGAACAGTGAAACAGGATGCATAGCTCACTCCAGATACAAACACACAAACTGGATTAAATATATAAATGTAAAGCCAGCACCATAAAAATCACCAAAAAAAAACAGGCATAAACATAAGGGCCCTAATATGAGGCATAAAAACACTATAAAACAATGAAAAGCATATAGCACAAGACAAAATAGGTGATTGGCACTTCCTAAAAATGAGACAGGAGCCCTGGTAGCATAGGGGGTATGGGTATGGGTTGGGATGCTAACCACAAGGTCAGCAGTTTGAAGTCACCAGCCTCTCCAAGGGAGAAGATGAGGCTTTCTCCTTCTGTAAAGAGTGACAGTCTCGGAACCCACTGCAGCAGTTCTACCCGGCTCGATTGGTCTCACTCATGGCAGTGCGTGAGGAAAAATGACACACTTATGTGCATCAAAAGACTCCACCCAAAGCATTAAAGAAATAAAAAACATATCGGACAAGGGCCTAATCTCTAAAAGCTTCAACATTTCAACAAGAAGAAACAAATAATCCAATTTAAAAATGGGCAGAGGATATGAACGGCGGTTAACCAAAGGCATTCAGGGAAACCACAAGCATATGAAAAAAAAATGCCTGACACAAACCAAAATAATGATGTGATACCACCTCACTTCAGCATTGACAAGAAGGTTCATAAAATCAGAAAACAACAAACCCACTGAGGGTGGGTCTCTAAAGCAGTCCAACCACTGTGGAAAGCAGTGTGGCACTTCCTCAAACAGCTGGGAGGAGAAATACCTCACGACACAGCAATCGCAAAACAGCAATAAAGAACATTTCACAACAGAATATGCACATCTATCTATGTTCATCATAGCACTAGTCACAATAGCAAGAGGATGGCAACAGTTAGCAGGAGTGAGAGGGAAAGGTAGGGAAGGGGAAGCAATAGGTTAGAGATAGGTATGGCATATATACTACAAGAGGAAGATGGGAAAAGAGGGACTTGGGAGAGAACAGAGCAAGCCTTTGTGAAGCACAGTAAGTTGTTTAAGATGTTGTATGCAAAAATACTAATGTTATGCAAATCCTTACCTAGTTCATTATAAAAAGCTAATTTTAAAAATTGCTACTAAAAAAATTACATTCAGTTCATACAGGCAAGACTTTATACCAAACAAAATGTGTTTGAACCTATTTCTATTATCAATTAATGGCTGCAGATAAGTTCTTTCAGTATTCCTTAATCTCAGGATGTCTTTTTTAAAAAGAAGAAGAGTTAAACAATGGCTTCCAAGGGAATCTGCAGGGTCAGTTACATCCAAGGCAGAATATCAACTCAGAAGGTTACCAAACTGTTTTTTGGAATTTCAAAAGGGTCATCTTGATAGTTTCTCAGAAGACATAAGAAAATTCTGGGAGCTAGTTACAGACAGTTTTAAAGAATTTGAAAACTGTACTAGTCAGAATAAAGCCAAGGAAGTTGTACTGGAGTTCTCCACATCACAAAGCACTTGTTCATTTGTGAAGGACAGTAAGGGTTGTCTACAAGAACTTCACTGGGAAACCTTACCCCATTTACCCCATCTCCTCTACAGCCCTGATCCTCTAGGAAACAGAGGAAAGAACTAGGAGGCAAAAGACA
>NW_022103928.1:43410775-43417232 GCF_000313985.2 Echinops telfairi
AAGGAGACAGCGGACAGTGTAAAATATGAAAATTAAAATAATTTATGAATTATCAAGGGTAGAAGGGGCGGGGGGAAGAGGAGCTGATACCAATGGCTCAAGTAGAAAGAACATGTTTAGGAAATGATGGCAACATATGTACAAAGGTGCTTGACACAATGGATGTATGGAATGTTTACGAGCTGTAAGAGCCCCCAATAAAATGATTAAAAATAAATAAATGAAGATTTCTTTTTTATTACAAAACTCAAATATTGAAAATGAGTGCATCCTCGAGGATGCCAGAACTGACCTGGTGGAAATCACAGATCGCAGAACTCCTCAAGAAAGGGGTACAGGGATGGAACCACAGTGCTGAGAACCACACAGTGAACCCGGTCCTCCACCACAGCCGTGCTCGACACAATCGGATCTCAACGCAAAATATCAGGAAAAGTTTGCATTGGAGCTCGAACGGAACATCAGAATTCGACCCGACCCAGGTGATTTTTATAAACAGCAGCAGTTCATGTTTCGGTCACTGGGCGTTAGCTGGCATTGTTTAAACCTTTTGCAGCTGTGTTCCAAGCGTTTTACTATAATTTCCTTAGTTTTTTGTGGCTTTTTGTACTGTTTTTAAATATAAAACCTGAGTCCTAAGAAAGAGTGTTTTTAAAAGAATCGTCATGATAAGGAATTGGCTAACCATGTATCAATATTGATGATAATTTAGTAAACCCTTTTAGAAAATGCCAACAGAACACATTAGACAGAGACTTGTTTATTTTTTTAGAGAGAAAGCCAGCCAGGTTCCAGTGAAAAAAGGCAAAGGAAGGAAAAAACTCCTGAAAAGCAGCTACCAGTTGATTTTATGGAAGGAGATTCCCCTTCCAAACAATGACTCTCTCTCTCCATACCTCCTCTCCACATCCGTGTCCACAGATCCAAATCCTCATCAATTTCAAGGTATGGGCCATACCGTAGTTAAAAACTTTTTTAATGTTGTGTTTCCTATTTAAATTATATTCTTTAACTCTGAACTTATTTATTTTGAAATTTCTATGTAATGTTTTGATAAAAAGGCAAGGTTAGGGTAAAAACTTGGTGGTCGAGAACGGATTCATCTGTTTTCAGTTATTTCTTATGAGAAAACTGATTCAGAACTCAAGTGCATCGCATCTCAACACTCCTAGAATGGATTAGCATCGAGGTCCAGGGTTCTACTGTATCAACCTAGATGGAGAATGTATCAAGATGCAATACTGCTGTATTTTGATATTTTTGTTCAATACAGGTTTCTCTGATTCTATTGTAATACTTTTTCAACTTGTAAATACCACATGAAAAAATGTAATAAACTTAAATTCATTAATTTAAACAAATAATCTTTCAGCAAATGTCAGAAATTTTAAAATCATGAATTCTGGATTCCTGAGAAGCAATATTCGAAACCTTATTAAACCAACCTCATACCTTCCCCTCCCCCCAATGTCTCTGACAGATAGTCGTCACCTGAACTACTTCCAGAGATGAAGTTCCCACTACAATCTACATCATTTTAGGAAATGCTCTTCCACAGACATGGCATTAATCATCAACTTCTCCACTGATAGGGATGTGGAGGAAAATTCTGAAACTTTTTTTGAAATAAGTATGGGTAAAGGGACAGAACCCAAAAACCATCACACTACAGCAAGAAATGTTTGTAAAGATTCCAAGTTTTATTACAATGGTTCAAGGTAGTATTTTATCCACCACTCACCAACAACAAACCAGTATTTCTGTAAACAATTCCAGAAAGTTCAGTCAAGAAAACAAACAAAAAATAGTTATCTGTAATAATTCTTACACAATACTGTTTAGTGTTTACATGTCATGTGACTCCAAATACAATAAAATCATTTTCTAGCAAACATGGCAAAATAAGTTTACTTTGTTTGCCTATAAGCATGAGAACACGCCTCACAGTTTAGAACTTCATGTTACAATACTCCATGACATCAGTATCTACTCGTGCTTAGAACCAGCCAATTGTACCAAAGATCATAAAATACAAAATAATAGGAAATATAAATATCAGTTGTATTTCAAGTTTATAACATTTTATTTACAAAAATAGACTAAAAGGGCTTACACCCCATATTTATTTCCTAGGGAAGAGCTTTTTTGCTGTTTTCTAGTGTTTCTCTTCTTAACAATTTTATAGTGATACCTGAATTCCTTCAGAAGGATATTTATCAGCTAGAATTCTGATAGAAAGGAGGAGATAAAATTGGGGCATAAGAAGGGAGAGAGATGAATACACATGAGCAGTTGCTATAGAAATGGATCTCAGAGATGGCCTGGGGAACTCATGCAGGTGAAGTACAACATGCCCCTTGGACATGACACCAAATGCCAGTTGTGTACAGGACCAAGGTCTCGTGGGTTCTGAAGGTCACTTGCAGCACTACCTTGCCACTTGAAGGACTGTCTGCCGGTGAGCACTAGGACATGACCCCAAAGACAGGATTGTGACGGCAAATGCTGGGGCCGTACTCCCCGTAGTCTCTCTTGGTGTGGCACACTTGAAAGAACTCCGGCTACGAAAAAAGTCAAAATTAGAAGAATCGTGTAAATATTATAAAATAAAATTAAACAAACTATTAAGAGAAACTAAGCTTACTGAAAACCTACTTTTTCTTTCTTCAGACTTGAGGTAGAAATTGACCTCTTCAATTGAGTGAACTACAGAATTTCCTTTATTTCTTTTTCAAGGACATGTAGTTGTGTTGTCAGTGAGGATTTACACAGCAGTATCCATTTGATAATTTCTATGCAAGTTATTCCATGGCATCAGTTGTATGCTCCATAAAACATGAACATTTTCATTATTTCTGCTATCATTGTTCTATTTTCAATAATCTAGTTTCCCTGCCCCTTAATCATCTTTGTATTAAAGTGATTATTGGCTATTTGGTCTCATATAGGGAGCACAAGACTTATAAGTGATAGTCATTATTTTGGGGGTCAATTTTTAATTTGGGCAATAGTCTCAGGGCCATTCTCAACCAGTCTTCTATGTCTATTTTGTTGTTGTTGTTACTTTTTAATTAGGAATTTGGGTTTCTGATGTACATTTTTATTCCATTCTATAAAGGTTCATCTATGATGGGCCTGACTAGAATGGTCACCATCCAGCTCTTCTGGTCTCAGACGAGGCCATGGTTTGTGCAACCTACTTACATTGTAGACTCTTTTTTTCCCCTTTGAATCTTTGGTTCCCCTCTTCCTCTTTTGTTCCAAACAAGTATCTTAGATGTCCACTCACAAGCTTTTAAAACTCCAAATACTACTCATTAACTAGAATGTCAAACATAACTATGATCCACAAGGGTAAGTCAAAGATTATTGATATAGGGGTTCCAATTCACCTTTAAACATTTCTCTGCAGCCAGTGGATGGCTGCAGACAAGTTCTCTCAGTTCTCTCACTTCTCTTGGTCTCATTTGGGTGCCTTCAGAAAAGGGCCCATCAAAACAGTGACTTTGGATGAGGATCTGCTGGGCCAGTTAAATTCAAGGCAGAGAAGTCCGATCTGAAGGCTATGGTAGCTGTTTTGTGAAATGCTGTGGTACAAATGAATCAGTTGGTATGGCTCTTCTATCCAGGTGACTGGGAGTGAACATGAAAATAAGGTGTACGTATTGGAATCTAATGTGGGGACTGGTCAGTTCTGCCATTCCACTCAGGATAAAGTGAGCAATCTCAGAACCAGGAATGGACATTTCAGAACCACCAAGAATGAAGAGCCATAAGCAGTGTGTCCTTAGAATCCTGAGTTCCCTGTGTAGAGACAAGGCAACAGAGGCAGCAGCACTGAAAGCATGGGACAGAGTAGACCCATGGAACAAGTCAAGAGTGCCTGTAGGGAGGACACTGGCTTGAAGAATGGGGTGCTTTGGGGCATTTATCAACACTAAATAAGATTTTTAACACTTGCCTGAGAAAGGCAGAAGTCAAGGAACTGTGTAGCTGAAAAGCCAGGAACCAGAAAAAGATGTGCCTGTTAGCACGGCTGAGAAAAAGCACTATAGACAAAAGAATTGTCTCCCTAACTGTGTTAGAGGGGGTTCTCTAGAGAAACAAAACCAGAATGCTAATAATTTTATATATACTTATACAGATAGATATATGTATAACACAAGAAATAAACAGTTAATTAAATTATAAAACAGTACAAATGGCTCAGTGCAACTCACTCCCATGAGACAGTTGTGAGACACTGGCAGTCCTTCAAGTCTTGAGGGCCACCGGGTAGTCCTCTGTAGAGCAATTCAGGCTACCCGGGCACAGGCAGCAAGCAGCAAGGCAGGTCACCAACAGTCAGCCTGATGACAGGGTCTGACAGTCCTCAGCTCAAGAGATGTAAATTCCAATGTTGTGACGAAGCAGGTCTTGAAGGAACCCCAAATTACAGTGACACAGTCCACGGGTCAGGTGTCCCACAGGTAGTGTAGCTTGCCAATTGAGGCAAAGAACAAGCAAGGCAGCTGCACACTGGTCCGATGATCAAAGAGCAAGAGACAAAAAAGGCAAGGCTCACCGAGCCATTTATCTTTCTGCCCTTCAATTAATCCCACATCTGTTTATCGGCCAGGTTGGCACAATAAACTAACTACCTCACTATTATTTCTGATCCTGAATTGTAACCTGCTTACTTCCCTAACAGGATCCATCATCATGAGTATGACTGTGAGTTCCGTGTGGCCATTGCAATGGATTACTAAAACCCAGCAGGGAAGAAGAATGCTGAAGGAGAAACAGTTGGTGGTAGAATAGGGTAAAGAAGGTTGGAGGCTGGAGGCCTACAGAAATTGGCATTAGGCAGATACAGAGCCAAGCTCCCCTTCCAGTACTGTAGCTGGAGGAGGTCGGCTGTGACCTCCATGACACCTTCTTGCAGACTCCAAAGGAGCAATCTTGACAGCTTGTCCTAAAGGACACGAGATGGGGGCTGAGGGTGAAGAAATTTGTTAAGAAAACTGAAAGGTCCATTGGTGAGGAAAAAACAAGGAAAACTGAAGTGGGGAATTGTTTTCCAAAACAACAGTACATCAGCTCATTCTTCAAGGGAAGCAAGGGCTGTCCTATGAGAATTTAATTGGGAAACCAGACCTCATCCAATCTAAAACCCTCACCTTGCCCCTTCAGACTTCTTTTTGTTCCCCCAATAAAAAATATATTTTTAAAGGAATCCCTTGAGGATGCCAGACAAAACTACCATTTCAACATGGTATAAACTGAAGAACAAATGATTCTTTGGATAAGTGGTGGAGAGTTAAAAATAATGCCTTCAGAAGTGTATAGACCTAGAAAGGGAATATACTGAGAAACAATAGCTTCACATTTTAATGGTTTTCAATGTTTCTATGATTTCATAGCAAAATTTTTTTACTTACCTTGGTCATTTTTGCTGTTCTTTCAAAATTACGTATGCCACATCACTATCAACAGGTTCTTTGTGTGTGTATTTTTTATTAATCTCACTAATTTGGTCCATCTGGGTGTACTTTACGTACATTTGGTGTTGCTTTTCCCATCACCAAGAATAACAAGTGCTTACTATCCAGAGAGTAAATTCCTTTCCCAAGCCTACCACTAGTAATCACTAATAAACATTAGTTTCTGTATATTTACTTGCTCATGTCATTTCATAAAAATGAGAACATGTAATATTTACTACTTTTTAAATATGGGATTGACTTATTTCACCCAACATGGTATCTTCCAGGTTCATCCACGCTCCAAAGTGTTACAGGCACTCTCTTTCTTTATCACTGAGCAGGATTCCACTGTACATACACTGCTTTCTTCTTTTTAAAAGTCATTCACTATTTATTTAGGGCCAACTATATACTTGGAACGATTGGTTAGCTACTAACAAATGTGAAGGAAAAACTAAGAAAAACTAAGAATAGGCATTGGAATTAATAAGCAATCTAAGATTGTCTACATTATTTGGGGATTTCATTTAGTCACTCTATCTGTAACAACTAATTAGCAAGAACAATTGTGAATTAGTTATGCAAATTTAGTTTTTTTGCAACTTAAAATATTAAAATCTTTTTTATATTTTATAGAATTAAATATGGAGGACTTTCACATGTACACACTATTTAATCTTCCTAAGGTGATAGTCATTAAAACTCAATAGGAAACACCACAGAAATGAAAACACAGAACCTACAAAAGACTTACAGTTGAAGCAAGCATTGAGCCTCCAAACCACACAGCATAGCGCTGCATATGATGTGTTATCACCTGAACTTCCACAGGTTTAGGCTGGAAAATAAAATCATTTGTGTTTAGTTCAAGCAGAAAAAACAAATTCCTGTTATAATCTTTCAACTGGCGTGAAAGTGATTTTCTTCCAAGTGCAGGAAACATTTTAATGACACAATAATCTTTTTGACTACTGAATTATACAACTGTCTCT
>NW_022103928.1:43417794-43420315 GCF_000313985.2 Echinops telfairi
GTTGCTCCCTCACTAGTTATATTAGTCTTAACTACATGCTTGGAGTGGATTCAGGCAACAAAGCCCTGAATATAATTTCACAGTGTGGCTAAGAACACAGTTCACGTGTTTCCATTTCCTGCTTCAGACCAGTCCCTCCGGCTAGGTGATACAGGGTGCTGTGTGACTCCAGGGCTGAAGCTCCCTTCTTGAGTAGATCCCCTTTCAAGTACACTACCTTCAACTTTTTTTTTTTTAATAATTTTATTGGGGGCTCATACAGTGCTTACCACAATCCATACATCCATTGTGTCAAGCACATTTGTACATTTGTTGCCACCATCATTTTCAAAACATTTTCTTTCTACTTGCACCCTTGGTATTAGCTCATTTAGTTCCCCCCTCCCTCATTCTCCCTCCCTCATGAGCCCTTGATAATTTATAAATTATTATTGCTTTTTCATGTCTTACACTGTCTGATGTCTCCCTTTACCCACTTTTCTGTAGTCTGTCCCCCAGGGATGGGGTTATCTGTAGATTCTTGTGATTGGGTCCCCCTGGCTCCCCCCCACCTTCCCCTTACCCTTCTGGTATGGTTACTCTCATTATAGGTCCTGAGGGGTTTATCTGCCCTGGATTCCCTGTGTTTCCAGCTCTTATCTGTACCAGTGTACATGCTCTGGTCTAGCCGGATCCCTACCTTTATTCTACCACCACTGAGCTCTTCGCTAAGTTTTAATCTGGCATCCACCACTCTTTTTAAATCTCTCTGTAGTCGACGTCCAAAATCTCTGAACATCGTTGAACCTCCTGAAAGAACGACATTCTGAAAAACACAAAAAAGAGGATTTCCTGTGAATGAAATCATCTAATCGCATTTTCCCTGTAAACTTCTCTGCAACAAAATCTCTTGATTCCATTTTCCTGCAATCATTTTGAAACCCATCATATGTCCAACTAATTTCTGCAACTATCACATTTCATTCTATACAAAAAGATACTAATCAAAGTTAATACTATCCAAAATGTTTACAGCGAATTTTTTCTGTGCCAGAAATTCTCACAAATTCCCTCAGAACTTCTCTTCAATTAAAGCCAGTGAAGACTTCCAACAATTCTGCTTATGTGTTCCCTCCGTACCATGGCGACCTTCACACAGATTGTACAACCAAAACAAATTGTATCCATGGACAAACTGACTTTCTCAGTTATTCTATCTTTCATCTAAAGTCAAATTGACAGTGGGTCTTAAGATGTTTTGCCCCACCTAACCACTAGGAGAAAAGTCTTCCAATTCCTGCGGAACCTTTCCAGCAGGGTGATCCTGGGAAGGAAGGCACACCCTGGACTGCAGAGTGTCCTCCAAGAACTCACCAAGCTAGTACGTTAGGTTGAGGTTGCATTGCAGTAGGGTGTGCCCTAATCCACTAAGACCGATTTCCTGATAAGAAGAGAAGAATTTGGCCATAGAAACACAAATATATAAAGAAAATAGTCCTAAAGAGATGGGGACAGTAATTAGAGCCAAGGAATGCCTAGGCTATCAGAAGCAACTAGAGAAAAAGAGGCTTTCAGTGGAAACATAGCCCTGCCAACACTTTGATTGCAATCTCCCAGGTTTCAGCATTATGGGAGTATAACATTCTGTTCTTTAAGGTACCCTAGGGCATTACTATAAGCAACATTCTGAATTACCTGGAGAAATTTTTTCCACATGAAACCTACTTCCTGCTCGGGGTCCCTCCATCAGGCCAATATTCATACAAGTGGTATATCAGAAGCTTGTGTGTGCAAGAGGAGGAAGGGGGAGGCCACCTTCACTGTCCTATCAGATTTGTATGAGGGATAAAAAAATTAATCTTTCAAGCTTTAGGATACTACTTAAAATAATCAAAGTGAAATTAAATATGTCATGATTGTCATGGATTGAACTGCATGTCCCCCTGCAACGTCTGTCAACTTGGCTTTAAAACCAAACCAGACTCACTGTCACCAAGTTGATGTCAACTCACAGCAACCCTATAGGCCAGGGTAGAACTGCCCCCGAGTTTCCAAGACTGTGACTATTTAACAGAGGAAAGGGCGCTGAGAAAAAACTGTGTTTGCCAGAGCCTATAAATGCTACAAGTTCACCAAGTCTGCCCAGAGCCGACAGTGAGAGAAAGCCTTCCCCTAGAGCAGGCACCACGAGTCTGGACTTCTCACTTCATCGTAAACTGAGAGAGAAAAAATTTGTTTGCCAAAGCCATTCACTTGTGATATTTTGCTATCGTAGCACTAAATATCTAAAACAATGATTAAACTTTCTTAGAGAAGGTATCATTTGAGAAAAGGTACATAAGAAAAATAAATATGAGTAAGTATAAAAAAGTGATTGTTATAAAACCATAGAAACTTTTATTAAACAAAAGTATCAATATGTGAAGCTATTATTTCTCAACATAGCCTCCATCTAAGTCTATACAGTTCTGAAAGTGGTGTGATTTTTGTTTGCTTTTTACATTATAGTTTCCATTATGATGATTTCTAAATAGTTTTATTG
>NW_022103928.1:43421406-43422717 GCF_000313985.2 Echinops telfairi
ATTAATTTTTCATGTCTTACACTGTCTGATGTCTCCCTTCACCTATTTTTCTGTTGTCCATCCCCCAGGGAGGGGGTTATATTTAGATCATTGTGATCAATTCCCCTTTCTCCCCCAAATTTCTTCATAACAAGCCCTTGTTGTCCTGTGCCCTCTGAGAAAATCTATCAAGATTACCCTTTTGGAATCCAAAAAAATTTATGAACTGACCTCTCTGCCTAGAATTTAGCTGGCCCAGCAGATAACTCTTAGAAGTCACTGTTTTGATTAGCATTTTTTTTCTTTTTATAAGGCATTCTAAAGTAGACAAGCAGCGGGAAAGGGGAAGGCCCTGAACAAGATGCATTGGCCCAGTGGCTGCGGCCATGAGCTCAGACATCAGAACAACTGTGAGGATGGCCTAAGTCTGGCAAACGTTTCCTCCTGTTGTGCACCGGGTCTCTGAGTCAGAACCAACTCGATGGTGCCACCAACACCAATGGTGAGCGAGCACCGAGGCAGTAACGAGCGAACTTGTCCTCAGCTAGCCATTATCACAGGGCATGCTTGGCTATATGTTGTCTGGAATAAACCTGTGCGTGTATGAACTGGAACCCCACTGGCAACACTTTGTTGACTTTCTCTCATATAAAAGGATTTCTTCAAGGAGTCTTCAGGCTTGATTTCAAGTTGCCTTGAATGGCATCCCTGACTCGGGTGAGTAGTTACACAACTGTAACTTCTCCCGGGAAGCTGACATGTCTCAATGGTGAATCCCTCACCCTGTTTATATGTAAGCAGGGGCCACAATGAACCACTGTGAAGAAAATAAACGTCTCTGTACTAGTGACTAGGGTAAGATTGTACAATATGAAGGAAATGCTTTCCTGTCCACTGCTATCCTTAGGGAGGGCAGCGAGTATTGAGTATAAACTGATCACTGTTCTCTTGTTTTAACTCCTAAAATACCTGTCCCCTTACCACTTGGAAGCAAGATAATGACACATAAAAATGAAACACGAGAAGAGAGAAAAGGGCAAGGACCCACGAAAAGCCATTACTGATCTTGTCTTCTTTCTAGGTCTCTACTCAAATTCCACTTTGATTGTCACTCCATTTTCTGCCTCCATCTTCACACAGAGTACTGTGTCTCTTGCGTGGCCTCTCCTCTTAATGTGGGCTCATTGTAAATCTAGAATAACTTTGTCTCAATATCCTTAACTAATTACATCTGCAGAAATTGTATTTCCAAATATGCTGAGGTTCAAGGTGGACATGAATTTTTGAGGGACAATATTCAATCTACTACAGGGAGTGAGGTTAGAGTCATAC
>NW_022103928.1:43441407-43442925 GCF_000313985.2 Echinops telfairi
ACAAAACCATGATATGTTTATCTACCTATTTATAGTTCAGAAAATGAAATGGGAAAGTCTTCAAGTAATGACTCCAAAGGAGCAGCGTTGATTACAGAGGAATGCTATCTTTTTTTTCTCATTGAAGGGTTTCTTCCTTTGAAACTTTATACATACGTATTTAAAATTGGAATAATCTTTGCTCATTTGACATGTTTTTATAATGCAGCTTTCCTCCCATTTTGCTCCATCTAAACAAGGCCTAGTTATATTAAATGGAACTGATTTTCAGTAGCCCTCAATGATTAAAACAGTGTTTTATATTGCCACAGAAATGTATAGGAGAGATGGGTGTAGAAAATCAAGGCGTATATCTGACTTAAACAGTTAAAACTTTGTCATTAGTTTCCCCAACATGATGCATGCTGGACCTGGTCTGGTTTCAAAATTTTTCTGTATTTTTGGTTTGTGCTGTTTGGTTTGGTTTTTGTTTGTTCTCATCAGGATGCATCTCAGAGATGTCCTGTCATTGGAGGTCACCCTATTTAAAGCTGTGTTACCTGTTTTTCCATTCTTTAATATATGAAATCCAGGACTAACGAACCTATAGAGACAGCAAGTAAATTAAGAGTGTCAGGGGGAGGGGCACCAGGGTGGAGTGGGGGTGAAGGAGAGACGCTGTCAAAGATTCCATGTAGAAAAAATGTTAGGAAACTGATTGTGGAGCAAATGTAGTTTTGCTGGACATGCTTGAACTATGAAATGATATAATACATATTTTTAAATAAATAAATATTAAATATTTTAATGTATAGTCCAGGATATCAACCAAAGTCACAATTAGGTACCCTAGTACAGTTTTATTCTAAGAAAATAAATTCATGATCTTTGCAAACTTATATTCTGCCTTCCGGCTGGCACAAACCAAAACAACACTACATACAATCTACTAGTCTCTTGAAATTTAAGTCACAAAGATTTAAAATAAAATCTATATTTACCATCATGAGGTAAGTCCACTAACGTTAAAAAATAACAAAAATCCCCAAGACTGCAATGCTGTCTAGTTGGTTCTAGAGGCTGTGGGTCTTGTTCTTAACGCAGTTTGATAAATACACAGTGCCACCTGCCTGCCAGTCTGTGTATCTTTAACCAAGTCACCCAGTAAAGTGCAGTACGTGGTAAAACACTCAGAAGTTTCCTCCTTCTCTCTTGCTGAGACGACAGCTGCTAGCACTGCTGTCAACTATTCCTATCTTACCTTCCTTGAATGGCTTTTCTTCTCTGGAGTCCAGAGGTTTTCGCTCTTGAAATGAACCCAAAGACTGAAATCCCAGCCAGGTCTGAACATAAGTAGTTCTAAAATATGATACCTAAAAGTTCCTCAAGAAACTCCAACTACACCTCTACAACTGACTCTAAACAGGTGCCTGACAAAGAATGACAAGTTCTTGGGTTTTTTTTCTCTAGCTCTTTTTTTTTTAATTTATTTTTTTATCATTTTATTAGGGGCTCATACAACTCTTATCACAATCCATA
>NW_022103928.1:43444254-43446011 GCF_000313985.2 Echinops telfairi
GCCTTTCCTTGTCCACCCCTTAAAATTTGACCTTCCTCCTGGTTCTTTCAGGGTATTCTGTTTTTCTCATTTGGCATATTCTCCTTTGATGAGTATCTTCTTAGTCAGCATACTGTTTAATGGTTTTCAAGTTTCTAACTCCATCCCAGAACTTTATCCTAAGCTTCCAACCTATATATCCATCTCCACCAAACATGAATTATCTTCTGACTCAAGTGGACTCCTCTTAAGACATGATTTCCCATCCACCTAGATATTGAAGCCGATAACTAGAACATCTTCTTCCTGATGTATCAAATCATGCATCCCATTTCCTCCCTACCTACTGCCACTGCTCTACAATGGTCCACCCCAATGCTACCTGCTGACCTCTAACCATTATGCAACCAATCTGCCTGGCTCCAATCTTTCCACTTACAGCTTATTTCCACCAGCCCAGTCCAGGTTCTTGTCCAAAAACATAAGTAGTATTCATGCACCTTCCCTCTATAAAAACATGTCCTTAAAGTAAAATCTCAAATCCATGCAAGGCTGCTCAAGTTGGCAATCGACATATGTCCTCAGCTCCAGGTAGCGATCTGACTTTTAAGATCCTGTACTCCTTTCTACTCTCCAGAACTCCCCACTAGCACCCACTCCTAGTACATCACCTGCATAACTTCCCGTATGCACATCAGTCCTTTCACCACCATTTACAGATGATATGTCCACAGAAGCTGCATTCTTTCCAGTTCCACAAACACACTCCATTCTCACTCATCCTTGGCTAAAAAACAATTTACGTTTGAAACCTGAAACCCTTCTTCCATCCGTGGGCTGCATTCTAGGCAGTCGTGACACTCTGGACAACTCAGCGCCAATCTGTAATGCTCCATGTAATAGTAATTACCCACATAAGGCTATTGAAATATACTAATTAACATTAGACCAAATTCTCAAAGCAGTTCATTAGTCGCACTAACGACTAGTGTCATGGTGGACAGGAAAACGTACTTTTCCGGCATCACAAAAAGCTACTGTGAATGAGAGCATGAACTTAACTACCACTTCCTCCAGGCATTCTTCCGAACCTGAGCCTTGAGCAGACACCCCACCCCCCCACCCACCACCGTGAACCACCACAAACCAAACCGCACTTAGCTCAGCCAGGCACAAGACAGACTTCAAATTCCAGTGTCTCTCATGTAGTATGCATCCTTGGTGTCTGGTGTGAGGCCTGATACACTGCAGATACTCAGGAAACATGTTTGCTACATTGTAATCACGCTGGAAGTTATCATCCATTCTTTCATTGCACTTTCATAACAAGGTAAGGTTTAATTCCCTTCCCAGTAATAACACCAAGAAAAAGTCTTAGCTTTTATTTTTATGTATCAGAATAAAGTATCAATAAAAATTATAGAGGCATATGAGTAAAAGGCTTAGAATTAGAAGAATATGTAAGAGGCTTAAAGACCCCGGAACCTTCTCTGACCACAACACTAAACGAAGGAGGGCAGCTTTTTTCCTCTGTTTACCTCTGAGATTTACGGGAGAATAAAAAGGCCTACTTTGAAAAGTACTGTCAATGCCACCGTAATAGTTAGAACCTGGATTATCATAAATAGAATCAGAAGAATGATGTTTAGGTCCCTTCAAAAGATGAGGGGAATACTAAAGAGAACAACAGAAAGAATTGAAAAACTAGAAACTTCACACCAAGAGAAAAAGCAGATGGTAAACAAAAAGATAATAGAATTAGGCATCATGGTAAGAGA
>NW_022103928.1:43446868-43449494 GCF_000313985.2 Echinops telfairi
GAAATCAGAGGCAGCACCATTAGACAACATTAAGATACCAAGGGAATACAACTGCACAAGAGGAACTATAAAACTCTCACCATTTGCAGACAATGCAAGTTTATATGTAGAAAACCCCCCAAAAAGAGTGTTAGGAACAACTGTGGAATTTAGTAGTCAAAATCCATTTCATTCCTGTATATCAGTGAAGAAAGCTCTGAAAAAGATATCAGAAAACAATGGTATTTTAAAATAGCTACACAAAAGATAAAATACTTAGGAATAAACCAAACTAAAGAAACAAAAGACTGTGGCAAAAAATCCTACAGAACACTATTACAAGAAAGAGAAAAGAGGTCTACACAAATGGAAGAATATCCTGTAAGGGTAGGAAGACTTAATATTGTGAAATTGTCACTATTACCCAAAGCAAGCCATAAATACAACACACTGTGATTCATATAAACAGAAAAACTAATTTCTGACTTCATATGGAGAGGGAAGAGACCTAGGTTAAGAAAAACAAAATAGGAGGCTTTATAAAACCCAACCTCAAAAATGTATTTATTACATATCCACAGTGGTCAAAATAGCGTGGTACAGTGATAGATACATAGACCAATGGAACAAAACAGAAAACAAGGTATTAATGCAACGACCTACACACAAATGATTTTCATAAAAAGGGTGAAAAGCAATTAATGGGGAAGAGACAGCCTCTTCAACACATAGTGCTAGCAAAGTTGGATCTCCATCCAGTAAAGAAACAGGACCCATCTCCTGTCCCATGCAGACACAAGCACACGATGGATCAGAGAGCTACAAGGATCATCAATGAGAAAACTGGGACACACCTAAGGGTCCTATTGCAAGACCAAATACTACCAAACATAATAAAGGAAGCATACACTATAGAAGAAAATACAGATGATTGGGGACTACTAAAAATAAAACACGAATGCACATCAAAAGACTTCATCAAAAGAATAAATACAAAGTTAACGGAGTGGGAAAAATCTTCAGCAGCAACACAACTGACAAGGGATCAATCTCTAAAATCTATCGGATGCTGTAAGATCTCAATACAAAAAAAGTAAATACTCCAATTTAAAAATGGGCAAAGGACATAAATAGACAGTTCACCAAAACTGACACTCAAATGGCTAACAAACACAAGAGGAAATGCTCATGCTTGCTTGCCATCTGGGAAATGCCAAATCAAAACAAGATCATACTTCACACCCACAAAAATAGTCTAATTTATAAGAAAATTGAAAGCAACAAATACTGGAGAGGATGTGGAGAGGTTAGAACTCTTCTACACTGCTGGTAGACTTGTAAACATGTAAAAGCATTGTGAAAAGTGGTATGTTGTTAAGGGCTACTGATGTCAATACTGATTCATAGTGACCCCATGCACAACAGAATGAAATACTGCTGGGTGCTGTACCATCCTCACAATTGCTCTCAGGTCTTAAAGGCTTGTCTTATAACAAGTAGCCAACCTAGTGAGGTGTTAGCTAAGTCCACGTGGCAGCAGCATACCAGCCTGTGAAATCCAAAGACTGTCAACAATACAATAGTAAACTGGGAAACCAAACTGTCTTAAAGTTTAGATTCTAAGCACCCAGTTTGCAGAAAGCTATAGGTAACAGTGAAAACCCAAAATCTATTTGCAGGGTCCCCGTCAGTGCATCCCCTTGCTATCAGACAGAGTGCACTGGAAATCAGATTGATGCAGATGCAGTTAGGTTAAAATTTAACACTTTATCATGTTTTCTTCTGTTTTACCCATTATAAATTTATTGTAGTATTTATTTTCTGCCTTCTTTTCAGTGAAGGTTCTTCTCTACTTTATTTTATTAACACAAATATTTATAAATATTTAGTTAATTGACATTATTTCTATTAAATTATTTAATTAAAATTGATATTTTTAATTGATAAATTAGTAAGATAAACATTTATTTATTGATATTTCAGTAATAAATATAATAATTTATTATATTATTAAACTAACAAATTATTTTTTAAATTTGTTTGTTGTGGTTATTATTTTTGTTTTTCTATCTTTTTCTTCATATGAAATCCAGGATACAAAAATCTACAGAGATAGTACTTGAACTGATAATTTCTGGGGGCTGTGGAGGATGGGGAAAAACAGGCGCTAATAATGAGCACAATATAAAAGAACATGTTCTGGCGAGCTACCGTCTGACGACGTCGCCGCCCAGCGCTATGTAGTCTGAGAAGACCTTCAAGCAGCGCCGTTCATTCCAACAAAGAGTGTTAGATGTCCAGCTTATCCGAGAACAACATCCTGCCAAAATCCCGGTAAGAATAGAAAGATACAAGGGTGAGAAGCAGCTTCCTGTACTGGATAAAAGCAAGTTCCTCGTCCCCGATCACGTCCGCATGAGCGAGCTCATCGAAGTCAAACGAAGGTGCAGCAGCAGACGCCAACCAGGCCTTCATCCAGGGAGTCCGCGGTCACAGCCCGGGGAGCATGTCCGCGCCCAGCTCCAAGGTGTACGAGTCAGGGGATGAGGACGGCTTCCTGTACAAGGTCTACGCCTCCCAAGAGATGTTTGGCATGAAGCCGGCTGCCTAAGACCGGCCAAACCATCTCCTCCAGAATTGTCACCCC
>NW_022103928.1:43451481-43454812 GCF_000313985.2 Echinops telfairi
CCCCCCCGGAACTGTTTACTTTGTGACACAATTCAGATTTAAAGGCATTAACCTAATTATACACACATGAGATAAAGTAAAAAAGTATGCTTTGACAGTTCCAGTTCATGCATGAATAGGTTCTTCTAGTCGTAATCTTTAAGGACTGGTGGTGTAGTGTGCTACTCATTGGGTTGCTATCTGCAAGGTCAGCAGTTTGAAACCACCAGCTGCTCCACAGGAGCAGACAAAAGATAGTTACACATGTCTTTGTGATCAGTAGATGACTGTTGACAGGCTCTTTCAGTGATGCACTTGTCTTAGTCTCCTGAGGATGCCTTGAGAGCCAATATTGATAGGATTTTACTCTCTTGATTCTATAGTTTAAATGAAGACTCATCACAGTTACAATTCATTTCATCTTCATTAGATGAACCTACTTTAAAAAATGATGGGAGGGTCAGCTCCTCGAGATAGCTGATTCCTATGCACTACTTATGGCACTCATTGACAAGCAAGTTGCCTAAGGCAAAAATGTTCCACATTAGAATTCCAAGCTTTTACAATCACAATGAATGAACTCTGTTAACACAAATGAATCTGCTCAGTAGCTTTGCCCACCTTCTCTTATCCAGAACCATCAAGAAAATGTTTGGTGGGAGTAACAAAGACTATGACTCAAACTCAAACTCACAGCCATAAACCCAATTCCAATTCCCAGGACCCAATAGGACAGGGGAGAAGTGCCCCTGTGGTTTTCTGAGACTGTCAATCTTTATGAGGGCTTCATCCTCCTCCTGTGGAGCAGCTGGTGGTTTCACACTGCTGACCTTGCAGATAGCAACCCAATGAGTAGCACACTACACCACCAGTCCTTAAAGATTACGACTAGAAGAACCATATTAAGGAAACCACTTGTACTTAAGCTTAAACCTAAGAGTAAGAAAAGTGTATTACTAAGAGAACTTGTCTGCAACTACATACTTATTACAGAGAAAAGCTTAAACATGATTTGGTTAGAATAAACTCATGTGGCTATAAACTGCAACCCCAGCAGGAATACTTTTTGACTTACTAGTGTTGTGTGTGTGTGTGTGTGTGTGTGTGTGTGTGTACACAGAGGCTTCAAAAACGTTCAAGAAAAAAATTATTTGTCCATGAACTTTCTGAAGTTTCCACGTTTGGGGGGGGGGGAGTTAATGTGTGTGTACACCCAAGTATGCATTAATTAATATATCCTGAATTGGATACATTACTTGAATTAGTAATGTTACAGAAAAACACATCCTTGAACCATATCATAATGTATTCACACCTCCCTGGCAAACATAAAGAACAAGAATTTATAACCACAGCTAACCAACTGCAGAGCATTTAAAAATATATTTTAAAGCTGGCCTCAGCCTTCCTTTCTAGATTTGTTTCTCACTATCTTCTATATACACTAGTCAAAACATAATTCACTTGCTATTCCATAAATATTTCCCTTGCTCTCCCACTTATATCTGAGCTCATCTGTTCCCTCCACCTGGAATGCTGCCCCACCCCCACTCCGCATGCCAAGCCTCAGACTCAGCTCAAATGCCTCCTCAGAGCCTCCTAGATCCCCTCTAATTAAATACAATCAGTCCTCTCAATTACCATAATTGTATGATTCACTGTAATGACATTTAGCTTGTAGTGGTTCCCATCAGAGTTATTTTTGTGTTATTTTTAGCTTTTATAAATAAACTGTTGAAGACAAGGACTATATCACATGCATACTTAAATCCTCCATTTCAACAACATCAGTGTCTTGCACCTCATAAGCACTCAGAGATCCAATTAATAGAGTTTAGAAAGAGAAAAATATCCATTTGTATTACAAAGGAACTCAAAATGGTTTTGCCCTCAAGTAAAGTATGCAAATTACCTAACACCTGTTAATCCAGGAGTGAACTAATTAATGACACAGGTTCTCAACTTAGCTGCATATAAAATCATCTAGACAGCTTTTAAAATCCAGATGTCCAGGCCCCACTCCAGACCAATTATTTTATCAGAATGCCGGTGGGGGGCGGGGGGGAGAACATATTAGGCTTTCTGCTCCTGCTAAGATTTACAACCTCAGAAACCATATACAGAGATTTTGAATTTACCCATGGGCAATAGGGATGTGCATTTGTTTATCTGAAGTCACAAACCAACTGAGACATGACTTCATGTATCTGTGCTCCTATCCAGTTCCTCCCGTCATACTTAAAGGCTGAGCAGAAGTCATGTGAGAATTTTTCTTTTCACAAACACACCAAACTAAATTAAAATTTGAAATATTATGGCTAATTTGGCCACAATTTTTCCCCCTTTCGAGATTACAAATTTTCTTGCAGGACAAAGCCATCTCTGATTCTCATTTTTCTACTGTCTTTATTTTCTCTTCTTGCCTCTTAGCCTGAAAATGGTTTCATGACCTGGAAAGTTCTAAGTTATCTTCAGTAGAGCCCAAACTTGCTTCTGAATTTATAGTAGCTAACACCAATAGAAGAGAGGAAGATTTCAAAGAGTTCAGATTTCAATGATATGTGCAAAGACCTGGCATTAGAAAACCAAAACAGAAAAACAAGGTCAGCATGTCTAAAGCTGAACGAATTAACAACAAAAAAAACTTTAAAAAAACCCTTCAAGCCTCAAGCAGAAGAAACATCAAAGCATTTGATGTACTTTGTATTTAGCAATCAAAAGGTTAACTACACAGTACTACAAAGGATTGTACTCCAATGAATTCAACAACTTGGAAGACATGGACAAATTCTTGGAAAAACAATCCCTCCTAGACTAACCCCGATGGATGTCAAGAATCTCAACAGACCCATAGCAATAGAAGGTTATCAAGGGATTACCAACAAAAAAATTCCTTGGACCAGAGAGCTTCACAGGAGAATCCTCCTAAGCACTCAGGGAAGAACTGACACCAATCCTACAAAAACTCTTCCAGAACATAGAAAAAGACAAAAACTCCCAAACTCCTTCTATGAATTTAGTATAACTCTGATACCAAAACCGGGCAGGGATCCCACAAGAATCAAGAACAACAGACCAATATCCCTAATGAACATTGATGCAAAAATCCTTAGCAATATACTGGCCAATAAAATACAAAAGTATATAAAATGAATAATTCATCATGACCAAGTGGGATTCATACCAGGCATGGTTGAACATATGAAAGACCATTAGTATTATTCACCACATTAACATTAAAAACTGTAAGGACCACATGATAATATGGACAGATGTGGAAAAAGCAATAGACAACATCTAACAGCACAAGGCAAAGAAAAGCCATCAAAGGTATTCGCCTGGGGAGGGAAGA
>NW_022103928.1:43455088-43457288 GCF_000313985.2 Echinops telfairi
AGAATATCCCATGGTCGTGGATTGGAATACTGAATATAGTTCGACCCAAGGCACTATATAAGGTTAATGCAATTCTGATATAATTACCTTCAACTTTCTTCAAAGAAATGGAAAAACTGATTACCAACTTCATATGGAGTAGGGAGAAGCCCAGAATTAGCAGAGAACTCCTCAAGAAGGACACAGTGGGAGGGCTTGCTTTACATGAGTTTAGCACATATTATACAGCCACAGTCGTCAAAACCACATGCTACTGGTATAGTGACAGATACTCAGACCAATGGAAAAGAACTGAAAACCCAGAAATAAAATCTTCAGCATACAGACAACTGATCTTTGATCAGGGCCCCAAAAGTACCAAATGGGAAGTACGTGCCCTCTTCAACAAGTGGTGCTGGAAAAAATGGTTATCTACCTGCAGAAAAATGAAGCAAGACCCTTATCTCACTCCATGCACAAGAAAAAACTCAAGGTAGATCACAGATCTTGAGGTAAAACTCCAAACTATTAGGGCCATCAATGAGGTAATTGGAACAAACCTGAGAAGTTTGGCACAGGGAATACATAGGCTTTCAGAAATAGGGAAGGACACATATACAGATGAGTCACAAATTGACAAGTGGGATATACTAAAGATCGAAAATGTGTGCATCTAAAAATTCACCAAGAGAGTACTAAGAGAGCCCGTGGAATGGGAAAACATCTTTAGCAATGACACATCAGACAAAGGCCTTATTACTAAAATCTACAATACTCTGTTAGCTTCCAAAAAGAAAAAAACTAATTTCCCACTGAGGAGGCGGGCAAAGGACCTGAACATAAATTCCCAAGGGCAGAAATCCGAATGGCCACTACATATGAGAAATATTCCCCATCCTTAGCCTTAAGAGAAATGCAAATTAAAACAACAATGAGATACAACCTAACACCCTCAAAGATAGCCCAATTCAAAATATCAGAAAGCAACAAGTGTTAGAGGGGCTGTGGTGAGACACAAACTCTCATCCACTGCTGGTGGACCTGTAGGTATGTACAGGCACTGTGGAAATCAATTTGGCGATATCTAAAACACATGGAAATTGAACTACCATACAACCCAACAATCCCCCTACTGGGCATATACCCAGAAGAGGCAAGAAACAGACATCTGTGCTCCAATGTTCATCTTGGCACAGTTCACAATTGCAAGGAGTTGGAAACAACCCAAATTTCTATCAATGGGTGAATGGATTAAAAAACTGTGGTACATACATACAATGGAGTACTTACTATACATCACTAAAAAGCAGTGATGAACACATGAAGCACAGCGCCACATGGGAAAAACTGGAGGAAATTATGCTAAGCAAAGTAAGCGAAGCACAAAAGGACAAGGACAGCATAAGTCCATTGAGGTAAGCTTTAAAAAATGCAAAAGGGGCAAAGGGAAAAAGCTACTGCACACAAACATTCCTGGGGTGAGGTTCAGGTAGTATGGCAGGGGCCAGACCAAATCCAGGGATACATATGGTAGACAACTAAAAAGGAGAGGGAAAAAAGATAAGAGAAAAAGACATGGGTAGCGGGGGAACAAGGCACTAACCCACCCGAGGGGAGGGTATTGTTTATATCTCCACAAGGAAAGAGGGACCAGACTTCAACCTGGTGCTCTAAGACGTGAATGTAACATGCAGGCAAGAAACAGGGAACCAATAGAGAGGTCTGAGAGGCCGGCCCCAATCCCAACTACATAGATAGATCCACCTCTCCCCATAAGAATGTACTTTAGAGGACAGCACTGAAACTACAGCTCAGGGAAAGGGACATGTCTGATCAGAGCACACGGGAGCAAATGAAGGGATAGAAAGAGAGAGTGGAGCACATCCTGGCCCACCAAGCCCTGAAGACGATATTCCTGCTCACAGCAGCCAATGCACAGAGAGGACCATAAGGCCTGCCCCACTGTGAGACACGACATCCCTCACTGACCCACAGCAGCCCTACAGGGGACAATAGGGGAGACACAGTGCGGGAACTGCGCCTGATCTGACCCCACCACACCTAGGAAAACACTAAGGGTGTGCGACAGAACAGCAAGGGGAGCAGAGCAAGAAGTCCCAAGGGAATACCAAAAATAGACATTGGGGCCAGGGAGTGGCACCCCATCAGATTCAATGGGAAAACACTCCTAAAGGTCAACAAACAGACCTTGAACTATTTA
>NW_022103928.1:43459057-43482854 GCF_000313985.2 Echinops telfairi
CAGCACAGCAGAAGAGTACAATATTAACACAAAAAATCCACCAGGTCCTTTTGCACTCTATGGAGAGCGTCAAAAAGAAAATCAGGAAGACAATACCATTTACAACAGCCACTAAAATGCTGAAATATTCAGAAGTAAATATAACCAACCAAACGAACGATTTAAACAATGAAAACTATAAAGCACTACACAAGAAACCAAGAGATCTACAGAAATGAAAGAATATACCAGGCCCATGGACAGGAAATCATAGCACTGTGAAAATGTTAATTCTACAAAAATGATTTAACTATATAATACAATCCCAACCCAGACTTCAAAACCATTTACTAAAGAAGAAGAAAAACGAATCACCAACTTTATAAGGAAAGGAATGAGATCAGGGACAAGCAAAGCATGACTAAAGAACCAGGCAGAAGACCACACACTTTCTCACCTCAAAACAGTCTATACAGTCACAGTAGTCAACACAAAGTAGTGTTGGTACAACAGACCAACGGAACAGAACTGAGAAACCGAAATTAATCCATCCATCTAGGAACAGCTGATTTTTGTCAAAGGGCTGAAACACGTTAAATGGAGAAGAGACAGTCTCTTTAACAAACAGTGCTAGCAAAACAGGACATCCATTTGAAGAGCAATGAAACAGGACCCATATAATACAGTCCATAAAGACAATGTTCTATATTTCACGTTGGTAAGTAGTGACTGGGCTTTCAGAAGTTTGTGTATGGCCATTTAAGGTTCAATTATTAATCTTTCAATGTCCAGAGGAAATAATAATGAAGAAAATTGAAGACATATAGAAATAATTAATCCAACGGACTAATAGACCACACAAGGTTCTGTGACCCTGAGACGAAAAGAACCAGATGGTGCCTGGCTACCACCACTACTAGCGTCTCTGAAATGGATCGCATTAAAAGATCCTGGACAGAGGAAGAGAAAGATATGGGACCAAATTCAAATTGATTTAAAAATAAACAAAACAGACTGGTAGGACCCTAGAGACTATGGTTCTTAGTCACGCTTCAGGTTTGGAAATACCCTCATCCACATGGCTCAATTTTCTGTAAAATAATAAACAGGTCTAGAAAGGGAACAATTGCACTAGGAAGGTCCACACACTTGAGGATAATCAACCACTGAGACCAAACGGTCAGCATGTACCCAAGGGCAGCGTTCAAAGGGTTAAGACAGATGGAGAAATAGAAACAGGAAACAGAAGGTGGAAATTATGCTTCATTGCAATCAATCATGAAACAGTGAACAAAATGGGTATAATTGTTGAATAAAAAAGATCTGTTTTATAAATCTCCTGCCAACTCAAAATAAAATGTTAAAAAGCGAATTAACTTTTCTCAAAATAAAAATAAATAAAATTAAATCAGAAAGAGTTTGTGTCATGGTTCCATCCTTTCACCATATTTATTTAATCTGTACACTGAGGGAAAAAGAAAGAGAAAGAGAGAGAAGAATGCAGCATGAGGATTGGAGGGAGACTTGTTAACAATCAGTGGTATGCAGATGTCATAACCTTGCTTGAAAAGAGAAAGGATTTGAAGCACTTACTGATGAAGATTAAATGCTTCAGAAAGGATTAATCATCAGTATAAGGAAGCAAAAATTCACACAACTAGACCAAGTTTAAAAATCATTATAAATAACAGAAAGACTGAAGTTGTCAAAGACTTCATTTTACTTGGATCCACAATCAACACAAAAGCATAGTCAGGAAATGAGATGATGGCCTGCACTGGACAAATCTGCAGCAAAAGACCTCTCAAAATGGTTAGAAAGTGAACGTGTCACTGGTATTCTCAGTCACACTCTATGCGTGCAAAAGCTGGACAATGAATGAGGAAGCCTGGAGAAAAGATGCATTTAAACTATGGTGCTGGCAAAGAACATTGAAAACGCTATGAACTGCCACAAAAATGCACAAGTACAGCCAGAACGCTCGCTGGAATTGAAGATGGGGAGACTCTGTGTCACATCCATTGGACGTGTTTTCAGGAAGGGCCATTCCCTGGAGATAAGGATGGTAAAGGATCAGTGAAAAACTAAAACCCTCAAGGCAACAGACTGACACAGTGGCTCTATCAATGGGCTCAAACATCAGACTGATGGTGGCACAGGGTCAGGCAGTTTCATTTTGAATTGGAACCAACTCAAGTACACCTACCAACACCACCACTAGTACTGTTTGTATTTGATCACTCTAGTCTGTTTGTGACACATCCTAACATTTCTAGTATGGTCTACAACTCAATGTAAAGAAAATGAAAATCCTCATAACTAGACAAGTAACATCATGACAGACAAAGAAACCATTGAAGTTGCCGGGATCTCATCTTGCTTGGCTCCACAATCAATGCTCAGAGAAGCAGCAGTCAAAATATCAAAGGGCAATTTACACTGGGCAAATCTGCTGAAATGCTAAGATGTTATTTTGAGGACTAAGGTTGCACCTGACCCAAGACACAGTATTTTCCATTGTCTCATATGCATGTGAAAGTTGGACAATGAATAAGGAAGACCAAAGAAGAATCAGTGCATTTGAATTATGTTGCTGGCAACGAATATTGAAAGTAATCATGGACTGCCAAAAGAACGAGCAAATCTGTCTAGGAAGTACAGCCAGAATAACTCTTTAGAAGCAAGGATGACAAGTTTTTGCCTCACATACTTTGGACTTATTATCAGAAGAGATCGGTCCCTGGAGAAGGGCATAATACTTGGTAAAGTGGAGGAGCAGTGAAAAAGAGGGAGGCCCTCAACCTTGGATCCAGATGGATTGACACAGTAGCTGCAATCATGGGCTCCAACGTCAGAACAACTGTGAGGACGGTGCAGGACCGGGTAGTGTTCTGTTCTGTTGCACACAGGGTTGCTGAGTCAGAACTGACTTGACGGACCATCACAACATTTCTAGTTATGGACACTGCAGTACGAGTACGAAAATTCACAGAGAGTAGTTCAGAGCCCCTGCCGTAGAATCGATTCTGACTCATAATGATGCTACAGAACACAGTAAAACTTCTTAGGATACAAAACCTTTATGTGAGCAGACGGCCTCAGCTTTTTCCTGGAAAGTAGCTGGTGGGTTTGAACTACTGATCTTGCAGTTAGCAGTCCAATACTTAACCCATAGATTTACCAGGATTTCTTCAGAGTAGTTTTTTGAAATCCCCTCATATATATTTCTTTTGAGGTGACAATGGGGCAATCAACTAAGAGTATGTAGAAAATAGATGGAAATCAGAGACTGGCTCTCCAGAGTGCTAACGGTCCAAAAATTACCTTAGTATCCTCTGCACAGATTCTATTCCTAGCTACCTAAAACCTAAATTTCCCCCTCTTCTTTATAAACTTCATTCCCTCCTCACTTTTAATCCTTCTGTTTAACTCCTCTTTCCAGATTTAGATATCAAACCCAATGTATCATCACTGACTAGGATACAATGGTCTGTATGTGAGTACATGTCTCCAAATGTCACACGTTCTGCTCTATGCTCACTTGGTGTCAATAGTTTAGCAGTTTCCTTGAGTTCTGTAAGTACATATTGTGGTTTCTGGTTTTCACATTCAGCAAAGTATTATTTAATAACTTAATAATTTTAAGCCCGGAAATGTTATCCCAGTGAAGTTATTACTTAGACAGAAAGCTCAAATTGTCTACAAGGGACAAAAGACCAGCTAAGGGTTCATTCGATAACGTTGGATAAGAAACATCATAAAAGATAAGAGTCTTATTTTCTTCTTGAAACAATGCAGTCTTTGTGTTAGCTTATCCAATCCTACTTTTTCAAATGAGGTCAGGGAACGTGTTCTGTGACCAAGATAAAAGCAGGAACACCAACCCCACCGGGGTTGGTGGGAGCCTAGGATCAATTTTGCTTCATTTCATCCAGGGCCTCTACAATTGTGCAGCTGGCACAGAACTGGGCAGTGTTCCATTCTGCTGTCCTTAGCTCCTATGAGTCAGAACCACCTGGACAGCACCTCACAACAAAAACAATTGCTCACCTCGGAGGCTCGGGGTCATCATCCATTTAACAAAGCTTCTTAAACTGGAAGTTGTGCTCCTACATGAGGTCATTGTAACTGAATGTGGAGCTCATGAGAAATCTGACAAACAGTCACAGGTTTCTGAACACATGACCAAAAAATTAATTCAAAATCAAATGAGCAATGAATCAGAGGCATATCTAGCACTGTTTGCCCATGTTTCATATTTCTTGGGCAAAATGGGGTCACCAGTAGAAAAAGCTTAAGAAGCCCTAAATTGCCTCCAAGAATATCTCTACTTCAAGAATTCTGTAAAATCCAGAGTTAGGTGAACTCAATATCACATGAGATAAAGCTCACTTCATCATGGGCAATCCATTACTGTTGGCAGAAATTTTATTTCCTTCATGATGAAGTGAAGCCTAAAGTGCTTCACTTCTCCCACTGCGAAGGGGACACAGCTAATATTAAGGGCGCTTTAGAGTGGATAGGCCAAGCCAGGTATTTATTTAACTTTCATTCTCGTCTCTCTTTTTTTGTGTCCCCTGCTTAGGACCTTTTGTTGGGGGTGGGAGGGTGTTTCATTAAGGATGTACAACAAATGTATGTTTTCACACATAAAAGTTGTCCTATACAGGAAAACTTTTTCTAATTATAAGATGAATAATATTTGTTAACTACTAAATTTCAAACAATTTAAAAATAGAAAATAGAAATAACTCATTTAATTTCTGCCTGTCCCAAAGATAATCACTTACTTTTAAGAGTTTAATATATATCATTCAATTATTTTCTTATGTGTATGCAAACCACATTTTCATATAAAATAATAGTGTAAACTGTTCACCTTGTTGTTTCAATTTATTCTATGTTCTATGACAGCTTTCATTTCAACTTGCATTGACTTACTTCATTCTATTTAAAGGCTACACAGTAGTCCATTGTATAGTGTAACAAAATTTACTCAGTCCTCACGTTAAGCTTGATCCTCTCCTCTTTAAAGTCAGTTTGAAGAGGGTAAAATGAGGTCATCAGGACTCATGCAAGGAAAGGTTAACTAAACGTGAAGAAAGCTAAAGGATCATCATTTTGTGGGCCCAAAAGTTGGTGATCAGCAAGATTTCATTTTTTAAATAACTACATGAACTAGATTTTTCTTGTCTATAGTCTCACAATTCCACAGAACCATGGAATTTAAAAAATATATTACACAAGGGTTTTCTATTTGACTGTTCCATTTTAGGCTCTAACTTTTACTTAGCACTGAGCCTAAAACGTAACTGAAGTATGACCAGTGGAATTCATGGAGAGAATGTGAGATGCTCCTTTATCACTCAATCAACATGTGTGGGTAAAACTGTCCAATTTAAAATACAGTTTGCCAGATAAGAACATAAAACATTATAAGGTTTAAATTAGATAATTAGTTAATGGAATCATAGTTCCAAACATTCAAGCCACTCACTCTCCATATAACATCTTTTAAATTGTACTGGCATGTAATAATGCTCATAAAACAGAAAGTGAAATAGAAACGTTTGCAGGTTGACATTAATAGCCCTTTCTAAAAATCAAGGACCTCTAATTTTGTAATGAAGTCAAAATACCTTACCCAAGCAGCTTATACCTTATACAACGGACGACGTACATCAATGGGGCAATTCTGTATTACTTCATCAACCACATCCGAAATAGATTCCATAAAATCTGGGTTGGCAAACTGAATTTTATATAAACATAAGAGAAACATTATGTATTTCTCTCAAATAGCACAAAATCATTTTTAAGTAACTTTAACAAACACAAAATTTACTTTAACTTTTAAAATATACACATAAACTTCAACTTCGTATCAGAATGGAATGAAGCCCATCTGACTATACTTAGAGTAATGGTGACATGGCCCCTCAAGACATAAAATGCATGGGTTTAATCAAGGAAGAATATCTAATAGCAACAAAGACAAGCCATCCCTGCAATTTGAATACAGGATGAATCATTCCATTAGGAGCTTATAAAAAACATACATATGAAGGATGTGAGATGTAATGAGAGAAACACAAGTACTACTAATGAAGTATTAACATTATGGGGGAAAATAGCAAGAATAAATCTTAAAACTTGTTCAAGAGAAGGTGAATGTAAATGTTGGGCAGAAAGAGAGAAGGAGGAGTGTTTTGTCTGATGATGGCTTTAAAAATGGAATGATCGCCATGGTAACAATCGTGTCACCGAGTCAAAAGCTGAAGATTCAATTGTGTAAGTTAAACAAGCTGAAATATAAATAACTCAATTATATAACATTTGAAATATGTTTTTAAAGGCAAGGGAAGTTTTCATTTGTTAACAGTCTGGAGGAAAAAAATAATTTAACATCCAATATTCATCAACTGTTCATTGGATATTTACTGTTTTATGGTGACTTTAAAAATCAATAGTAATAAGTCCATGAGCAAACAAAGGAACAAACTATTACTAGATTACCAGTAAGGCATATAATGAGAAATTTTTCTGTGCAAAATAATCATACATGTGACTAAACATAAACAGCAGTTTGTAACCTATTTCCAAAAACAAGTTAACAAGATTAGCGGGAAAATCTCCCCAAAAATGTATAAAAAATGTATTTAATTTGAATTTAAAATGTCTTAGTGACTGCTTTCTGCTAACATAATAATTCTCTGTGACTACTAGTTAAAATCATAAAGTATAATTCTTAAGACACTCTAAGTCATGGGATTTGACCTTCAAATCTAAATTTTGCCTAATTTACAGCAAGAAGCACAAGCAGTACAACTGTCTGGCTCAAAATGCGGGATTAGAAAGGCCAATCACAAAAGATGGAAAGGTTAAAAGCTATCCCACTTTGATGGGGATGTAACATTCTTCTCATGGTTCTTGAGATGAGTGAGATTAAGCTCAATTCCGTTAACTTCCACTGCTCTTAAAACTTCTTCCTAACCACCCCAGGCATACTCAATATAATGAATCCATGCAAACAGTCAAGTCTCTGGGGAGAGGACCCACACATGGGAGTAAGGGAAATGGGAAGAAGGTGAGTCTGGAAAAATTTACAGAGATTTAAATGTGCAAACAAGTAGCTTTACTGAAAAGATGAGAGACAACATTCTGATTTTACCTTTACAAAAAAACTGTTCTTTATTCACACTAGGTGGCAGTATTGCTCCATAGACACCCTATTTCACACACACACAGAGAGAGAGAGAGAGAGAGAGAGAGAGAGAGAGAGGCTTACCTCAGGATGAAAGAAAATTTCAGGTCCAAGGAACCTTTCATACCCAACATCTATAATGAACTTCTTTTGGTTGATTGCGTTGATACCTGTGTATTGTTTGATCCATTTCCGGGGATCCACATCGTATTTGGCAAATTCCTTCACTATATCAGGGCAAATGTAACAGTATTTCTCCTGCATATACACACACAAAAGTCATCACCAGGCATTAGCGACTATCCAGTTTCCAACCTCTGATAAGTACACAGTACTCACAAGCATTCGGTACACTTCTGAAGTCACGCCCTGCATCCATCGAAAGCATAACACCAGTGTGAAGGTGAGCATCAAGCCTCCCCTTTTACCAACCTTTCCTATTAAACATGACTATGCTTTGATTTTGGACAAGTCCGTCTATCTTCGCAAAACTCATTCAATCAATAAGTGCTTCCTGAGTCCTTCAGCACTCGGAAGACACAGTGAACCAAGCAGATCCCGGGGCTGCCCTACAAAGCTCACCCTCTGTATTATAGGGTGATCCGTCCCAAGGGAAAAAGGAGAAGGGAAGTGAGCTGGGAGGACTGGCGACTGCTTACACCAATGAGCTGCTGCTACTAGGAACCCTACGCATGTTTCCATCACCAACAGTGATCCCTGAGTACATGAGGGTACTTGAAATCCTTGGTAATCTGGGTGTTTTATCTGTCTTGAGAGCTAACTTCAGCAACGCTGCCTGTGTCTACTAGTTCACCAGCTTCTAAAAGCAAGTTTCCTACAAGCAGGAGCCACGTGCCCAGCCTAGCACCTGGTACACACGTGGTGCTCAATAAACAACTGGAATGAATGACTCCCTCAAATAATATCGGAGGTGTTTTTGTATTTCCTTTAAAGTTTCTTATAACCTTGAAGCATAGTTTGATACCTTCTGGATATTTCTGCCACACACTTTAGCAGAAGTATATAACTGGTGAACTAGAATAGCTACACGATTCTGTGTTCCCCAATAATAGAGAGAATGGGTCAGTCAATATAATTTTAAATCCACCTGAACTGGAGATTAAAATCAGAAAATTGTCCTTAGAGTCCTGGTCATGTAGTGTAGCAATGTTAACCTTAAAATTCTGAACTTACACTGCTGTATAAGATAAATGCAATTGAGTGCCTCTCATGTCCACAGGAGACAATCCTGTTAGTAATATTATACAGTAGTAACTCTAAACCATTCTGTCCAGGACCACCCCCTTTACAGACAGAAGAAAGTAAGAAATAAATACCAGGGCTAACCTATGCAATAGGCTCAGTGTCCCTGGTTTGGAGAACACCCAGGGAGCTCATTTGATTCCCAGTCTTTACAGCTGGAGAGAAATGATGTCCAAATCTGAGCATCCCAGCTAATGGGTCAAGGACAAGACTAGAACTCAATTTGAGGATCAGGAAATTAACCTTACTTAATCAATAATGGTATTCAGAGATTTTTACTGGAAAAGGGAGATTCGCCAGATTTGCCCCTTAAGAAAAGATTTAATTCTGATTTATATTTGTAATAGAGTTGGGGTGAGAAAGCAACTTTGGTCAAATATCAAAATTTTTCTTATTGAAAGATGGCAAGGAAAGGAAGAGAGAAAGACTTTAATAATAATAGGTCCGTCGACAAAGAAACTCTTTAAAGTGAAGAGATTGGCCACCCTACCTACATGTACCAAAGTACCCTATCCTAAAAAACGTCTCTCCTTCCACCAAAAGCATCATATAAACCTTTAAAATAATCTTTGGTGATTTATTTTCTTTAACTGTAACTCCAACCCATCGGTAAGTTCTGTCCATGACTTATTCCTGCAAAATATTTCTTAAATAATAAATCCTACTTGCTACCATTAACCCTAGTCCAAATCACCATGGCTTTCTGTGGCTTGCCACTTCCATGCCTACTTCCTCCCTTCTCCCTCCATCATTTTCTACTACACATTGAGGGGGATATTTTAGAACCTTACTGGAGGGTGTCACTTCTCTGCTTCAAAGTCTCCCACAGCATCCAGTGCACTTAGAAAGAAATCCAAACTTATCACCGTGGTCCACGTATGTCCACTGACTCCTCTCTATAATCTCATCAATCCCTTCCTCCTCTTAGCATGGACTTCAACCCACTGGTTGAGTACCACTCCTTGAACATACAAGCTTTATTTCTGGCTCCCTCCTGGTCCCTTGAACTGGCTGCTCCCTCTGCCTAGAACACTCTTGGCTGGATCCTTCTCATCATCCTTCAGGTCTAAGAAGCTTCCCTTCAACATCACCCTCTCTACCCCCTTCTGTTTTATCACCCAATTAACTTTGATTTTTCATCATCTCTCTCTGTCTCCCCTAACTAGCATATAAGATCCTCAGTGGGGTAAGCTATCTTTCTTGGAATCCAGCAGAGTAGGCACTTAGTAGTCACTGAATAAAATTAATGAGTACAGATTCCATACTGTTTATTCACTGTCTACCATGTTATAATGGAGCAAGGCCGCTACACAGAAAATGTAAGAAGTAATATCTACCTCCCATGCACAGACTTTCAGAAATTCCTTTGGATTAATAAATTCTAATTTGTCTATCGAAATACTCAAGATAGGACAGTATTAAATCACTGGCTATATACATCTCAGGGTTAACCACCTTCATCAAGTCACCAAATGGCTAAGACCAGCCTCAGTTGTGAGATGTTTAGATAGGAGGAAAGCAGAGAGTAAAAGAGGGCACAAGGACAAGTTGAAAGCAGGCCAAGTAACCTGTACACTCTTGCCCAGCTCAGTAACAATGTGTTCTATGTAAAGGAGAAGCCCAATATGATAGGTCATACTCCTACACTTAAATTCTTCTCCAAAACCCAAATTCCTCCCTGTTCAACTATAGAAGGTGCCCTGGTAGCATAGTGGGCTATGGATTCAGCTGTTCACCATAAGGTCAGTGATTCAAATCTACCAGTCACCCCATGGGAGAAAGATGAGGCTGTGGGCTGCTGTAAACATTTAGTCTCAGAAACTCAAAAGGGTAGCTTACTGTGTTCTATAATGTCACTATGGGTCATAACTGAGTTGAGAGTAGTGAGTTTTTTGAGTTACATCTATATAATTATCACCCTGATTACGAAGGATGTTGTGTATTTTAATTTAAAAATAATTTGTCCTGATTTTACAACATAAAAGGAAAAATACCTTTTAAAGAGTCTGTGAACTGCCACATACAGTGTAATACAAAAACCAAACTGTTGAATCAGGTTGAGTAGTTTATTTTAAATAAGAACTAATCAGCCATTTTACTTCTAATCATTGATTAAATAACTGAAAGTTCCCAGCTTAATAACCAAAGTCTAGAAAATACAGGTGAATTTTGTCTAATAATTCTGGATCTGCAATGTCATTATTTGGAACTATAATTCTCAGGGCCTGGAACCAAGAACACTCTAGGGCCCTAATCTGAACACTGGCTGATTTCAAGAGTTTTCTGACGGTCAGTGCTGCTACTGCTTACCTCCTTATTCTAAGCACAGAGGAAGATATGGGAAAGAATGCAGTTAATTGAAGGTTCTATCTAATTAGGCTCCAATTAAATGATGCTGTACTGTCTTCATTTGTACTCAGTACTGTGATCAAGTTGTTCTCGTGTACAGTTAAATACTAGCTATGGACCCGCAACAGGGCGGTTGTGTTGAGAAGAGGTGAAACTTGAAGTCTCTCAGTCTACTTAACTCAAGAGTAAATCACGATACACAGTCACAGGAAGGAAGGTGGGAACAGAGATAATGGCATACAGGGAAAATGTCCAAAATACCACTTATACCTCACCCCCAAAACAACCAATTTTATGTCTGTTTTTACCTTAATGGCTTTTGCAGTCTCCAGTGATTGCTCAGGAGGGATTCCCACCTCCCTCTCCCTTAGCAGCTGTTGAATGAAATATGTAATATCTCTACCTGCAATTGGGATGTGTTTGATGCAGCTTCCAATTACATAACCTTCTGCCTAAGGGAGAAGAGGAGTCAGAAGAACCCATATGAGTGATGCCAGCAGTTCAGAGCAGCATTAACTCACCAAGTTTCCTACCCTACTTACCCACCCTGTCCCACTCAGTTCATTAACAAGCATGCAGTGTCCCCAGTTCATGCAGATCTTAATGACTGCATAGCAACATCATTCATATTTAAATTCAAAAATCATTCCAGTAACCTGAGACTATATAAATTATCAAAGTGATTTTCTCATTAAGAATAGAAACTAAGGAAGATAGTTCGTATCCAAAAAGTTAAGGTATCTGTTAGAACAGTGAATCCAATAACTCATACACAGACATACACACATACCATGCCCCACCACCTACAAATTTTTAAAAGGGGGGGGGGGGGAATTTCGAAATTGATAAACCAACTACAGATCTATCTATCATTAATTTAAAATCTATCTAGATATTAATTTTAAAATTGTTTAAGCACCCAGGCATTAGATTCAAGAGACCAGGACTGACACCAGATCTCTTGAATCTATATATGTTAGCTGAATGACTACGGACTTGTTTGTTAACATGCATCAGGCTTCAGTACCCTCTCTCAAAATATAGGAATTGACCACACAGATTAAATGAAATATCATTTGTCCAGCATTTAACATAGATTTTTAAAACATATATGAAATACTCAATAGGTGACAATATTGATATAAGATTTCTATTTATAAGGGTTAATTCTTATAACAGCCTAACTATTATGCTATTTGAAAAAGAGCACTGATCAGTATTTAGAAAGCAAATCTCTCAGCCAGCTTACTCAACCTGCTCCCCTGAGCCAGTAGAGACCAGGTTCCTGTGGTAGAAAATGAGATGAGGTAGACACCTTACCCAGCCACCTGTAGCTGACCCCTAGCAAAAGCCAGGGCCAAGTCCTGAATGAATCAAGAGCTCGCATAACTATAGCAATGGTGGGTGAGAAGCTATGGAGTCAGTGCTATGCCTGAGGCTTCCCTATCAGCCTTCACATAGGCAAGAAACACACTGTACCATAGCAACCACTGTCACACAGTTTGTTCTGCTCAAGATCAGAGCCAGAAAACTGCCTACATACCACATCTTCATCAGATCGGAGGAGGTGAAACAAACACCCAGGTTTCATGTTTTGCCACGGGCTTCTGTGGCACCATATCCCAGTGAGGTCGACAAGAATGGGACTGAAATGCGACCTTCAGCTTTACAAATGTACCATTCCTAATAAAGACAAGCTACATGCATAATTACCCATGGAGTTACGAGGACAGGTTAATAAATACCTCTTTCTTTCTAGTGTACCTAATTTCTAGAGGGAAAAGAAGATGTGGCTTTTCTGCAGAGTCCAAGTTCTTTGTAAAATACTTTTAAGATGAAGATAAAAAATATGTATGAAGTAATACAATATTAAGAGTAAACTTAAATCTATAAAAATATATAAATTAGTCACAACTGCTTTAGTCTATACATCACATATGACATTTTCTAAGTTAATTTATTCAGTGTTAAATAAGCATCAGCTTCGTCACAATACTGGAAACATCAAAACAACCTAAATGTTCAACAACAGTAAAATGATTAAGTAAATTGGGGTATACTTATATGACAGGTTATTGTGTAGTTGCTAAATACTTTTTCACAGGATACAGCAAGAAAAAATCAGGGCCAAATTAATGAGCAAAATATAACTTTGAGGCTATAAGATATGAAATAATATAGAAAACCAAATACCGTATATGCCAACTGTGGGGGTTGGGGGTGGACAAGAAAAAGCTTGGATGGTTTTACAACTAAAATTATAATGTGGTTCTCTTGGTGGATGTATGGGTAATCTTATTTTCTGCTTCACTGTTTGACCAAAATTTTCTTATAACAAATATCATTTATAAAATCAGGGGTACAGGAGATGAATTAACATAGAGTTAAAAACAAATTTTCTCATTGAGCCTACTCCTCTTCTCCTAAACCAGACACAAAGGACAGGCAAAGAAACAAAAGTGAAACAGCACAGGTGCCCAAGTCACATCTGCAGCCTCACTAAGTTTTATTGTACTTGGAAGATACCCCAGAAAGAAAGTCAGAGTCTGAAATTCTCAGTTAGGAGTAAATATCAACCTCTCAATGAACCTAAAAGGAATGCACAGAAAACACCTTTCTGAAAGGTCAGTCACTGCTGCCATCTCAGCTCATCCCCAGGGCATGACAGGGAAAGGGTGGACTCAGGTAAGTAGGATTTTGCTATTTTCAGTCCTGATTATAGTAATAATTTCCACTGCAACAGTTTCTGGCCTTTAAGGAATTAAAACAATATTTTAGACATACTTCAACTTCTTAAAATATAATAATAAGTCTTTTTCCAATAGAAGTGAACAACTTTTACAGCTATTTTTAAAATGAGGTACAGATACATAGACCTGTCTATTCAGAAAACATTTGTAATACAAATAACTAGTAGTGGCAGCTGTCCTTAAGAACAGGATCAGGAATGACAAGTCTGAATTTCTACTGTATGTGCCGTACTACCATTCCAATTAAATTTTTAAAATTCAATTCTAAATAATTCATTTGACAAAAAAAGAAAACTGTGGAAGGTTCTGTACACATATATTTGAAATTAATTCTCTAATCGTTTCTAATTTAAAGCTAAAAGCTGGCATTCCAGAGCCTTCCAGAAGTCAAAATATACACTCTTCTTCCTAGTTCTCAAACTAAAACGTAACAAGCAATTTTCTATATAAAATTACAGATTAAAGCCATTCACATCTTTCCAAAGAACAGAGAAATAATCCCACAAGTGTTCATACCCTATACTAACAAATCTGATATTCAAAATGTTTATTTCTCAATACTCAGAATTTGGGCCAAAAAAATGCTCTTGCTGGTATCATTCCCAGGAAGATCAATCAGGGTCTCAGAGATTCCAAACTATTGCCAATATTCTGGCTGAGGAAATTGACACCATGAAACTAAAATCGTCAAAGTCCTGGATCCTGATTATTTCTTCTTTTCTCCATCACATACCTTCAAAATCAAACTAAACTCACTGCCATTGAGTTGATGCCAACTCACAGCGACCCTATAAGACGGGGTGAACTGCCCCTGAGTGTTTCCTAAACTATAACTCTTTAAGGGGGTAGAAAGCTCCATCACATACTGAAGCTTCAAAAAAATCTTGCTAAGCTACACTGAAAGCACTGACAAAAAACAGGCTCCTGGAAATGATAGCTACCAACTGAGCTGTTTTAACAAATGGTGTAATGATGGAAATGCTCATTTGTCTATATCAAGAAATTTGGAAGACAGTTACATGCATCAAAGAACTGGAAAAGATTCTTATTTGTGCCCACTGCAAAGGAAAGTGATCTAACAGAATGCAGAAATAATCAAGCAATGCATATCACAGACAAGTAAAATTTTCCTGAAGAGATTTTTAAATGGCTGCAGCATACATTGATATAAAGTCAGAAGACATGGAATGAGGAATATCATAGGTGATATCAGACGTATCTTGACTGAAAACAGAGACTAAGAGACAGAAATTTACTTTGTTTCACTGACCATACAAAGGCATTCAATGGTATGGACCATAACAAATTAAAGAAAACACTTACAAAAAATGGGAATTCCAGAGCACCTAATTGTGGTCATGCAGAACAGGTACACAGACCAAGAGGCTGTATACAGAACACATAAACTAAATGGTTTAAAGTCAAGAAAGGTTGGAATCAGAATTGTTAGTAAGCTCACCATACTTAGTCAAACTGTATGTTCAGCAAAGACTGTGTCTGACTCAAGGGTTTCCTGGTCTTCTCAATCGCCTCATATGCATGGATAAGAAAGAAGAACTGATGCCTTTGAAGTATGAAGCTGGTAAAGAATACGGAATATACCATGGACTGGTGGAAGAATGAATAATCTGTCTTGAAAAAGTATAGCCAAATGCTCCATAGAAGCAAGGATGGGAAAAACTTCATCTCATGTGCTTTGGACATGTTATCAGGAAAGGCCAGTCCATGGAGAAGGGCAGCAGGTTTGGTAAAAAACAGTGAAATAGAGGAAACCCCTCAATGAGATGGACTGGCGCAATGGCGCTGCAACAATGGGCTCAAATATAACAACAATTATATGGATGATAAAGGACCAGCCAATGTTTTGTTCTGTTGTACACAGGGCTGGAGACAACTCAAAGGTATCTAAAAATGACACCCTTTTTAAGTACGACTATTATTTCAACAGCCCTGGTAGTACACTGTTTATAGCACTTGGCTGCTAACCCAAAGGTGGGCAGTTCAAACCCACTAGCTGCATTATGGGAGAATGATGTGGCAGTCTGCTTAGAGAAAGATTACAGCCGTGGAAACCCTACAGGAGAGTTCTACTTTAACCTGCAGGGTCATTCTAGGTCAAAATGTAAGGGATGGTAGTGGGTTTGGTTTGGTTTGGGGTTTATAACTTTAAAAGTAGTAATTTAATTACAGAAAGGTGTTTTTCAAAAATCTCTCCTTCCCTCCAACGAGGTATGAAGTTCTGAGTATTGTACTTACCACGGGGATGACATGGGTAACCCCATCACCGCTGTCAATGACTGTCCCTGTTAATGTGCGCTCTCCAACCTGTCGGGAGGTCCACGATGCCGCCAAAGCCAGCACGGCCTGCAATGCAAAATGGACACTAGCATACAAGGACATGTTTAAAAAGGAGTTTACCCACCTGTTCACAGGTTCAGCCACAAACTCTTTTCTTGTTTAATAACAAGTCTTTGAGTAGAATCAGAAGATTTTAGTAATAACTGACTGATTCCCAATAAAGATCCATAGAATGGACACAAAGAAATAAACCATTTGTGAAATCCCTAAACATACAAATTACCAGGTCTCACTCCATAAATTCTAGTGGGGTAGCTCTAGCCCAGAAGCCTTCAATTATGCCCAGTGGTGTCCTCAGGGAACATTTGGGATCATCTTCAGAAATGTTTTACCATCACCCTTGGAGGAAGTGCTGAGCATCCAACTATGCACAGATAGCCCTGCAACAAAACATTATTGAGCTCAAGGCAGTAGGGTTGAAACCTTAATCTAGGATTAAGTCCAGTAATTTATGTTTTTTAAAAAGCATTCTCTACTGGCAAATTTGATGCACAGACCATTTTGAGGACAGGTTCAGTCTTCTAAAGTATCTCCCAAATTCATGGAATTTGGGAACGGGACAAGATTTATGTTTAAATAAATTTAAAAATACTAAAATAAACAAATTTCTTCAAGTCAGGAATTCTCAGAGCTTTCACCATGCTAATAAGTAGCAAAAGGAGGATATCTTGTGTAATATCTCCACAACTGATTTTTCTCTGAGACTCTTCCACCTTTGTCTCACAAGGAACTAGCATTATGCAATATATATATATTGTGGTAAGCACCCATCTCATTTATAACGAGAAATTTCAAAAATGGTATGAATTTGGGGATGTATTTAGGGAGTATGTATTTACAGAATGTGTGTGTGTGTGTGTGTGTGTGTGTGTGTGTGTGTGTGTGGTGTGTTAATTCAGTGTGTGTGATTTGGAATTATCATAGTTTCCACTACTAGAGAGCTAAAAGTGCACTTGAGACAGAGTGGCGTATAGAGGTAGGAGGCTATGTTGAGGGTGTGATGTGGGGGTGTGTATGTGGTACACAGGCAGGAGTTGGGTATGTGGGTGGCATAGAGGGTATATGTAGGAGCACGGTGCACTATACAGTATGTGTGTATGTGTGGTGCAATGCATGTGTACATGGGGTCTGATGTGAGGGATGTGTCTGTGAAGTTCGTGTACATTGTGTAATGTGGTGGGGAGTCATACAGGGTGAGGCGGAGTGATATGCGGTATAAGGGTCCATATGTAGGTATACACACATATATTTATATGTGTTGAGGACTGGAAAAGGAATTTTGAAGAACAACATACATAAGCTTAAAACAGAGAAACTTTGGAATTAGCATAGCTTCCAGTACGTAGCTTCTAGATAGCTACGATTCCTTGGGAATCATAAAAATAACCTTGTTTTTACCTGAACTGCAATGTAGAGTCCTGGTACATTAAATGATTCAAACATGATTTCTGCAAGATATTCTCTATTTTCGGGTGTATTCAGTGGCGGTTCTGTCTGTAAGAGAACATTCACTATATTCCATGTAATTAAATCAGAACCATGAATAATTTAATCTAAAAGCATGTTAGCTAGCGTGTTATACAATTCTCTCATTTTACAGATAAAGTATGCCCAGAATGATTTAAAGAAACCTGGCTCTGGATCTTCAAGTTTTCAGATGGCTAAGTAAAGAAGTACCTGAATCCTTCCATTTTCACTGACCACCCCAAAACAAGAAAGAGCACAAACTGATGAAGAGGAAAATCTATCTTCAATAACATAATAAAACATATATACACCCTGAAACTCAACATACCTGAATACAAGTTGTCAAAGGCAATGAAAACTCAACCACTGTTGATGGAGGGACCAAGAGAGAATACCAATACATTAGAGCTCAGAAAGATGATGGCTTTCTCAAAGAACAGGAAAGCAAAGAAACCATAGTCAAACGGCTGCAGAGGCTTCCCTGACCCATCTGACACTGAGGAGCAACAGCGAGGCCAGTCAGACACAGCATCTCAGAAGCTGAGGCACAAGGCAGAAGACTCCACAGGAGAAGTAGAGTTCCAGCAAAACTTTGTCAGAATCAGATTCTTCTATGATTTCCTTTTCTCAACAAGGTTTTAAATTCTATACCATTAACGAAATTAATGACACTATCAATATAATAACCTATACTGTTCTCTATAATAGTGATGCCTCTTAAGTTGAACCAGAGATATATATAAACCATAGATATATGGTTGCATTGGGGGCTCCCACTTCATTACAGCCCCAGTGTAAGAACAATCAGTTTTGATGACATGGCCCTACTTAATTCTCACTGTTACTGAGATCACTTAAGGTAAGTGTGTTATAGCCTCTGAGGTCTTAATGGCTTGTCTAAGTTAGTCGTCAACTATGACCACATGGAAGACGCACACCAACTTGTGTGATCCCAACAATCATAAATAATAAAATCCTAGACCAGAAGAGGGAATGGTATCAGAGCTTAAATTATGAGCACTCCATTTGCAAGAGACCATGGATGATAGTGGAAGCCCGAAATCCATTTGCAGGGTCCTTATGTGGCCTGAACCTCTGGTGAGTCCCCTCTGACCATAGTCCAGGGATGTGAATAGCCTTGCTACCACACAGAGCATTATAACATTGATTATGGCAGATGTGTTAGATTAAAATGCAATACCTTATCATTCGACCTCCCCTTTGGCCCATTTTAAAGTTGTTCCAGTTTTTAATATTTTCAACTTTTCTTTTTCGATAAGAGAGAATTTTTCTGTTTTGTGTAATCATTGTTGTTGGATTTGTTGTTATTGTCCACTTCCTGTTTGTGCTTTACATGAATTTTTGTATATTAAATCAGGGTAGGTAAATCTGTGGAGACTGTAACTAGATTAATAATGATGTAGGGCAATAACAAGGGAAAACAGGGTGCTAACAACAAGGAAGACAAGAAGAAAATGTTCTGAAATTGGTTGTGGTGATGACTGCACAATTCTTAATATGATAGAATGATTAAAATGTGTAATATGTAAAAAATGTATAATATGTTAAGTATATGACAATAAAACAAAAAAGTACCTATACAAATTCATAGATTTCATAAGTGAACACTAAAACCAAAGACTACATGACTCGTGGGATGACATCAAGAATACCATACATGAAGAAAATAAGGTTACTAAGAAGGTAGGGAAAGGGAAGTAATAAGCTAGAGGTGTAGAGTTAACTTGGGTGGAGAGAGAATATCCTTCAAGAGGGAGATGGGAAGAAGCAGTCTCTCCTGATAACATGTCCAAAGGATAGGAGACTAAGTTGTTATCCTTTCTTCCAAAGAGTATTCTGCCTGTGCTTCTTCCAAGGCAGATTTGTTTGTTATTTTGGAAGTTCATGGTACTTCCAATATTTTTCACCAACACCAAAACTGCATTGATACTTCTTCAGTCTTCTTATTCAATGTCTAACTTTCACATGCCTATGAGGCAACTGAAAATACCACGGCTTGGGTGAGGTGCACCTTAGTCCTCAAAAGAACATCCTTGTTTTTCAACACTTTAAAGAGGTTTTGTGCAACACAGATGTATCTAATGCAATTCGTCTTTTGATCTCGACTGCTGCTTCCATGAGCATTGACTGTGGATCCAAGCAAGACAAAATCCTTCAAACTCAGTATTTTCTGTCTTTATCATATTACCTATTGATCTAGTTGTGAGGATTTCTGTTTTCTTTGCACTGAGTTGTAATCCACACTGAAGGCTAAAATACTTAATCATCACCAACAAATGCTTCGTTATCACTTTCAGCACGGTGGTGCTATCTCACAGGTTGTTCAGAAACATTCCTCCAATCCTGCTACCGCATATAAGTTAATATTCTCTGATTATTCGTTCAGTATACAGACAGAACAAGTATGGTGAGGAATGTAGCCCAGACATACACCTTTCCTGATTTTAAACCATGCAGTATTTCCTTGCTCCATTCCCACAGCAGCCTCTTGATCCATGTAAAGGTTCAGCATGAACATGATGAAGTGTCCCAGAATTCCCATTCTTCTCAAGGCTACCCATAGCTTGTTATGATCCACACAGACGAATGCCTTCACATTGTCAATGAAACACAAATAAACATCTTTCTAGTATTCTCAGCTCTCAGGCACAATTCATCTCAGAACAGCAATATCCCTTGTTCCATGTCTTCTTCTGAATCTACTGCTGCAACCATTGTTAGATGATCTTCAACAAAATTTTACTTGCATGTTATATCACTATTGTTCTATAATTTTTGCATTCTGTTGAGTCACCTTTCTTGGGATTGGCTACAAATATGGATCTCTACCAGTCAGTTGGCCAAGTAGTTGTCTTCTAAATTTCCTGATATAAATGTGTGAATGCTTCATCAGCTCGTTGAAACATTTCAATTGGCATTCCATCAATTCCTGGAGCTTTTTGTTTTTGTTAATGTCTTCAGTGCAGCTTGGACTTCTTCCTTCAGTACTATTGGTTCTTGCTCATACACGACTTCTTGAAAGGTTGAATGTTGACTAGTTCTTCTTGCCACAGTGACTTTGTATTCTTTCCTTCTTCTTTTAATTCTTTCTGTACCATTCAATATTTTGCCTATGGAATCTTTCAATATTACAACTCAAGGCTTTAATTTTTTCTTGAGTTCTTTCAGATTAAGATACGTTGAGCATATTCTTACTTTTGGCTTTCTAACTCTTGGTATATATAGTTTACTATAATATTTCACTCTTCTCCTGCTGCCCTTTGACATTTTGTTTCTTTCTTTCTTTTTTTTAATAAATACAGATGATCACATTTAACTGGAAAGGCTTCCTGGAGCTGAACGTTTATATCAGGCATGTTAAGAAGGTAACAAGAATGGTACAGAGTAGGAATGATCCCTTACAGAAGAGAAGACTGCAGACTCCGACTGAGACTGATTAGCATGAGTTTTACTATGAAAACATGTGCTCCTTATATTACCAGCACTGCTTTGGTAATTCCCTTTGAAATTTTCTATTCAAGCTGATTTACTTCATCATTTCTTCTATTTGCATTAGCTACCCTACAATGAAGAATAGGCTTCAATTTCTTCTGGTATCCACTGAATCTTTTCTTTTATTCCTATCTTTTGAATGATTTTTTTGCTTTCTTCATGTATAATATTCTTGATGTCATCCCACAGTTTTTCATATATTCTGTCAATGGTTAATGCATTAAATCTGTTCTTGATATGTTTTCGAAATTCAAGAGAGATATACTCAAAGTCATATATTCTCGCTCATGAATTTATTTTCATTTTCAATTTCAACCTGAACTTACAGATGACTCATTGATAGTCTGTCACAGTCGGGCCCTGGCCTGGTTTTAGCTGCTCATATTGAGCGTCTCCATGATGTCTTCCCACAAATGTAGTCAGTCTGATGTCTGTGTATTCTATCTGGAGAAGTCCACACGTACAGTCACCGTTTGTGTTGTTGAAAAGGGGTACTTGCAATGAAGAAGTCGCTGTCCTTGCACAATTCTATCATGCGATCTCCAGCTTCATTTCTATAACCAAGACCATATTTTCCAACTACTTTTTCCTCTTTATTTCCAATTTTTGCATTCCAGTAGCCAAAAATTATCAATCAATCTCGAATGAATCTTTGATCAAATTCAAACTAAAAACATTGGTAAAATTCTTCAATTTCTGTATCACTAGCTTTAGTGGTTGGTGCATAAATTTGAGTAATAGTTGTTCTGATTGAATTTCCCGTATATGATAGACATTATCCTATCAGAGACAGTATTTTACTTCAAAATAGATCCTTAAGTGTCCTTTTTGACAATGAAATGCTATTCCTCTTGATTGTATCACTACCAGGATAGTAACCATATGATTTTCTGACTCAAAATGGCCAATACCAAGCCCTTTCAGCTCACTAACACCTAGAATATCCATCTTTATATATTCTAGCCAATTTTTAAGGCCTTCAAATTTTCCTAGATTCATACTGAAACATTCCAAGTTCCAATTATTAATTGTTTTTTGCAGCTGTTTCTTCTCATTTTGAGTCAGGCCCCATCAGCCAAGGAAGGCCCCAAAAGCTGTACTCCCATAAGCTTTACTCCATTTGTGTCATCACAGTTGACTACTTTGAGAAAGCAGCTCTTCCTCGGTCAAATTTTGTGTGCCTTCCAACGTGAGGGGCTCATCTTCTGGCACCATCGCTGACAATGTTCTGCTTCGGCTCATTAGGTTTTCAGTAACTAGTAATGTTTCCAGGCTATCAGTAGGGTTTTCAGTAGCTAACTCCTCTGAAGCACTCTTCCTTCTTTTCTTAGTCTAGAACCTCTGCTGAAGCCTGTTCGATTTGGGTGATCTGATGGTATGTGAAGCAGCAGGGATACAGCTTTCAGCATTATGGCAACACACAAGCCACCACAGTAAAACAAACTAACAGACAAGTGATGGAGAAACAAAATTACTTTATGTGCAACAGTGGTTCTTGAATGTCTGAAAATAGTGGAACCATTGAAAAGATATAAATTGAGAGTTATCAAATCTGGGAAAGAAAATGCGGAAGATGCAATATTTAGTATACAATTATATGAAAAGATTAAATTATACTAATTGTTAATACGATAGTACTACTATAAGGGGGAAATTTTCACTGTTATAAGCCTTTGAAGAAAGCCCACATAAACTCCTAATACAATGTTCTAATTTATTTATTCACAGGAAAAGAAACTTAGGAAAAGAAAGATGGCAACACAGAGCAGAAGAAGATACAGGTCATCTTAACATAACTTTTCCCTGGCACTCTGGGTCACTAATGTGGATGGCACATTCCAAGTCAGTAGAATCCAGCAGGCTTGTGAACACAGCCAAATTCTTGTTTTGCCATTGTCTTCATACCTGTGAGTTACAACAATATGGCAAGTGCTGAGAAATACCTATCTAATATCCAATTTCTCCATCTTCTTAGTGATAGACCTCTGACCGAGCAGGCCAGACTAAAAGAATTTCCCAGATTTCCTTGTGGATAAGGGTGGCTCTGAGTAATTTCTGGTGAATAGATATACCAAAAGCTCATGGGTCTGTCTATAAGGAGAACTTCTCACAAAGTTGAGGGTAGACTCAAGTAACAGACTTCTTTCTGCTGTTACCACTTTCTTCCTGGAAGGTAGAAATAATGACTGGAACTACAGTAGCCAACTTGGAAGCATGAGTCATCCTTAGGATAGAAACCATACACAAAGGTGGAGTGGAAAGATTCCTAATGACACCAAGAAGCTGCTAACACACTAAAACCAGATTCATGCTACAATTTTTTTTTTTAAGAAAAGTAGACCCTTTAATTTGTTTAAATTATTGATCTCCAGATATCCATTACTTGTTGCTGTTCATAAGATTTTTAATATTTCAGTTATGATTTTAACTATTCTATCTGCTAAGGATTAACAGTACAAGCATGAAGGAAATTTACCCTTTTTATCACTTTCTTATCACATCATGCCATGAATCTGACGGGCAGAGTTCACATCAAAATGTATATGCAATATTTGCTTCTGTGCTGACCAAATAAAGTAGATTATTTATGAACTTTCATTTTAGGTTCATTGCATTTTTTAGCAAATGAAGTTTGACTTTCCATGTTAAAGACCAACATCTCTAAATGGCTATCTTATATGAGCTCTTATGTGCCAGTTAAATCAAGAAAAAAAATGTTTTTAGTAAAAAGTCCCAGTGGGCTGTGTCTCATTTGGTCCCCAGGCCTAAGATCTGATGGCCTTCTCGTTGGAAAGTGCAGGATAACCCCTGATGAGGCAGAGTGGGGCAGACAGAATGAAGCAGCTGGGAAGCATGATTGATCCTACAACTCTATACAAGGTAGTGAAATATGTCCTAGAAAAGAGCAAATGCC
>NW_022103928.1:43483779-43485944 GCF_000313985.2 Echinops telfairi
GTTTAGATAGTCTCATCTTTCTCCCATGAAGTGACTGGTGGATTCGAACTGATGAACTTATGGTCAGAAGCTCAGTATATGGCCCATTTTACACCTGAGCTTGTTACTCCTTGCTATTAGAGGCCTGACTTTATTTATATTACCATCACAAGACGGACCTAGGTGATCAGAGGATTCTCTTCACCTACCTCAGACAAAGAACCATGATTAATCTAACCCAGTCAAAAAGCTGAACGTGGATTTAGCCTCTGACCACAGACAGCGATGTGAATAGCCTTGCTACCATGTACAATGTATTGAAAAGTGGATAATTGCAAATGCAATTAAGTTAAAATTTAATACTTTATCATTTGATCTCCCTTTTGATCCATTTTAAATTTGTTCTAGTTTCTAATATTTTCTGCTTTATTTTCAATTGAGGTTTTTAATCTCTTGTTTTGTTATTGATGTTATTTGTTGGTTTATTTAATGTTTTTCTGTATATGAAATCCAGGATAGGTAAATCTATGGTTACAGTAACTAGATCAATCATTCCGTGGGGGGATGGCAAGGTTGGTGTGAAATAGGAAACTAGTAACAATGAGTACAAGAATGAAGAAAACATTCTAAAACTGATTGTAGTGACGACTGTGCACTCTTCTTGATGCGAATGAACTGCTGAATTGTATGAGATGTGAATTATATACCAATAAATCTGTTTTAAAAAAACTCATCGAGTCGATTTAGACTCAGTGATCCTATAGGATAGAATAGAACTGTCCGTGTGGGTTTCCAAGACTAATTCTTTACAGCCACAGAAAGCCACATTTTTCTCATGAGGAACAGCTGGTGGTTTTGAACTGCTTGACCTTGTGATTTGTAGCTCAAAACGTCCCCTTGCTAGTGACCAGATTAGACATGGGCATTTGAAGTAATCTACTGAGAAGATTTCTGGGAAAGGATTTCTTCATTTTTAATAAGTGATGTATAATAAAAATCTTCCTACTATCTTGGAAGACAGACATATGGAAAAGTAATGGTGTTCAGAGCTCTGGAAAAGGCGCACCAGGGTTAAAGGAGGAGGAGCAATGAAAACAGGAAACACAGGGAGGAAGTGGAAGGCGTGATGGTACCCTGAAGGGACTGCAATGGATGAGGTGCAGCAAAATGTTTATGAACTGCTGGATGTAAACCTTCTAGCGATGAAAGGAGATAGAATTAAGGAGTCTAAAGGAAACAGCTCTTCAACTATATTCCTAAAAGCGAGAAGACATGTCAGGAGAAAACTGCAAACCTGGGGGTGGGGGTGGGGGACAAAGTATATGATCAGAGACAGCAGAAGGAGTGGAGTGTCTGTCCCGAGAAGTTCAATAAGCTTTGGCAAGGTGCCACTGAAAACTACACATGGTAAAAAGGACATTCATCTAAAATGAGTTTAAGCACTAGTTAGATACAATTTGACAAAACAATCTCTCTGTAGAAAGCTTTAATATATTCCTTAACCCCAGTTACTACTCACCATTAAAAAGTAATGATCCTCAGGTTCTGCTCGAAGATATTTAAAAATCACTTGCTCCATAAATCTTTCCATAAGATCCCAATCTTCAATTATACCGTGTCGTATTGGCCACTACGACAAGAGAAACCAGTAGGTTAAGCTTCCGTCCTCCAGAGTGGACTTAACAAGATGGAACAGAAGACTGTGCTTTGGGAAAATAAAATTCTTAATTTCATGAAATCAATGTTATTCATGTAAAATATAACAGGCACTATTTTTAAATAGATTAATGTCTTAAAATATTAATATTTTATTATTGATATATAATTTTTATATATATTATTTATATTCTACTCCTACTGCATCATCAAGTAGGAAGAATCACCTTAAGAATGGAATGACACCATGATGCTCACCATCCCGACACAATCCTTGAAGACAAATGGGTGCATAAGCAAATGTGGTGAAGAAAGCTGATGGAGCCGGCTATCAAAAGATACAGTGTCTGGAGTCTTAAAGACATGAAGGTAAACATGCGGCCATCTAGCTGAGAAGCAGCCAAGTCCACATGGAAGAAGCACACCAGCCTGTGAGATCACCCGAGGTGTCAAAGGGATCAGGTATCAGACATCAAAGAACAAAAAATCTTATCATTGTCAATGAGGGGAAGTGCAGACTGGTGACCCAA
>NW_022103928.1:43486652-43489418 GCF_000313985.2 Echinops telfairi
GTGCTTTAACACTGTAGCGATGAAAATAATTCAAGAAGTTAATAAGACTATAGAATCTGGAGCCAGAAGGCCTCAATTTGAATCTCAGTTCTGTCACTTAATAGCTGTGTAATCTTAAACAAATTACTTAATCCCAGTGGTGGTTTCATTGCACGTAAAATGAGATAGTTAACATTAAATTATAAAAATGGGGAGGAGTTGATATCAAGGGCTCAAGTAGAAAGTAAATGTCTTGAGAATGATGATGGCAACAAATGTACAAATGGGCTTGACACATTGGATGGATGGATGGATGGATGGACTATGATAAGAGTTGTACGAGCCCCCAATAAAATAATTTTAAAAGAAAAAAAAAAAGAGTTATAGTCCAGGAAACCCACAGGGGTAATTCTACCCTCTCCTATAGGGTTGCTCATCTGCCAATCCCGATATCAGATAATCTATGTTCAAAAAATAGCCAATGAAAACCCTAAGATCACAACAGAATATTATCTGATATCGGGACTGGAAGATGAGCACCCTGGACTGGAAAGCCAAACCAAATTCAGTGCTATCGAGTCAATTTTGACTCTTAGGGACCCTATAAAACATTAAGTAGAAAACATGAAATAATATGGCAAATATAAAATTTAATACAATGGTAGTTAGAATAAATGTAATGGATTAAAACTCATCAATCAGGTACAGAAAGGCTTATATTGCACAAAAATAAATGAAACAAGCAATGAAAAAATAATCACAATGGGTGTTGCTATTGAACTGCTTCTTATAAAGCCAGTGCTTTAAACCTACCGGCTGCTCCACAGGAGAAGGAGAGGGTGTCTGCTTCCAGAGAGTCACAGCCTCAGAAACCACATACAGGGCTGCTATCAGTTAGAATCAACTCAACGGCAGTAGCTGGTTTTTGTTTGTTGGTTGGTTATGGACATATAATGAGATATTGTGAGGCAAGGGTATAATGAAATGAGATTCTAACAATGGAAAGAATTTACTCAAAAGAGAAATGAATGGATACTGTAACAATTTTTAAAATTACTTTTAGTATCATAAAATCGAGTATAAGGCATACACAAAGAAAGAAGAAATGAGTTCTACCTCTAGCAACAGAAAGGAAATTGAAGAAAGGATTTCTAAAGATTTATCTCTTGAACTAACTTCTTACAAGTAAGAAGACATATGCTAGGAGAAAATTGCAAACCTGGGGACCAAGCAGAGTAAATGATCAGAGACAGCAGAGGGAATGGAGGTGTCTGTTCCAAGCAGCCTTGCCAAGATTGCTACTAAAAACTGTACAAGTTAATCATGATGAAAAGGGCATTTATCCAACATGAGTTTAAGCACCAGCTAGTTAGAACCTGACAACAGAATCTTACAGTAGAAAGTTTAAATATATCTTTAGTACTAAAATCCAGTGTGGAAGGCACATATGGCTCATATAAGTTTCATTCTTTATTTTTTTCTTCTTAAGAACAAATACCTATTTAAAAACTTAACAGCATTTCTGGTCAGTTAATCAGGCTGCAATTTTCCATATATGACAGGTTAATCATTCAGCCTGCCATTTTCCATAGTAGTAGGCCTTGCTCGTCTATGCAACCAAGGATCCTCTGAATCCATTATGCATACTGGGACTTGGTTAATTCATATTCCTAAAATTGAAAGACTTCTGCTCAAAAGCAACAACAAAAGCCTTTACTCATCATAAGATGAAAAATACATCCCATAATTCACAAATAAAATTCCTAGGCAGTGGGTCACTTTACATTACTCCAGTGCTCTATTCCTGATATACACTTGTACGGAGCAATCTGGGGCAGAAGCTTACCTTTGTAGCATATGTAGGCTTATCTATGGCTTCATCTCCTATGAAAAAGTCCAGGTCGTCAACTCCCCTTAATACCCTCCTCTGAGCTTGGTCAACAACTTTTGCTGACTCTCTGATGGCAATACCTTAAAAAGAGCACAGAGTTGTATCATCATCCATACTTACATGAACAATCAAGAAAGAACAATATAATCCCTATGTATCACAAGTAAATCTTCAATGCTAAAATTTTACCTGGGATAGGAGGGTGGTCACAGAAAATATATTATCAAAACGTGCATAAAATAACAGAGAAATAAGTCTAATATCCTCAGTATGGCATAAAACAATTTAGCTGGTCTGTTTTTGATGATGACAGAGAATATACAAGGGAGTACCAAAAAAAATGGAATTTTTTTTCAAAGCTATGTATTTAAATTTTTTTTACAAAACAACCTTACCACCTTAAAAGTACTCTCCATTACACTTAATACATTTGTCAAATCTCATCTATTCGGATGGCTGACAGCATCTCCATTTTTTCTTCACCTCTTCTATGTCTTCAAATTGCTGCCCTTTCATGTCCTTCTTCAGTCGAAGAAACAAGAAGTCACACAAAGTGAGGTCAGGTGAGTAAGGTGGGTGGAGCAAGAGAGACATGCTGTTTTTTGCCTAAAACTGGCACACTGAAATGGTTGCATGAGCAGGTACATTGTTGTGTTAGCAAAACCAATTCCCCATCTGCCCCAAATCAGACCTTTTTTGTCGCACAAGTTTGATTAGCAGTCTGGCCTGGTGGAACTAACTCCTAATGCACTACAAGTTCACATTTTTGTCCCTTCGGGAAGTTGACGAACATCCAGAACAAGGTTTGCCATCAATTAACATTTCACCTTTTTTTAAATGAGAAAACCACTTGTACACTTGAGATTTTCCCATAGCTCTGGCCTTGTAAGCTGTGT
>NW_022103928.1:43489904-43491182 GCF_000313985.2 Echinops telfairi
GAACTGTATTAAAGGGTCGCGGCATTAGAAAGGCTGCGAACCACTCATCTATAGGTTTCAAATTTTTAAATCTAAAAGGGAACAAAAGTAAAGAGAGGAGAGGATAGTAAATCAAAAAAATAATGTCTGTGTTCCTAGTTTTTTAAATAAAAATCCGTGACCTGCTGAACAGTTAAAAGATACTTAGCTAAAACCATTCTTGACAGCACCGGGGAACTTTGTATACTTTATCATAAAGATGTGCTCGTCTTAGGAACTTCACTTCTGAAAAAGATCATCATACGGAATCAGAGATTAAATAAATGTAGACATGTGTGCATGTGGGTGCACACAAAGAATGCTCTTGATAGAATGAACTGTAACAGTAACTAATGGAGGGGAAAGTTAACAGACTTAAAATAGAAGAATAGTGAATAAGATTATAACAAACCCATAGAATACACAACTAAGTACTTTCAGAACAAATATATGGTTTGACTCCACTTTGATAAATCTGAAGAAACGTGAGTTTAATGTATATTCTGAAAAGTAAAATGATTAGACAAAGGTTAACATTGGTTAATCCTGGGAAGTAGAATTGCAAGGGAGTTTTGCCTTCTTCTACCGAGATACCAGGGAGCTTCAAAAGGTATATAGAAAATGGAATTAAAAGATAATGGAATTTTTTCACAAACTTTTTAAAGTCTTCTTGTATTAGGACTATGGGGGGGGGGGAGCCATAGAAACAAACTAAAATTAAATGCTTTACTTTTTTGTGACCTTATTTTGCTTCTCAAATTCATTTGCCTTTAGTGTATTACCTCCAAATGAAAAGCTATGCAAGTAAAACATGTTGCAGAATTTTCTCACACAGAATACTATTAATTGCTGTAAATTTACCTTGAAATTTATTCCAAAACAAAAATATTCAATTATTTTTAAAGTAGATTTTCTTTAATTTATTATAACAAAGCTATAAGTATGAATGTAAAGCCTTTTTCTCAGAGACGTCTTGAAGGAATGGCCTGAAGCCATAGCAAAAGAACAGCAACCAGGCAGACAGCACTCTGCTACCTACTTTCTCTCAGCTCAACTCCCTGCCAAGTGTAAATTCTCGGAACTGAAGTTATTAAAGTGTCAGATTTCTGCCAGCCTAAAGACAGGAATAAAGAGGTTCTCGAGGAACTGAGCGTTGAGTCTAGAACCAGAAGTGGAGAGTAGTCTGGAACCACAAGGCTCAGAACAAGCTGGAACAGTCTGATGGGCGGTAACTCAGGCAATCACAGAAATGAATAAAAA
>NW_022103928.1:43491777-43493834 GCF_000313985.2 Echinops telfairi
ACCAAGGTTTGATCCAAACAATCCTATGTGTGTGATAGAGAAATATGTTTGAGTGAACATCAATATATAATGATCTATGTGGCCCCAGAAATTATTTCCAGCACACCACAAAACTTTGATATGGGTGCAAGAAGAGAAGGCATGAAATGTACAACAGGCTTTAAGATAGAAAACAAAATAAAGACATCACATAATATAGAATCAATATTTAAATATTCCAACTAGTTCCATGTACAAAGAAGCTTCACGTGTTCATGAAAACTGGAATTAAAAGACAATGGGATTATTCCACTAACCATTTGAAGCCCCCTTGTTTTATAGAATGTCCAGAGTACAGTATCATGAATATTGAAAAGGAAGTAGTTCTTAATATATTAATGTCAAATGATTGCTAAGATAGATGTGAAAAAGCAAGATGTAAAAAAGTGCTTATGGAATGCCACCTTCTGGATAAAGATAAAGGCCTACGTATATTGTAGAAACTATCTCTGGGAGAATACGTAGACTTCAGAACAAAGAAAATTAGCAGGAACTGACAGGTATATCACATAATGATCAGTGTGATATCAACCGGTGAGTAAAACATAGCCATCCTAAATGCATAAGCACCAAAGAGAGTTGTAGAAAATGTTAAGCGAAATTGATAGAATAGACAAATCTGTATTATCATTGGTTTCAATACTCTTCTCTCAGCAACTATAGAACTAGACAGAAAACTAACAAGAATACAGAATTCAACAATGCAAACATATAATCTATATCAATAAATCATTCCACCAAACAAAAGATTATAATTTTTTCCTAAGTACCCACAAAACTTATACTAAGATAAATTATATCCTGGGCCATAAAATACACCCCCAAAGATATGAAATAATGTATATCACACAGCATGGGTTCTCTGACCACAAGGGCCTCAACCTAAAAATCAATTAATAGAACTATCATAGGAAAATTCCCCCAAATGTACAAACTAAACAGCCAATGGTTCAAAGAAGAAATCTCAGGGAAGTTAAAAAGTACACTGTACTAAATGAAAATAGAACATATCAAAATGTGTAACACTGCCCAGTTTGTAACACTAGTATCACATTAGAAGAGAGAAAAGCCTCAAACCAGGAATCTAAGCACCCACATCAGGAACCTAGAAAAAGAAGAACAAACATAAAATGAAAGTAAGACGGAAGGAAGGAAGTAATAAATACACCGGCAGATAGCAATAATATTTAACATTTTTTCATCAGAAAATTGAGTAAACAAAAAGCTGAATCTTATAGATCATAAATTGACAAATATCTAGCAAAACTAACAAGGAAAAAGAGGAAGAGAGAAATATCAGGAATAAAATAAGGGATATCACTACTGATCCTGCAAAGATAAGGAAAATAAAGCAATATTAGAGAGACTCCTATAAATAAATTTAACAATAAAAATGAAATGGATAAATTAAAAAAGAAAAATTACAACTTTCCCATTAGAAACTAGATAATTTGAATAACCCTACAATTATAAAGGAAACAACTGCTTTTGCAATTTTAATACTCCAAAAAAGAAATTTCCAGGACCAGATGATTTCACTGGAAAAGGCTATCAAACATTTAAAGAAGAATTAATACCAATTGGAAATAACCTATTCCTCTAACCCAGAAACTGAACATATTTTAGATGTCAAAGCCAGAAAAAAAATAAAAACTATATACCCCACAAATAGATTCTTAACAAAACAGTAGCAAATAGAATTCAGTAATGTATAAAAAGATTATATACCACAATGAAATAGGGCAATGGTTCTCAACCTTCCTGATGCCATGACCCTTTAATACAGTTCCTCATGGTGTGATGAACCCCCCCAACCATAAAATTATTTTCGTTATTACTTCATAACTGTAATTTTGCTACTGTTATGAATAGAGTGACCCTTGTGAAAGGTCGTTGGACCCCCAAAGGGTTGAGAACTGCTGAAGTAGTTTTTGAAGATTCAATCAAAATAATTCACCATAGTAATAAACTAAAGAAGAAAAATCATGATTTTATCAACAAATGCAAAAAAAATGCTT
>NW_022103928.1:43494659-43501244 GCF_000313985.2 Echinops telfairi
TGTCAGTAATTTTGTACCCAAAGCGGTACATTGTTTTGCATAAAATTTGTTGTTTTATATTGTAGGCCTGTAATTCTTAAGAAATTACTCATTTTAATCTCTCTAGTAGGCATTCCAGGTATGATAAACTGTAATACACAAAATCATAAATTATAATATGATAAATATAAAAATAATATAATTTTTTCAATAATGCAATCAAATAAAAAACACTGCAGTTTTTCAAAAAGGGTGCAATATTAAGGGTGCATTCAATAAAAATCCTGGTTGTGAAAATTTTGAAGAAAAAAAAGTGAAGGGGAAATACACATAAAGTCTCTGATAAACACACTCTGAACATGGACCATAGATTGAATAGCCTTGCTATCATGCAAAGTGCATTAGAAAGTGGATGTAGTTAAGTTAAAATTTAATACCTTAACATTTGATCTCCCTTTTGAATCATTTTAAATATCTTCTAGGGTTTTTTGTGTTTGTTTTCCAAAACCACTTTATTTAGAGCTCTTACAAAAATCACATCAAGTAGTATTATATAATTGCTACTACAATTCGTTTGAAAACATTTTCTTCCTTCTTGAGTTCCTTGGTATCAGCTCTCCTTTACAGCCCCCCTCCTCCATTGTACCCCTCAGGAACTCTTATTCTACTTGTTGTCTAAATAAGTTCATCAATCCTGGGATTTATACACCGAAAACCAGAAAAACACATAACAATTCAAGAGTGCTACCCACAATGACAAAATACATCACAGATAAGCCCCAAAATGAAAGAACAACAAAAACATAAAAAGTATTGAAAATCAGATTAGGCCCAATGTGTATCAGAGGGGAGAATCAAGTGACAAGGTGTTAACCATTCAGGTCAGATTTGTCATTCTGATCATCTCCAGTTATATCTCCAATACTCTCTGTTTAGTAATCAGTTAATTCCCATTCCTCAATTGTGGATAGAGGGAAATCACCAGAGGCTTATTTCCTGTGATGATCTCACAAATGCATCTTTGGGCTTCTACTGTCATCAATAGCCTTCTTTCTGCATACCAGAATCTCACAATTATGCTCTGATACTATTCCCTCCTTCAGCTTTGGATTATATAATTTACAATCCTTGGATCACAAATGTTGGTGTGCGTCTTCCATTTGGAATTGACATCTCAGTCAGATGGCTGCTTGGAAACAAGCCTATAAAACCCCAGATGCTATTCTATCTAATAGCCGGGCACCAGTGAATTTTATCACCACACTTTGCTATAGCACCCATATCTTCTGTGTTCCCTTCATAAGGGTGCTTATCGAGCAGGGCCATGTTGTAAGAAGTAGTTGTTCTTAAATTGGAGCTAGGATTTAGTGCGAGCCCAAAATCCATTACTGGATCTAGGTTTTTTATCTGTCTTTGGCTTCCCTTATTCCTAATTTATGGTAGAGAATTTTATCAATCATCTCCCTAGAACATAAGGATCTTTCGTGAATAGTGTCACTGATCAGTCCCCAATACTAATTTTCAAGACACTGTTGAGGGAGGGATATTGGACCAATGTATGCTAACTACATATCGCAATCCCTGAATTATTCCCCTATACAGAATAAATCCTTATGTGGCTGGATGGTATTTACACAAACAATGAGAGTTGTTGTCAGGCAAAATTTGCAATAATATTCACTGGCAATGTCAATGACAGGTCTACTAGAATAATACATATCTTAATACCGCAAGTAGGACAGTGATGTACTAAATCAATGTTTGTAAGCCTACCAACAGACAGTTCAATACTCTGGATATAGCTGTCTTCTGTTCTAGTTTTTAATAGTTTCTGCTTTTTTTGTTTAAGGCTTCTATCTATTTTAATTTGTTATTGTTAGTTCTTTTGTTTCTTTGGTTTTGTATGTAAATTAGTATGTGAAATACAAGATAGGTAGATATATAGAGACAGTAACTGGATTAATGGATCCTTGGAGGTATGGCAAGGGAAGCTGGGGGGAAATGGGGCACTAAATATCAAGAAGTACAAGAAAGAGGAAAATGTTCTAAAATTTAATGCAGTAATGATTTTCCAATGCTTCTTGATATGACTGAATGGTTGAATTGCATGAGATATGGATTACGAGGGGGGACCCCCAAAAGAACAGAATTGCACTGAGCAGAACAGATCTTTGGTAGTACCCATTTTTCCCAGTAAGCAGGCATCCAGCAACTCAATTAGTGCACGCAGTGGTGCTGCCTGGGCAGGTTCTCTCTGGTCACAGTGAATTTTCTCATCAAAGCAATTTGCTGAAACCTTGTTTTTTGTGATGGCCGATTTAAGCAGTGTGCGGTTGTGAAATTTTGTTTCCTACTCAGGAAAAATGGCACAGAAACTGTTGTGATGTTGAACACAGTTTACAAGGGCAGCACTATGAGAAAAACTCAAATGTACGAGTGGATTTCTCATTCCAAAAAGGTGAAATGTCAACTGATGACAAACCTCATTCTGGATGTCCGTCAACTTCCCAAAGGGATGAAAATGTCAATTCGTAGTGCATTTGGAGTTTGTTCCACCAGATCAGACTGCTAATCAAGCTTTCCATTTAGGGTTTCTGAAAAGATAGCATAACACTGTGCAACAAAACAGGCCTGATTTGGGGTGCAAGGGGAGCTGCTTTTGCCACCAAGACAATGCACCTACTCATGCAGCCATCTCAGTGACTACGTAGAAAAGGTGAAGAAAAAACCAAGGGACGTGCTGTCAGCCATCCAAACAGATGAGTTTCAAAAGTGGTTTGAAGAATGGAATCATAGATTTGACAAATGTATTAAGTGTAATAGAGAGTACTTTGAAGGTGATAAGGTCGTTTTGTAAAAAAAAAATTAAATACATAGCTTTTGGGGGGAAGTGCGTTCCGGTGTTTTGGGGGTTACCCCTACATATATACCAATAAAAAATTTTTAAACTACAAATAACTTCTTAATTAATGGTAATTATTAAATGTTCTTCCCCTACATTCAGGATTACTGTAATTACATTCTTATCACTGAAATTCAATATAGTTAAGTTCTGTCCAAATCAATAAGACAAGAAAAATAAATAAAAAGCATGTATAGAATAGTAATAGGACAATACAACAGGACCGACAGTTCAGGGAGGACATGGGAGAAGGGGAGGTGGGGGGAAAGGAAGTGGTGTTAACAAACCCAGGGACAAGGCAACAACAAGTGATCCAAATTGGTGGTGAGGAGGTTGTAGGTGGCCTGGTAGGGTGTGATCAAGGGTAATGTAACTGAGAGGAATTACTGAAACCCAATTTAGGCTGAACAGGTTAGGGGTACAAGAGGTAAGGAACGAGAAGAAAGAGCTAGGAGGCAAAGGGCATTTATAGAGGTCTAAATAAAAACAGGTATATATGTAAATATATTTATATGTGAGGATGGGTAAATCGATCTTTATGCATATATTTATAGGTTTAGTATTAGGGTAGCAGATGGACATTGGGCCTCTACTCAAGTACTCCCTCAATGCAAGAATATTTGGTTCTATTAAACTGGCATTCCATGATGCTTACCTTCCCAACACAATCACTGAAGACAAAGCGGGTGCATAAGCAAAGGTGGTGCAGAAAGCTATTGGTGCCCAGCTATCAAAAGATATAGCATCTAGGGTCTTAAAGGCTTGAAGGTAAACAAGCAGCCCTCTATCTGAGAAACAAGAAAGCAAGCCCACATGGAAGCAGCACACCAGCCTGTGTGATCACAAGGTGTTGCAGGCATCAAAGAACAAAATATCATACCATTGTAAATGAGGGGGAGTGTGGGGTGGTAAATTGAAGGGTCGTGGGGAGGAGACCAGCCAGTCAGGGTGCACTGTAGCAACAATGAAACATACAACTTTCCTCTAGTTCCTAAATGCTTCCTCCCCCCCAACCCCACTATCATGATCACAATTCTACCTTACAAATCTGGCTAGACCCGAGGATGTATACTGGTACAGAAAGGAACTGGAAACACAGGGAATCCAGGACAGATGATCCCTTCAGGACCAGTGGTGAGAATGGTGATATGGGGAGGGTGGAGGGAGGATGGGGTAGAGAGGGGGAGCAGATTATAAGGATCTACATATAACCACCTCCCTGGGGGACGGACAACAGAAAAGTGGGTGAAGGGAGACATCAGACAATGTAAGATATGACAAAATAATAATTTATAAATTATCAAGGGTTCATAAGGGAGGAGGGAATGGGGAGGGGGGTGGATGAGGAGCTGATGCCAGGGGCTTACATGGAGAGCAAATGTTTTGAGAATGACGAGGGTAATGAATGTACAAATGTGTTTTATACAAACGATGTATGTATGGATTGTGATAAGAGTTGTATGAGCCCCAAAAAAATGATTTAAAAAAAAGAATAGTAACAGAAAGAATAAAACTATCCCTCTCTGCATGTGATTTGATAGATCTACATAGAAAAATCTCATGCGGTCTACCAAAAAGAACCCAAATACTGAATTTTTTAAGGCAGAGGATATAAAATTCAAAACACAAAAATCAATTGGATTTCTGTATACTAGCAATAAACAATAGAAATGAGAAACTAAAATACGGAATCATTTATAAATGCTCTCAAAATAAAATACTTCAGTTACTCTAATAAAACATGTAGCATTTGTATGAATACTCAAAATGCCAATGAGAGAAATAAAAAATCAGTTAATGCAACAACATACCATGTTTGTGGATTAGAAAGCTCAACATAGTAAATTATGATTCTCCTCAAATTGATATACAAGTTGAATGTAAATAAAATAAAAATAATAGCAAGACTTTGTAAATATAAACAAGGTTGTTCTAAAAATAGTTTGGAAAGAAACTAAAATATCTGAAAATATTAGGAAAGAAAACAATAAAGAAGAAGCAATTTCTAAACAATTTCAAGAACAGCATATTAATCAGGAATAATCAAGATGCATGGATAACTAGTGATAATTGGAATGGTAAAATTGGAACAAAGAAGTCCTAATAGTGCTTGGAAAATATGGTCTTGCAGATAGTAATGATGATGGAAAGAGAGTTTTTGCAAGACCACTGACTTATTCATTGTAAATACCCTTTTCCAACAATATAAATGGTAACATGGGCCTCACCAGATGAAATACACAAGAATCAAATAAACTATGTCTCTGGAATGAGACCCTGGGAAAGCTCAAAACCATCAGTCAGAACAAGTCAGAAGGGACCATCAATTGCTCATGTGCAAGTTCAAGGTAATGCTAAGAAAAGTTAAGTATGACCGTGAGCACATATCACCTGAATTTGGAGTTAATCTCAAGCTAATACACTTGATACAGTTAACACTAATGGCAAAAAGACGAGATGAGTTGTGAGACGACATCAGGGACATCATACCTATTGAAAAGACAGGAAAGAAGGAAAAGACAAACAGGATGTCAGAAAAGACTGTGAGACTTGCCCTTTAATGAAGCACATCAAAAGCAAATGGAAATTTCAAAGCACAGCTCAAGATGACACAGTATTATAATAAAGTGTACAAAAGCCTAGCATCAAAAAACCAAAAAAGGAAGAACATGTTCAGAACAAACATACGCAATATTTCACAAATGAAAGAAATATATAAAAACACAAGCCAAGAGAAGCAACAGTGGCTGTACCAGAAAGAACTGATTGCCATTCAAACATTTCAGGAGATGGATATCATCAAAAACTGATGGTATTGAAGAAAGAAGTCAAAACTACGGGGGAAAGCCCAGGGACAGGGGAACAACAGTGATCTAAATTTGATGGCAAGGAGGGTGTAGGATCCCTGGTAGGGCTTGATCAAGGGCAACGTAGACACAGGTAGAAAATAAGGCACTATAAACTGGTAAGATGCCAACAAAGATGGTTGCAACAGATGAAACTGATAAAATTCCCTTGTCTGTGCCAACAAATTTAGAAGACCTGGAAAACCCACTCAAAGAGAGTCAGCAAAAAGATGAAGTCCCTCAGTGAGGGCTGACATGATGGCTGTAACAATGACCCCAAATACAGAAATGATTTTAAGGATGGCACAGGCCTGGGCAGTGTTTCCTTCAGTTGTACATAGGATCACTAAGATCAGTAATCAAGATCATGTGGTGAAGGACAGACATATAGACCAACTAAACAGATTAGAGAACCAAGAAATAGTTCCATACGAGAACAGCCAAAGAGTTTAATGAAGATGCAAAGTCAATTCAATGAGGGGTAGATAGTCTTTTCAACAAATAGTATTGGAATTATTAGATGTCTATAGGTAAAAGATGAACTTAAAGATTATACCAAAATTAACTCAAAATGTATCATACTTTTAAATGTAAAACTATCATATTTTTAGACAATAACATACAAGAAATCTTTGGGATGCTAGTGCTACATAAATTAGTTTTTAGAAAATGAAAAACTCAAGTCAGAAGAGAAAAATAAATAAATTTATTAGAATTAAATATTTTTGTGATTGCTTTGTTTAGCTCTGCCTTGTTTTTGTGCTTCTTATTGTCTCTGCATATCTATCTAGGTAAGGTAGGCAGGATAAATAATCCAGAGAAAACAACAGGGCCAATGGTTCCGGGGGAAATGGGAAA
>NW_022103928.1:43502239-43521610 GCF_000313985.2 Echinops telfairi
ATTTTTGCAAACCATATGTAAAGTGTTTTCACAAAGTTTGTGGGAAAATAAAATTAAAAGATGATGGAATTTTCTCTGTGAACTTTTAAATCCTTCTCCCATGTGGCAATAGACTTATATCTAGAATATAAGAAAATTCTCAAAAGCCAGCAATAAAAAGTACACAGTCCAATTAGAAAATAGGCAAAAACAGGAAAAGGCATTTCACTGAAGAGAATACAGAGATAGTACATAAGCACATGAAAAAAGTTCAACACAAAAGCCATCAAGTAAACATTAATTAAGATCATGATTAGCTGGAACTACACACTAATTCTCAATGTAAAAAAACCACTGTCATCGAGTCCATTTCAACTTCTAGCAGTCCAACAGAACAGAGGCTTTAATGCTCTTTTTTGTAATTTAATTATTTTCTTTATTTTTAAAATCATTTTATTGGGGGCTCATAGAACTCATCACAATCCACACATCCATCCATTGTGTCAAGCACATTTGTTTCTACCATCATTGGCTTTAAATCTTTACAGGAGTAGATGGCCTCATCTTTCTTCCACAGAGCAGTTAGCTCTTTGAACCACTCCTCTTGTGGTTAGCAGCTCTATGCATGGTCCACTACACCACCAGGGTTGCTGACATACTTAATGCTAAAATATAGAATAACGACAATAGCAAATGCTGGTGAGATTGTGATGAAATTTAATTTCTCGGAATAGTTACTGGGAATATAAAAGGAACCGGCAACACTGGAATATAGTTTGACAGTTACTTTAAAAACTAAGTATAAGCTTACCATTAAAAATAAAGAAAAAAATTATCATCTAGTCAACTATCATCCACAGCGCCCTCCAAGTACGCAGAGTTGAACTGTACTCTACAGGGTTTCCAAGGCCATGAATCTTTACAGAAGCACATTTCCACATTTTCTTCCTACAGAGCAGCTGGTGGGATCGAACCAGCAACATTTCTGTTAACAGCAGAGTACTTAACCACCAAGGCTCTTAAGATTATCATACAACCAAGCAATTGCATTAAACCCATTGCTATGGAGCAAATTCCATCCCATAGTCCCTTAGAACTGTTTCCAGGGCTGTAATCAAGGAAATCAACTACCACACCTTTCTCTCATGGAACGACTGGTAGGTTTAAACCACTGATTTTTCAGTTAGCAGTCTAGCACTTAACCACTATTTTTCCCAGAGAAATGGAGATATGTCTACACAGAAACCTATACTGCATTAGTCACAGCAATTTTACCTCTGTATGCAATTGTTCATAGAAACTTCACTTGTGAAAGAAAACAAAAATATGGTCTTTGTAAACCCTTCTTCAAAATAAAAAAAATTTTTTTGAAAGACTCAAAAACCTGAGTTCTAAACCTCAACAAAGGGCAGAAATTTCTACCAGTTGTAGCCTGGTAATTCAGAGGGAAGAAGCCAGCACAAAGAAACGAAAACTACAGATTCTAGGCTGCCCTAACAATACATCTGTGGATCTGATCCTTCCCTAGGTGCTCTGAATTTCAGCAGGAGAAAGCATTACGTTGATGCATCGTTTCCATGCCAATCCAGCACTAACACCACAAAGGACTAGTGTTTCTCCCCCAACATATTTGGGGGTGGGAAGGCAAGTCCACCCTGGGGAGGAGAAAACATGATTGAACTTAGGTTGGAAAATTCACAGGTTCCCCACACCTTAGGATAGAAAAAGGCACATCCCACTCACTGCAGCCCTGACAGATAGGAGTGATTCGTGTAAACTGGAGTGTGGAAGTTACATAATCTGGTGCCAATTTGAGACTACTAAGAGTTAAAGGGTGGAGTTTAGCCTGTCAAACAGGTTGCTGCTTGATGACATCATTTGGAGGCACTACAGAGATAAATAGCTCACTGGAGGCGGGACACTGAGACTCTCTGGTTTGGTATGCCTGATGACAAGGCACATGGAGCTACACTAAAGCCCTGGAGCTGGAGGAGCCACATGGAGACCCATGCTAAAGTTGAGATGCTTCCACTGCTGCTGAATCCACAAGACCTTCCTCCCACTGGCCTGTGATCTCCCTGCATTCGTCATCATTGCATGTGTTTCATGAGTCTGAAGAGGAATTTATAGATTGGTAATAAAAAAAAAAGATTGGAAATGGACATATGGGTATCAGACTTATGGACTTGGGCTGGGATGTTTTCTCAATATTCAATCGCTCTTGTATATAAAGCTCTTTCTTATACACATATGAGTGTCTCTGGATTTGTTTCTCTAGTCCATCTGGACTAGCACGTGAAGGCTTACTCTTAATGCCTGGCTGGAACGCTCTGAACTGGACCTGGTTCTACAGTGAACTGTGGCAACACTTCCCTGGTATGCCAGGGGCACAAGTCAGACCTGAAGGGATTGGGGGGTGCAAAATTAGGTGAACCTGCATCAAGAAGAAATTAGCATAAGGAGAGCTTGTAGCCCATCTCTTAGCTCACACTCAGAGGGGATTAATTTAAAGCAGTGGTTCTCAACCTTCCTAATGCAGTTAAGAATTTCTAATACAGTTCTTCATGTTGTGGTGACCCCCCAAACATAAAATTATATTTGCTGCTACTTCATAACTGTAATTTTGCTACTGTTATGAATCATAATACAAATATCTGATATGCAGGATGTATTTTCATTGTTAAAAGTTGAACATAATGAAAGCACAGTGATTAATCGCAAAAAACAGTATGTAATTATATATTGTGAACTATTTATTTCGAATTACAAAAAAAAGAAATTTGTCTTGAAGCATGGTGTAGCATGGGTAACAGTCTTAATATAACAACAATAAACTACATTGCTACATTTTGCAACAGCATGCATAAAAAGCCAACATCAGTGTGTGAAGGCTGAGATAGCTTCTTTCTCACCAGATCAGCATATACCTGGAGACGGATAGACAGTGGTGCCTTGGTTCCTAAGACCATCAGAAATATGTGTTTTCCAATGGTCTTACGCAACCCCTGTGAAAGGGTCGTTCGAACCACAAAGGGGTTGAGAACCACTGAGTTAAAGAGACCTTGGGCCCTGCTCAGATACAGGGGCAGTGAACACAGAAAGGGCAGGAGAACTGGCAAAGTCCTTAACTGTTTGCTGACATCAACTCGGACTCGGGATAGACTAGTACCACACAACCACACTCTTAACTCTGCAAGGGCTACAGCAAGGTATGCAAGGAATGCTATTCATTCTAGACTGTCTCTGAAGCAGCAGTCAATCCCTGTGCACATGGAAAAAAGAAAAAAATGGCACAATTGAGGGGAATACATGCACGATGTGGATACAGAAGAAGTCTTGGAAGAAAACAAAATTTTATATCTTCCTATGAGGGAACTTAGGAGAATGATCTTCAACTGCTTTAAATGAATGGAGGAAATTTTTGACAGAACTGCAGGGGGCCAAAAAGAGAGAGAGAGAGACAGAGAAAACTACAAGAGCATTCTGACCCCCAAAAATGGGGGAAAAACTAGGAATAAGTCAACATCTCCAAATAGAAATTGAGAAAGCGAACACTAAGATATTAGAACTGAATAACATTTTGTAAGAACAAAAACATTGGCAATACAAGTCTGTGATCTCAAAGACAAACCTCTAGAGACCAAAATACAAGAGCCAACTATAAAGAAGACCAAAAGAGCTGACAAAAACATAAGAATTATATGGGACCTTTTCAGATGAAACAACAGACGTTTGATAAACACCTAGAACAGAAACAAGAAAAAATAACCACAGAGAATATAGTTGAATAAATATTGAAACAAAACTTCCATTACATTATGACAGAACAGAAAATAAGTATCCATGACTCTGAGAACCCCAAAAATAATTGACCCCAAAGGAAAATCATCACAACACCTCATAGTCAAACGTTCTAGCATCAATGAAAAATGAAGAACCCTAAGAGTAACCTGGGGGAAAAGAATAATCACCAGTAAAGGCAAACCACTAAGTTCATAATACACTAATACTAAGAGAGTTTAATACATCACTCTCAAGCAAAGAAAGGTGAACCAGAAAAAAAATAACAAAGATACAGAAGAAACAAACAACACAATTAATCAACTTGACCTCATATATTTACAGAACATTTCACCCAACATCTCAATATCCATTTTTTCCACTACACAGAATTGATCATAATCAGAATGCAAGCATCAATAAATTCTAAAACATCAATATACCACAAACCATCTTTTCAGATCACGATGCTATAAAATTAGAAATCAAAATATGATGATCAACCCAAAAAATTCATTACCGGGAAATTGCACTTTGTCAGTTTAATGATTTGTTATACTAATCAGAAGCAAAGAGGTGGAGTGTGATGTCACCTGGAAGAGCCAAGTAACTCGAAGCATCTTCTCATTTGCCACAGGTACTGCTATCTGCTGAGGTGACAGAGACACCCTGAGACGGGCCTAAACTTTAATGCACCTTTTTGGCTTGCTCATGATCAACCGCTGTTTCTATGGTTATCCTGAAACCTGAGTTAATGTAAAATAGCTAGACGTTGACTCCCACAGAGTGTGATTCCAAAGTAAAAAGTATATATTCTTCTTGATATAAAGCTCTTTCTTATAAAAAATAAAATCTGGCATTTCAACGTAAAAAAAAACAAAAACAAGTAAAAGGTGTATATTCTTTAGGACACAATAAAGACTGCCTGCGTTGTTGGTCTCGCCACTGGTGCTCCCTTCTAATAAGCCTTTCTTCCCCTCGATCTTGGACTTAGTGAAATGGCTCTGCTGTTCTTGAGCCTGAACCCATATAATGGAAACAAGAACGTGACTCTAGAGGCAGGGATGGGAAATCTTTTTTCTGCCAAGGGCCATTTGGATATTTATAACATCATTCAAGGGCCACACATAATTATCAAAAACATTAGCCTGTTCATTAACTCATCCCTAATGTGATGGCTAGGAGCCAGGGTGGTGTAGTGGTTATGTGTTGGGCTGTGATCTGAATGGTCAGCAGTTCGAATCCACCAGCTGTTCCTCAAGAGAAAGCGTGGGCTTTCTACTCCTGTAAACAGTCTGAGAAACCCACAGAGGATTACTATGAATCAGCATCAATTCGATGGCAATCGGTAAGTTTGGGTTTTTTTATTTTTTTAATGTGATGGCTAGAACTGCTTCTTCTTTGGTGAGGTATGTTACGTTAGCTGGTACATTGATTAGCTTGCAGGCCTTATAATGGCCATTGGCCTGATGTTCCCCCCACCCCTGCCCTAGAAAAGACACATTCTCTCTGTGTAGGTTCTGGTGGAAGGTCCTTGTTTCTTTAGTTTGTTTTCTGGTTCCTTTGGAGATCTGCGTGTATTTTAGCATCAATCTTCTACCTCTGCTCCTTTGCTTGCTTGTTTAATCTCCTTTATGTTTCAAAAATGATTAACTCAAAACATACCATACACTGATCTTGTCTCATTAACATACACAAACAATCCAAGGCATAGGGGTTAACATTAAAAAAATTTAAAAAAAAGACTTCCAACACATTTTGGGGGAGGAGAGGAACAAAATTCAGTACATAATAATTAGTTACTTTACACAACTAGGACTAGATGGTGGTAACATCTGTTCATTCTGGGGAGTGGGTATGTGAGTTTTTATTACAATGTCTTGTGTGGCTTTTTCCAAAATTTTAAATAACTCTATTTAGTAAAAAAAAAAAAAAACAAGATTAACAGGGTTTAATTTATATTTCCAGTTGAGATCTTCTCTTTGAGCATTGAATCTTTTATCCAATTTTCTATTGGATCACATAACCCAAAATCTTCAAACACTGACGGGCTAAAAAGTATTTACTTTCTCCACACTCCTCCTTGCTCCCTTACTTTCTCCCAGATCCTCCTACGTTCTCCTTCTGCTGATGGGATCACCATGCACTCCACTTTAAGTATTTTTAAAACTCCCAATATGCTCCAACAACTTTTAAAAGGGGTGGGGGTGGGAGCATTTCCTTTAAACCATCAACTCAATTCTGCACAGAAACTCAAACAAAAACAAGAACAGATAAAAAGAGGGCTGCCCTCATAGCAAAGGGGTCAGGCCCAGAGTCTCCATAAACCAGCAGGGTATGTTCCTGAAGCCCCTCAAAATTTGCTTGAAAATTCCTGATTACATAAACAAAATTAAATTCCTTCAGATGACAATTCACAATCCCTTATCAGCTGTCTCTTATCCCCCATTTCCAACCACATCTCTGTTTAGAACCGAAATCGCCAAAAGATTGTCAACAAAGATTTCCTCTTATTTCTTTGCACATGCCCAGTGTCTCACCGCTATGCTTTTAGCTAATGCTTTTACCCCCTCAGGTTCCACAGTCTTGTTCCGGGACTTACCATACACACACCCAGTTTCATCTTTTCTTTTCATAAGGCCCACTTTCACATATATGTACATAACTGAACTGCAGCTTATGAGTGAGCCCCTGTAACCAGAAAAAACCTAGGCCCTCTAGCTACCCCGTCATCTTACAAGCTTTCCTCCTAGGCCTTCTGTCTTTTGCAACAAATTTAGCCAACGATATAGCTGTCCTTTTACTCCTACATTTTTGACATTTTTATTATGTCTCTAACTTCTGCCACTGCTGAGTTCTGATAGCACCAATTTGAAAGTTCTCTTGACTTTTGACAGTGAATGAAATCCTACTCATAACTGACTTCAAATTTCCTTTATTAATGATGAGAGGTTAAGTGGAGTAGCCAATTGAGTGCTGCTGACAGGTTTAGATGGTAGTGCATTCAAGCAAAAGGTGCAAGGTCAGCCTTTTGGAAATACTGCACTTAACCAACTAAAACCAAACGCGCTATCAACAAATGTTACTCTGACTCCTAGCAAGCCTACAGGACAGAGTAGATCTGCTTCACACATCAGGTCTCTGAGGCTGTACATCATTGTGGAAGCAGACTGCCTCATCTTCCTCCCGTGGAGCAGCTGGATGGGTTGACCCTGCATTTAGCAATCCACTGCTTAACCCACTGTGACACTAGGGCTGGTCACTCATGATGGTAAAATCCACTAAAGATACAGTCCTACCGGATTCCAACTATCAATTTTAAATACAGATATAAACAGATCATATGCAGGATATCTCATTCCTGGTATGAAAGTGTCCACCTACAGAAAATAATCAAACTCAGCAGATAACCATCAAGCACAGAACTGGAAGAAGGTGAATTAAATGTGTTCAGGGAATTGAATACATTTTTTCTATGCCTTTGAATACCCATATTTACTGAGAAATTGACTTTAGTCTTTCCTTGATGAAAAATTATGTAAGATTCTGTTCCCTCTTGCTCCCCTACACTGTCTGTAGTCTATACTGATCACCAGGTCCTAGCACTATTATAACATTTAACCATAAAAACTCTCACTGCCATCGAATCTATGCTGATTTATAACAAATTCTACAGGACAGGGTAGAACTGCCCCTTTAGCTCTTTACCGGAGTTAAAAGCCTGTCTTTCTCCCCTGGAGCGGCTGGCTGCTGGTTTCATTCTTCAGCCAATGCATAACCATTACACGACCAAGGCTCTTAACATTTTCCTATGGCAATGTGTAATTTCTAAATCAAAGCTTATCCTACAATAGTTACATTTATAGTGGCAGATTTCCACTTCACTCTTGATTGATAGACCTCCTTATTACGCTTTACAAATAAAAACCTAAAATTTAGATAAGTTCAAATAATTCTTCCCCATAAACAATTGATCCTACCCCTACTGAATTGACATCTGCAGGAATAAAGAATGGAGCACAATGAATTCTTGTTAAAATGTATGGATATTTCTTCTCTTAAGTCTACCATTCTTTGCTGACTAAAACAAAAACAAAACATTTCTCAACACAGTAAATCATGAAATCTCTGTGACTATTGAAAAACATCCTCTAGTACCATGAACAGTACAGTTTAATGACTATCCACCCCACAGAAGCTGCTAGGTTAAAGAAGTATATCCTGACTACCACTAAGCTGATGCCAACTCATAGCAACCCTGTAGGACAAGATAGAGCTACCTCTGTGAGTTCCTGAGACCAACTTGTTATGAGATTGGAAAGCCCCATATTTCTCCAAAGAAGCAGTTGGTGGTTTTGAACTGTTAACCTGGCAGTTAGCAGCCCAACACGAAACAACTACATCACCAGGACTCCTCAAAAGAAGTATACTTACTGAAAATTATTAACTATCTTTAAAGAACCAGAGACACTTTTCTAGCTAGCTAAGATTGAATGAATGGCCCTTGCAGAGAATGACTAAGGGTGATAATTAAACAATATGAACATAATTAATGTCACTGACCTGAACACACGAAGACTGTTGAAATGGAAAAATACTTAATTATCACACACTAAAAAAATAAAATCAAAAGAAAAAAAAAAATACTCTTGCCAATTATCCAAGGCAAAATTTCAAAGGGCTGTATCAGAAAGCTCAAAGAACTACAATGTTGCTTTTTTAAAATATCTAGGCAGCATTCTACAGCAATATTCAAAAATTCATGTAAAAATAAATAACCCTTCCCATTACTCGGATAAATCTTCTAAAAGAAAGTGCAGATAAATGAAAATGCTTAGTACAATCTTGAGAAGCCATCCACTGTAAGCCAGAGATAAAGCTTTACTTACATGAAGGTATAATGAACTGTGGTTCAGTGTTGCCTGCGTAGCCAAGTTTGGTATACCTAAAAGCACAAAGTCATTAACATATGTTTAGGTAGTAATACTTTTCATTGTATTCCATTAATAACGCCTACTCCTCATTTACTGACACATTCTGGTATCAAAGACTAGGTTGTTATGTGAAAATTGGCATAATGCAAAAATGAAGGATGACCACATCCATTCACGAAATGGAGAATGACTGCATCGTTCCATAACTGCCAAATTCAATCATTACATACTGTCAAACCACAGAGAAGCATGACCCAGCCAAGTTGACATAATCTGAACCATCAAGGCCAAGAATTACTCTGGCATGATTACCTTAACATTCACTAGTACCAGGCATACATCTTTAATATGAAAAATAATTGGATAAATTTTTCACCATTGTCATGAATGTGAAATGTCAGATAATATAATCAATAAGTGAGGAGTAGTGTATAATCTATTATAAACTCTCCAAGTCCTAAAATACCAAGTCTCAGAATATTTTCTTGGATTGAATAAAATTTGTGTTTATCAAGATTCAATTAAAAAAGCATTTTAAAACATAAAGGCACCCTGTTTGTTTGTATTGGAAAAAATAATTGAACACATATGCCACATAGTATGCTATATATATTAACTGTGTATTTCTATTAATCTTAAAAACGCATTTACATTCTTTTCATTGAAAAAATACTGTAAGAATAGGATAGATACTATCCCTCTTTGCAAATGAGGTACTAAGAAGTTAATTAAGCTGCCCAAGGCCAAACAGCTAGTGAATTATAGAATAAGAAACCAAGTCTACATACACAGGCTCCAATTTGAGTGCTGATTCTCACAGGAGTGCGCTTACTTCCAAACTTTCTGAGTTTTCGTTAGGTTAGAAAAGTATTCTATTTTGATCAAAATGTCATGGGCATATGTCTAGAAACTGTTACTGCCATCTTCTAAGCAGCAGCAGACAAGAGCATCTCTTTATCATATCATTTCAGAATAAGCCCATTTTCTGTGAAAATACTCTGTTTAATAGACTCCAAAATTCTTAACTGAAAGAAATGCCAAAATACTATCTCCTCCCAAAACAGATAATCTCCTAAACTTTAAAAAAACAAAAAAAGTGCGGTATATTATAAATGAAAGGTTAAAAAGCAAGAGATAAGTTAAAAACAGTTATCGGCTCTTGTTTTCTTATTAAGACTACTGAAATTAATAGCAATAGAAAGTATATGGAAATACAGGGAATCCAGGACGGATGAGCCCTATAGGACCAGTGGTGTGAGTGGCAAAACAGGGAGGGTAAAGGGAGAATGGGTAGGAAAGAGGGAACCGATTACATGGAACTGTGTGTGACCTCCTCCCTGGGGGACAGACAACCGAAAAGTGGATGAAGGGAGAAGTCGGACAGGGCAAGATATGACAAAATACCCATTTATAAACTATCAAGGGCTCATGCAGGAGGGGGGAGCGGGGAGGGAGGGGAAAAATGAGGACCTAATGTCGGGGGTTTAAATGGAGAGAAAATGTTTTGAGAAACGATGTACAAATGCGCTTTACACAATTGATGTGTGTATGGATTGGGATAACAGTTGTATGAGCCCCTAATAAAATGTTAAAAAAAAAAAAGAAAGTATATGGATATCGGAGTCATATCCTGAAATAAAACTTATAATAATGACTTCTTAGTAGTGTTGATAATAACTGTATTTTATTCTATTTTGCAAATATCTATTTTACAAATCATTTCAAGATGCCTAATGCTAATTTTTTTAATGTGGTAGTATCTTCCAAATTTTAAGAAATTAAGGATTTTTTTTAATATCTTCAAATTTTCCTGAGCTACTCCGTACTTAATGGAAAGAAAACAAAAATCCTCACAACTTGACCAATACACAGCATCATAACAAATAATGATAATATTGAAGTTGTCAATGATTTCATTTACTTAGACCTACAATCACACACATACCAAAGCAGCAGTCAAGAAATCAAATGGCATATTCTATTGGGCAATTTTGCTGTAAAGGACCTCTTTAAAGTGTTAATGGGCCAAAAAAAAAAAAAAAAGCTACTTTGGGGACTAAGGCATGCCTGACCCATGTTATTTCCTACAACCTCACATATTCAGAGCTGGACAATGAATAAGGAAAACCAGAGAATTGGTGCCTTTGAACTGTGAATTTGGTGAAGAATACACTACGCACTACCAGAACCAATGTCTCAGAAAGTACAGCACAGCTAGAATATGCCTTACAAGTGAGAAGTATGAGTCTCTGTCTTGCATAGTTGGACATGTAACTAGACGAGGCTAGTCCCTGGAGGAAAGCCATCAGACGCGGGAAAGGAGAGGGTGCACAAACACGAGGAATACCCTCAACAAGATGGACTGACACTATGGCTGCAGCAGTTTGACAGCTTTGATTTTTTTATTTACTGATCCTTTAAAGTATAAAGATCCTGTCGACACAGGGTCACTCCTTTCCTACTCTAACTTCAGAATGATGGTGAAAGGAGTTCCCAGGATGACAGAGATGTACCAGGCAACCAGTCCAGGGGTCCACAGAGACTCAGGAGGCTGGCAGGTCAAAAGTCATCAACAAGATCACTTTTATATTACTTAGTAATCAACAAGATTACCTTTGATGGGCTCATACACTGAATTATCTGTTTAACTTAAGTACAACACCTGCTACAGGACGTGTGCCATCAACACAAGACATTAACCAAACACCAGGATGGCATGAGATCCAGAAAACAGAGAACCAATCCAGGATCAAAAACAAGGAAACAGGTATGTGGCAGTCTAGAAACCAAACTCACTCAGATAGAAAAACGGATCTACAGAAGGGAATGTGTCCTCCCTTACAGAAGGGTCGCAGGGAGGAGACGAGCCAGTCACGGTGCAGTGTAGCAACAATGAAACACACAATTTCCCTCTAGTTCTTTGATGCTTCCTCCCCACACACTATCATGACCCCAATTCTACCTTACAAATCCGACTAGACCAGAGCATGTATACGGGTACAGATAAGAGCTGGAAACACAGGGACTCCAGGACAGACAACACCCTCAGGACCAATGAGAGTAGCCATACAAGGGGAGGAAGGGGAAGGTGGGGGGAGGAAGGGGAACCAAATCACAATGATCTACCTATAACCCCCTCCCAGGGGGATGGACAACAGAAAAGTGGGTGAAGGGAAACATCAGTCAGTGTAAGACATGAAAAAATAATAATAATTTATAAATTATCAAGGGTCATGAGGGAGGATGGGTGGGGAAGGGAGAGGGGAAAATTAGGAGCTGAGATGTTTACAATGCCACTGGTTCTACAAGACTTCCCACCCACTGGGCTGTGATCTTCCTGCATTCAGCATCATTGCCTGTGTTTCGTGAGTCTGAAGAGAGCTTTATAGACTGGTGTCAATCATATGGGCTAATATCGGACTTATGGACTTGATCTGGACTGGGGTGGGATGCTTTCTTAATGTACAATTACCCTTTATATAAAGTTCTCTCATACACATGAGTTTCTATGGATTTGTTTCTCCAGTATACCCGGACTAACACAATCATCAATACCCAATTCCTTGAGACTAGTCTGATATCAGTTCTCCTAAGAGAGACTTACCTCAGGCATAATAAAGTAAACATTCATTACAGATTTAACTAAAAACTGTAACAATAAATCTTTATTTGGAGAATAAGAGTCTAGGTGGTGCAGCGGTGAAGCATTCATTGCTAATGGAATGATCTGTAGTTCTAATCTACCAGCCACTCATTGCAGAAGCAAAGACCTGAAAATCAGCTCCCATAAAGATTTAGGAAAACCTATAGGGCATTTCTATGCTGTCCTATAGGGTCACTATGACTTAAGAGTTGACTCAACAGCACAACATCATTGGGAGAATTGAGACAAGAAAGCAGAGGAGAAGAGAATTAAGTACTCATCTAACATAATAGCAATAGTAGAGTAACGAAATAGATGTCAATTTGCATATTACTTAGAAATATGGAAACCAATGCCAAAGGTTACAAAATTAAAAGCTGAAATTTCTCCTGGGAGAAGGGCAGGGAAAAGCAGCTAGGGTGGTACCCCAACTGTTCGGTTATAAGCCATTTAGAACTATTTGACGAGCGGCACTTTGGGATAAGCATTGGGAGTCTAACTGCAACTTCAGCTGTTCAGATACACATGTTGCTGCAGAACAGCAGTTCACAACCTGTGGGTCACTACCCCTTTGGGGATCAAACGACCCTTTCACAAGAGTCGCCCGATTCATAACAATAGCAAAATTAGTGATGAAGTAGCAATGACAATAATGTTATGGTTGGGGAGTTACCACAACATGAGAAACTATTAAAAGGTCGCAGCATTAGGAAGGTTGAGAACCACTGTTCTAGAGGATGATGATGAGGCTGTCTGCTCCCATGAAGATTTACAATCTCACACAACCTATATAGGGTTACACTGAGTCCTACACAACTCATTTGCAGTAGGCTTGGTTTGAGGTCGATGCATTTAATTCTGATAAAACTTTTATAAAGACAAACTGTTCCATTTTTTGTCTTGCACTCATGTACTCTTAGTTTCATGTTCTTTGCATTTGTTTGGTACATATTTGGCCATCATTTTACTGTCTGAATTACTTTATCTGTAAGCATATCATTTTATTTAGTGAAATATATGCATTTCATTTTGAATCCAACACCAGATGAGTTCCTGCACGTGGGAAAGACATAGGTCTGACTCTCGTTTTAATTCTTACTCTATTCTTTGTTAATGTCTTTGTTTTCTATCTTTTATTCAAAGGTTTCTTTTCTGCAGCTACCTTTCTTCCTTCTAAATTAAGTTGTATATCTCAAAGATATGCAAAGTTTGTTTTCAGAATAGTAATCTTCTCAATGTATCAAATCCACAAAAAGAAATGGACTCCTCACTGCATATTATGAAAGATGAGATAATTAGCACATTCTGATTTCCCCACCTCAGTCCCAACTATATATTGAGCCTTGCAGCAATTTTGTTATTATCTATTATCCTCGTGTTCATATCATTTAAATTTGGGTCAGTATTTATTCAATTACTACAGCTGGCATTTTGATATTTCAATACTTCCATTCATTCATAATTCACTTGGCTAGAGTATTACATGGATGTAAGACTTTTCAGTAAGTTCATAAATGCTATAATTTCTGAGCTTTTGCACATTTCAAAAGATCGGTGCTTTAAAGAATCCCAATTCACTCACACTGAGAGCACCTCACACCAATATTTTTAGATACCGATTTATGATCTTCTGGCAAATCACACTACTGAAAAGTCTGAAATTGAGGATGATTTTTAGAAATTTTTTTTCTGGCTCAAGATCCTCTTCTTTGTCTACTGATTACTTTCTTCTAGTTTACATTGAGCTTCTATGTCTACATGATTATACACTCAAACTGAGTATACAATGCTGTCCCACGATTTCTAATGAATTCTTTGTCTTGAGGACACATCCAATTGCAAACCTTGTAGTAGTGAAGGGTCCAAGAGGAGAGGGCCCATTTTAGGTATTAGCAATTCTTCCTCGGGACATTCTCATATCCTAAGGAGAGCCCCCCTTTAGAGACATGAGATGAGCTACTGCCAGAACAGGCCTCCTTTGCCAATGACCTATTTGTCTTTAGTTCCCAAGAGTACAGGAAGTATTGCGAGAGGCATTTTCAGGGACGTCTCATGTGGGCTTAGACAATGGCAACCAGCCAGAGGTTTGCAAAAATGTCAGATCTCAGTATCCTCCTACCAACTGGCCCACACTTCATAGAACGTTATGTGAATTGTAGCTGTTTTCTATTTTTTGGTTAGTTTTCCTAATTTGGGGAGACTCCAGGAAGGAGTGTTAAGTGAATGTAAATTTATACCATCATATATCCAACAAAGTTTCAAAGAACCTTTTACTTTAAAAAAAGAAAAAAAATATGACATATGGAAAAATCAATGCTATCAGTACACTAGAGGGATTTTTCATAAGTGAAATGAAACTCTATGGTAATTATAAAGAAAGTATAATAATCAATATCTCTATACTCTGATAATGTACATAAACTACAACAACCAAAAAGTGGGGTTGGAAGAAAATGGGCTATTCCAACCAAATCCGTGGCCACTGAGTCAATTTCAACTCAGAGACTGTAAATCTTTACCAGAACATAGAGTCTCATCTTTCTCCCATGGAGAAGCTGATGGTTTTAACTGACAACACTGCAGTTAACAGTCCAACGCTTACCTGGCAGTGCCACCCAGGCTCCTAGAGAATGGGCAGCATACATCAATCAAATAAGCTTGATGATGGTTTTGAGTCATCATGGGACAGATGTTTCATGAGACATCTGTTAATCGGCCTGATAACATGCTTAGTGCTTCTGTTCTATCTCCCAGTTCACTGAGTTTTGCCTAGGATCTAAAAGCTTACAAGAAGCCCCACAAGGCTTCTAGTACTTGGAGCAACGGAGAAAAAAGGAGATGCAAGAACAGGTCAAGAAGAACAAGATGGTACCCAGCTTTCACGACTGAACTTTTTTTTTTTAATCATTTTATTGGGGGCTCATACAACTCTTATCACAATCCATATATACATCAATTGTATAAAGCACATTTGTAAATTCGTTACCTTCATCATTCTCAAAACATTTGCTCTCCACGTAAACCCCTGGCATCAGCTCATTTTCCCCCTCCCTCCCCGCTGCCCCTCCATCAAGAACCCTTGATAATTTATAAATTATTTTGTCATGTCTTACACTGTCCGTTTCCCTTCACCCACCTTTCTGTCGTCCGTCCCCCAGGGAGGAGGTTATATGTAGATCCTATAATCAGTTCCCCCTTTCTACCCCACCTTCCCTCCACTCTCGCCACTGGTCCTGAAGGGATCATCTGTCCTGGATTTCCTGTGTTTCCAGTTCCTATCTGTACTAATGTACATCTTCTGGTCTAGCCAGATTTGTAAGGTAGAATTTGGATCATGATAGTGGAGTTAGTGGGGAGGAAGCATTTAGGAACTAGAGCAAAGTTGTATGTTTCATCATTGCCAGAGTGCACCGACTGGCTTGTCTCCTCCCCGCAACCCTTCCATAAGGGGATCATGACTGAACATTTTGATCAAATATTCTAAGAAAATTCCTAATCAAAATGTGGGAATGCAGTGCAGAATTTCAAATCTTTATGGACTCGAGACTGCAGGCTGGATAGACCTCTGGAACTATTGCCAAGTATTTAATAAAAAAGAAGAGAAAATCTTTTCAACAAAGGGCTAAACAACATTAAATGGGAAAGGGATCCTACTGCGGATATTAGGTGCTGTTGAGTTGCTTCCAACTCATAGTGACCTGTGTATAACAGAGTGAGACCCTGCCCAGTGCAGTGCCAGCCTCACAATTACTCTTATGTTTGAACCCATTGCTTCAGCCACTTTTCCAGTCCATCTTGTCAAAAGTTTTCCTCTTTTTCTCAGCCCTGCTACTTTTCCTAGCATGCTGTCCTTCTACAGAGACTGATCTCTCCTGACAAGTCCACAGTGTTTGAGATGAAGTATAGGCGATGACAGTCTCACCAGCCTTGCCTCAAAGGAGCATTCTGGTTATACCTCTTCCAAAATGGACTTGTTTGTTCTTTTGGCAGTCCATGGTACTTTCAATACTCTTCACCAGCCCCATTATTCAAATGCATTGACTCTTCGTATGTGCATCACAAGACTTCAGCAAAAGAGTAAAAAGAGAGTCCATGGACTGGGAAAAAAATCTTTAGCAATGACACAATGAACTAATCTCTATAATCCATAGCACACTGTGATACCTCATTACGAGAAAAACAAACAACCCAATTAAAAAGTGGGCAAAAGACATGAAAAGGCAAATAAAAAATCTACTGGCTCGAGACTCATGAAAAAAAATGCTCTCAATTATTAACCATCTGGGAGGTATGGATCAAAACAATGGTGAGATATCACCGTACACCAACAACATTAGTCTGTTTAAAAAAATAGAAAACGGAGAGGCTTTGGGGAGACTGAAACTCTCATCCACTGTTGGTGGGTCTGTAAAGATGTGCAGCCACTGTGGAAAGCAATACGGCGGTACCGCAAACAAACAGGAATAGAAATTCCATATGATCCAGCAATATAGCCCCTAGAGAAATAAGTGCCCTAACAGGAACAGATGTGTGCACTCCCATGTCCACTGCAGCACTGTTCACAATAGCAAGAAGTTGGAGGCATTCCAACAGTCCATCAACAGGTGATAGGATAAAGAAATATGGGTACATGCACACAATTGACAACTATGTGACTGTAAAAAACATTGCTGAACAAAATTAGTGAATAAAAAAATAAGGACAATTAGATAAAGCCACTACTATAAGTATAAACACCAAGATAGAGATTAACATTTGTTCTCAAGTCATGAATCATATAATAATCAAATAATAAATAGGAGAGGACCAAATAGTTACTCCATACAGCACTGCCCCACAGTCACTCCAATTTAATGGACTCTCCTACAATTGCGTTATTAAAAGGACTGAAATAATCTGGGTTGGGAGGGAGAAGCTGACTGTCTTGGACTTTGAAGTCATTGGACTCAGTCAAAAATCTTGCTTTCAAGGTTGCCCAGGAATTGGCAACCTAAGACCAACATATATAGGCCATTTCTACTATGTTTTATATGACATGTATTAGTTATACAGGCATAGTTTTACCTTAGTAAATGTAGTCGAAAGATGTATCTTGTGTCTAATCCTCATTGTTTTCTTAAGCAGCATTCAGCCACTTATGTTTTTAACCTGTATAAGTGAATATTCCATGTATTTTAATCTAATAAGCTTTCATATATGTACATTAAGAAGCCCTGGTGGCACAGTGGTTACATGTTGGGCTGCAGGCCACAAGGTCAGTAGTTCAAAACCACCAGGCAGGCACTCCTTGGGAGAAACAGGGGGCTTTCAGGGGTCCATGGTAAGATTACGGGGAAAAAAACCAATTTATTTAACAATATAGTTCATCTTGATATTTGGCAGTGAACTCACTAATAGAAAACATACTTTCTTTTCAAGTACACACAAACCATTCATTCATAAAACTGATGTCTTAAGACCACAAATAAAATTCAGTGAAACCCAAAGAATACAAGAGGGTTTCAAAAAGTTCATGGAGAAATTAAATTAAAAGGTAATGGAATTCTTCCGCAAACTTTTAGAAGCCACGTTATATAAATAAAACAAATAACACTCTGGCTATAGTGTATAAAAAGTAGAAATTGAAAACAAAAGAGGTCCTTCCACTAAAATTTTTAAACATACTAGTATAGATATATTGAGTCAAGAGGTAAACAAAACAAAGTATTTAAAAAATAGATATGATAATGAAAAAATACCCTATTCTATCAAAAAATATTATCATCAACTGTTTATAGTATTCTATGGGGGAAAATTAATTTACCATCCAACTCAAAACCACAGGAAAGCAGGAAGAAACAACAAAGATAAAAACAGACATCCATATGTATGGATTGTGATAAGAGTTGAACAAAACCCCAATAAAATGATTTTTAAAAAATCCATGAGTCACAAAAATTAGAATAAACCCTAAGGCTCATACTTTAAAATGATCGGTTAAATAGAGATAATGCTTAGCTAAACCAACCAAGAAAAAAGGGAATAAGAATATATACAAATTTGAGTGACAAAAGAGGGAAAAGAATCAAAGCAGTATTTTTTAAGAATCACCTGAGAATATATAGAAAAATAAGACACTACCATATAAATTGAGCCCTGGTGGTGTAGTGACTAAGCACTGGGCTGCGATCCTCATGGCTGGCAGTTCATAAACCACCAGCAGCTCTATGGAGGAAAGACTGGGCTTTCTACTCCCGTAAACAGTCTCGAAAACTCATAGGGGATAACTATGAGTTAGGAAAACTCATAGTTTACTATCTGTAGATTTGAAAATCTACATGAAATAGATTATTTTTAATAAAACAATATACTAAATCTGCGGGTTACTTTACTATCTGTAGATTTGAAAATCTACAGGAAATAGATTTTTTTTTAATAAAACAATACACCAAATCTGACCCCAACTGGAGAGAAAATCTAAGCAAACATGAAAGAAATACAGCGAGTAGCAAAAGAACTCTGCCACAAAGAAACATTAAACTTATTGTCACAGGGAAATCCTGCCAGAGCTTTCAAACTCAGATAATCCCAATACTGCCTAAACTATTCCAAATCATAAAAAGGGAGGGAACTTGATTTGTAACAGTGTAACAGTGTATTAGTCTAACACTGACCCCCAACCTGACAAAGACTGTACCAAATAATAAAATTACAAATCAATCTGCTGCACTTAGCAATATTGAAAACTAAAAGCGATTAACAAAAGAATCACACCTACACATAAAAAAGATTGTTATATTCAAATGGAATTTATTCCAGAATGTAAGCATGTTTCCAGAGAAGGGAGTGCATCAGTAGACTCCATGACATAAAAAGGCGAACAAAGAAAACTAGATGCTCCACTCATGAAAAGGATTACTGACAGCATCCAACACATCCAATATCCAGTCATGTTGTAAATACAGTGAACCCTCGTTTATCGCGGTTAATCGGTTCTAGACCCTACCGTGATAAATGAAATTCCGCGAAGTAGGATTCCTTATTTGTAAATCAAAT
>NW_022103928.1:43521835-43523326 GCF_000313985.2 Echinops telfairi
AAGTGGCGAGGGTTCACTGTACTCAAAAGTAGAAATGGATGAATACATTCTTAACATGCTATACATCTGTCGCTGTATAAAAATATGCATATATTTATGTTTGTGTAGTTCTATATGTGCATGGATGTTTATATGCCTGTGTGTGTGCACATAAGCAAGAATTGGCATTTTACTTGCTAAGGAAACATCAGAGAGGCAGGAGCAAAAGATTGATGTCCAAAACAACTCCTCTACTATTTAATATTTAACACTGTGCATCAAAATATATTTTTTTTATTTTATCTATTTAACATAGTGCATAAAGAAAAAAAATCACATCCCTAGAAATAGAAGAGGCAAACCCATCTCTATTTGCCAGTGGCAAGATGATATATTTAGAAAATCCAAAAGACCACCAACACGTGACAACAGGGAAGCTCCTTAAGAAATTCAGTTCCTGGGGGAATTAAGAACTCCACTGGGATAGGATTCTTGGAAGCTTGCTACCTAATTTCCCATGAGACTTTTTCCTACAGACTTCACCCCAAGTCCTTTTCCCTTTTGTTGATTTTGCTTTGTACCCGATCCCTGTAATAAATCTTCACACTGAATATAATTATACTGAACCCTATGAATCGTCCTGGCAAGTCATCCCAAAAATAGGTGGTCCTGGGGCTCCAGGCATATCCAAATATATGAAGAGCTTCTAAAACATAACAAAGACAAAAACAACAGAAAAATGGACAGAGAAAAATATGCCCGTTTTGAACTATAGGAAAAGATGCTCAACTTATCACTTAAGAATATTTTAAAAATCAAATTAAAATTATAGCCAGATACTACTTCTTGGGAGAAAGACAACGCTTTCTACTCTGTAAAGAATACAGTCTCAGAAAACTCACAGGGCCAGTTCTACCCCATCCTAAAGAGTCATGAGTCAGAATTGACTTGAAGGGATAAAAATCAAATGGTACTAGGCGATGATCTGAATGAATATATAATGGGGGGAGGGGAAGTTGTAACTTCCAGTCGATTTAGTTATTTCAAATTTAAAATGCAAAAATAATCAATATGAAAGTTTAGTTCGAAGAGAGATCAGAAATATGAAATCGTCTCTGAAAAACATGCGGCCTACTATTTTTTTTTTAATAGATAAACTTAAACTTTGGGATAAGCAGTACTTCCTTGCTCCATGTTATCCTGACTCCCAGAACACTACACTCCCTGAGTTGGACTTTACAGTTTATTAGAAGAAGATGGGCTAACAGGGTGAAATCTATTTGTTATAGAAAATACAATTTAGCATGGAGGGAGGGTGGGGTGGAAATGGGGAACCAATTACAGGGATCTACATATAACCTCCTCCCTGGGGGACGGACAACAGAAAAGTGGGTGAAGAGAGACGTTGGACAGTGTAAGATATGACAAAATAATAACTTATAAATTATCAAGGGTTCATGAGGGAGGGGAGGGAGGGAGGGGAAAATGAGGAGCTGATGCCAAGGGCTTAAT
>NW_022103928.1:43524475-43527096 GCF_000313985.2 Echinops telfairi
ACCGAGTGCATTTTTCTATAAAAAAGAAATCAGTGCTAAGGTAAACATGTCATGGAATGTTCTGTGCCAAAATGATTAAAACGCCTTCTTGAAAAAAAAGTTTAAATGTCTATATTTTAGCCAAACGCTTTTATACAGCACTCCATTCATTACACAGGCAGGCAGGCTTGAAGGTCCACGCTCCCTACCAGTATGGTGGATACGGCAAGCACTTTTCTAAAAGCAGTTATCAACCCAAAGGCACAGAAAGTAACAATAATAATTTTTTTAAAACTCTTTCCGATCATTTTTGCAGACCTTAACACCAGGAGAAGCACACACCAAAAAGTTTCACACACACACACACAACCTATCCCACAAACCTACAAGTATCCCCAAATTTGGACTTTGTTTTTCAAAACGGAGTCTTTTTAATCAAAACAGTTTTAAGCTAAAAAAAGGAATCTATGCACACAAAGCAATAGCTTAGCAAGCATTTAGCTTCTGAATCCCAAAATGCAAACACTCATGGCCTCCAGTGGCATGTTTATCTTAGCACCGGGTCTACGGAGCAGGATAGCACTGCCTCTGTGGCGTTGGGGTGTCAGTAATTTTTCCCCCCCAAAACCAAAGCAAACTCACTGCCCGCGAGTCGATGCCAACGCACGGGAGTGGAAAGCCCCCTCTTTCGCCAGCCAAGCGGCTGGGGGCTTCGGACCCTGCAGATTGCTGCCCCACGCATAACCCACTACATCAGCCGGAGGGCTTCCGCCCCATCTCCTGAATCAGTTTAATACTGGAGACGGCCGGGGTGGGAATTTCCATAAGTAGGTGTGCAAAAGGACAATACAGTGCCCTTGAAGGAAAGCCAATTAGGACTGCCGGGGCAGCAGTAACTTTCAAATTTCCAGCTCAGGGAGCGAGAACCCCGGCACAGACGCGCAGCTCGCCGGCCAGGAGGGCGGGGACCCCCACCCCGACCCCGCGCCGCGAGGAAGCCGGGGACCCGCCGAGAATTCGGGCAGATGTGTGGGAGGCGCGACGACAGCCCGGCCATTCGTTCCCGTCCCTCGGGGCGAGTGACCTTGTTGCACAGCCCTGGAAACACGCCCTATTTCAAGGTGTGCTGTTGGGGAGGCAGCGAAGGACCGGTTCGGGGCGCGCGGAGTCACCCGGCGTGTCCCGGAGCGCGCAGGACTCAGGGGGCTGGGGGCCCGGGGCCGAGGGGAGGACGCGGGCGGCGGGGTCGCCGAGGTGGGGCGTCCGCTGGATGCCAGGGGGCGCGCACCGAGACCGCCGAGGGCCAGAGCCCCGGAGCCCCGGGGCGGGAGCGGGCGCCGACCGGCTGAGGGGATGCGAATGGGACGGGCTCTTACCCGGTGCCACAGTCCACCACGCAGGGAGGTAAGGAGCACGCCATGCTCGGGCGACCGGCGCGCCCCGCTCGCTCGGCCCCACCTGGGCGGCCCGGAGCGCTCGGCCTCGCCGCTCCGCCGCCGGGGAAGCAGCCACGCGCAGACCGCGCGCGGGGCCCGGATGCTCGGCACGTACCACGTGACCTCCTCGGTCCCGCCCGCGGCCGCGCAGAGGCGCCCTCTTCCGGCGGCATCGTTAGTGCAGGCATGGAAGCTTTTTGCCCTCAGCCTGGGAGGGATGGAGAAGAGCGGGGAGATGGATGCTGCTTTTTAGCGGACTTAACGGTGCAAAGGACTCCGTTTTCGAAACCTGCCAGCCCTCATCTTAGCTCCAATGTCGCCTTCGCTGAGTTTACTTTAATCACTCAAACCAGGTTCCCTCCTTACACTTTAAACACTAGCTCAGCAATCTGTTGGTTTCATTTATAGTACCTTTTATATGTATTGATGGTGGTCTGTCTTCCCACACTGTACAACTATCAATGGCCACTAAAATATACGTGGGCTCCAATAATGCAGGGTCGGCTTATCTATATCTTATTAACCACTGATTACACGGGGTTGACCACAATATTTAACACATACTCAGGAAACACACGTATGTTTGCTGTTACCATTAAAAATTTACTCTCAGGATTATTATACGTAGGAGAACATGGTATAAATTCTTCTATAGAAGAAAAATTTGCCAAAAGAAGAAAAATTTGCACCCAATTTGATCCCACCACACTGAGGCAAAGCACTAAGGGGGTGCAACAGAACAGCAAGTGGAACAGAGCAACGAAGTCCCCAGAGAATACCAAAAATATACTTTGGAGCCAGGGCTTGGCACCTCAACAGACTTGACTGGAAAACACTCCTAAAGGCCAACAAACAGTTATTGAACTAACTAAAAACTTCTTTTTTGTTGTAGTTGTGTTGTGGTTTTTTGTTTTGTTTTGTTTGTCATTGGCTTTTTGTTGCTATTTGTTCTTTTGTTGCTTGGTTTTGCTCTGTATTTTTCTGCATGTTTTCTCTACAGGTCTCTCTAAATAAGATAGGCTGGATGAACATTCTGAAGGAGAAAACAACGGGATGGACAGTTCCAGGGGTGATATGGGAGAGGGGAAGATGGAGGGAAAGGAAGTGGTATTAACAAATCCAGGGACAAGGGAACAACAAGTGATCCAAATCGGTGGTGAGGAGGGTGTAGGAGGCCTGGTAGGGTGTGATCAAGGGTAACGTAAC
>NW_022103928.1:43528452-43548667 GCF_000313985.2 Echinops telfairi
ACAATTGATGTATGTATGGATTGTGATAAGATTTGTTTGAGCCTCCAGTAAAATGATTTTTTTTAAAAAGAAGAATAAGAAAAATCATGAAAGCATCTGACAGGCCAACTTTAGGAAATTAACTACCTTCCGTTAACAATACACCACCTAGCCAAGATTACTACCAAAATAGATGTTCAAGTAATCAAGGTTGGATCATCACCCAAAAGTTCTGACCACAGCAGGGGACATATCTACCTACAATGATGAGGGTACTGAAAATCCACCTTGCTCTCTACTCCCTTTCTGCTCTTGACATTAATTTTTTTTTAAGAAACTTAATGGAGAGGTACAGTTTGCGTAGTTTTAAATGATGTTTAAAGCAATATGTTTACTTCTAAGATCACTCCCATTATCATTCCTTTTTTGCCTAAAACAAATAGGAGCCATACCAAAAACATTTCCAGAAAACCAGAGAAGTTGAGAGATGAAAGGGAAGTGAACGATCTGATGTGTCAGACAACGCAAGGATAAGACCCCAGGGAACTGACAAGAAGTTGGTTTGCCTACTTCCTGGTTTCTCAGGACCTTACCCAATTCCTGTTCATTCACAGCAATGGCTGGAAAGTGGTAAATAAACATTAGGATTTCAGACTGTCAACTTGCCACTGTCATGTCTGTTATTTTCATTCAGCCCTTAATACTTTTACATACTTACAAGTGCCTAAGTCAGGCACGATATTTGTTCGATGCTCACAGTCTCAGCCCTGGAAATGTTGGCATCTAGTGGGGGAAAGCAACAAAAAATAGGCCATTACAATAGTGGTCTAAGTGCTACATTAGAGCAAGTCCAGGGTGCCTGGAAAGCCATTAGAAGAGGAGTAACCCTGACTTGACAGTCAGTGACTGCTACTCAGAGCAATGGAGTTGAACTTGAAACACAGAAGGAAAATAGAGAGGCAATGAGGGATGGAAGAGTGTTTGTTACTGGATGAGAAACAACATTTTGTACAGAAGCTAAAAGATCTCAAAGCTCATTTATGGCCCAATCCACTTCCCCAGGGAAGAAACCTTCATAAGGAATTTGGTGGTGGCTAATAAGGGAAGGAGTTTGTGGTGGAGTGAAATTTCTTAATATGGCCCTTCCATCCCTGTCTCTGTAATTCCCACCAAATGATAAGGTGGAGCTACGCACAGAGGGCATGTCTAACAGTAACAAAGAAGACTGGTCAGTTTTAGTTGCCACTCCCCGGCTATAAGGATGAGCTGAGTTGGCAGGAGCACATTCAAGATCCCTATCTGAAGTGATAGAGATCAAGGCCAGAGGCCCCAGAGGCTGCGCATGGAGGTCATGAAGCAGACCATAGGACCCAAGACAAGTCAGAGGCCAAGGCAAGGAGAGTATGAGCTAGAACAGAGGAGCTTTGCTGAAACGATGGGACTGTGAGGCAGAGTATTGTGGGCTGACTTCCTGGACAAGGAGGCCAAAACCAAGGGACCACATGCCTGAGAGGTTGAGAATTAAAGAGAGACTTGGTTCCTGGCTCAAGAGAGGTGTTGCTCAGGACTGATGCCTGTATCCTTACTGTTTACTGATCCTGACTTGTGATAACTTGTTAACTTCTCTAATAAACCCATATAGTTGAAAATGTTGCCTGTGTAGCTATTGCAGCAAGTTAATCAACCAAGCTTAGAAGTAGAGTGCCATAGGATGGACGGTTGGTGGCAGAATAGGATAAAGAGGGATGAAGGATAGAGGCATGGCTGAACCTTGCCTTCTGGCTGTAGAGAAGCCAGCAGAGGTTGGATATGGCCACCCTCATGCCCTTTCCTCAGAACCCTAATGGCGCAGTGGGCTGAACATTAAACGACTGTGTTAGGCCAGGTTCACTAGAGAAACAAATCCAGTGACATATATGTATAGAGAGAACTTTCTATCCATAACTGATTATATATCAAGAAAGCACCCCAGCCCCATCCAACTCAAGTCTTTAAGTCCAATACTAGTCCACAAATCCCTCTTCAGACCCACACAGCCACGTGCAATGATGCAGGAAGATCACAGGTCAAGGGATGCAGAGTTGTCTGGATCCAAGGTCAGTGGAAACATGGTAGGGATCCAGCAGCTCTCAGGGTGGCCAGCAACCAGCAAGGTAAAGAGAGAAGGAAGGAAGTTCCCAGGGGCCTCCTTAAGAGAAAGGCCACACCCTCAAGGACACAGACACGATTGACTGGTTTGACTCCACCCCTAGCTGGCATAAAATTATCTGACTACAACTCCTAACCACGATGTCAGAGGTTCAAAACCACCAGCCACTTTGTGGGAGAAAGATGAGAATGTCTGCTTTCAATTCAGAAACTCTAAGGAGCAGCTCTACTCTATCCTATGGGTCATTAAAAGTTAGAATCACCTCAGTGGCCATTGGTTTGGGTTCTTTGGTATAATAAGAAAAGGTATGCCTTTGTGAAGCGTGCCCTTTGGCATAGTGCTTATTGGAAATAGTGGCTACAATCAACAACTGTCAGAAAGAAAAGATCAGTCTTGCTGATGCTGCTGGGTAAGTGTGGAACTGCTAAGCACAAGGTTAGCAGTTGATACCCACCAGCAGCTGCATGAGAGAAAGTTGAGGCTATTTGTTCCTGCAAAGATTTACCATCTAAAACATGGGTGGAGACAGCAGACAGTGTAAAATATGAAAAGAAAAATAATTTATAAATTATCAAGGGTTCACAGGTGGGAAGGGAAAAAAAGGAGCTGGTACCAAGGGCTCGGCTAAAAAGAAAATGATTTGGAAATGATGATGGCAATATATGTAAAAATGTGCTTGATACAATTGATGTATGGATTGTTATAAGAGCTGTAAGAGCCCCCAATAAAATAATTTGTTAAAATTTAAAAAAAATTAAAGATAAACCATCTAGATTTCTGGTTAAAGATGGCAACTTAAACAGACTTAGTATCTCATATCCTCAACAACAACATGTGCAGGAGAAACTTAGAGCCCTGGACCTATTATAAAAGGGTCACCAAGTGAGCCAAACCAACCTATGGGAAAATCAAGGAGTAGAATCCACACTTGGTCATTGAGCAGATGGGTGAATTCTTTGCTGGCCAGCGACAAGGAACCAAATGCTCCCCCACCCACCCAGTCCTCCTGTAGTACAGGGCATCTCCACACCCAACAATCACCAAGGAGAATGGCAGAGTATCCCCAGGTCAGCAACAAGCAGAACTGCTACTCCCACAGTGAAAAACAGATTGCTGCTGCTCACAACTTTGAGATGTAAGATTTATGGCGCTGCTGATGGGAAGTTTTGAAGACAGTCTTTAGCTTTTGTGTTCTTTCTTTCCTTCTTGGCCCAGGACAACTAGTCACATGCAGAGGGGCTGCATGAGGAGAAAAAGGAACCAGGAGGCTGTTTAGCACCAACAAAACCTGCAACACCCCTCTAGTTCTTTAACCCTTCCTCTCCCCCACTATTAAATCCTGATAGACCAGTGTACATACCGCAGCACAGATGAGAGCTTTTAATATACAGAATTCAGGAAAGACAAACCCCCTCAGAATCAGTAATGGGAGTAACGATTCCGGGAGGATAGGGGAAGGGAAGGGAGAAGAAGGGCCAGAAGGGGAAATGGATAGCAATGACGGCAGAATAACCCCCGTTGAGGGCGACAAATACCAAGATAGTAGGTGAAGGGATAGAATGGGAGGTGTGAGATATGTATAGATAAGAATAACTGTACATAATATATTAAGGTTTGCGGGAGTGAGAGGGTGGGGGAGAGAGGAAGAAAAAAAGAGGAGCTGATATCCAAGGGCTCAAGAAGAAAGATAGTGTTTAGAAATTGTTGATGCCAACAACTGTACGTGTCCACCTGATATAATGGGTGTATGGATTGTTATAAATATGTAAGAGCCTCCAATAAAAAGATTTATAAATAAAAAACTTTTTAATAAAATGAGAAAAAAATGAATGGGCAGAAGACATGAACAGATAGTTCACCAAAGAAGACATTCAGGAGGTCATTAAACATATGAAGAAATGTTTATGATCACTCGCTGTAGTGATTGGATATTAAAACAAAGATGAGATACCAACTTACACCAACATTGATAGCAAAGTTCAAAACAACAGAAAACAAAAAATGCTGGAAAGGGTATGGTGATATTAGAACCTCCATACCTGGCTGGTGGGACTGTGAAACTGTATAATTACTTTAGAAAGGGGTATGGCATTTTCTCAAACAACTTTGAAAGGAAAAACCATATAACCCAGTAATACCTCCACTTGATATGTACCCTAAAGAAACAAGGAACATTGCATGAACACACTCATATCATATATGCACATTCATGTTCATCACAACACTATTCACAATGTAAGAAGATACAAACAACAAAAATGTTCATCAATGGAAGAATAAATAAATGAACTTTGGTACATACACCGTGAAATACTATTCTGAATAATGCTGAAACTCTGAAACACCTTAGACATTGATGGATTTGGAAGACATTTTACTGAGTGAAGTTAGTCAAATAAAAGGACAAGTGAAAATCAAGATAAAGGTTATCATGCCAAAAGAAACAGACTTTGATGATTACCAAAGATGAGAGGGAAGAAAGGATGAGGAAGTAATAAGATGCTAAATAAGGGAGAAAGGTACTTACAGTGAAGGAGAAGATCTAGCAAAAGTGAGATGGAAAATTGGGGTAGGGGACAGAGTAAATTATTGGAAAGATGTATAACTTGTTAAAGTTGTATAATAAAGAGTGATTATCTGATATGTAACCCCCCTAATCCATTATAGAAAGTTTAAATAAATAAGAAAACATTTTTTAAAAGATTTGCAGTCTAAGAAATCCATTATAGGGTTGCTATAGTCAGAATGGAGTTGAAGGCAGTGGACTTAGTTTGGGGATTTGGGCTTTCAATTATTTCCCCTAGACACTAATAGCCCTTGATGTATCGTTTAAGGTTTTTTTAAATGCAGACAATGTAAAGCCAAACAAATGCGGCATCAGTAGTGATAACATTTTATTATCTCTTGTAATAGGAAATCCAGTAATCCCAGGATGATTCAACAACTCAGTGACATCATTATGAATCTGTACATGCTGTTCTACCAGCCTCAACAGGTTGACCTTTGTCCCCTTTCGCTTAAGATATAGCTGAGTCAACTCCGTACATCACAATCACAATAGACAAGGCGAGAAAAAGAAACACCTTGTTTTTTTATTCCTTCCCAAGAAAAAGAGGATGACTTTCCTAGAGGTCCTAGCAGCTCTTGTTTCATTAACCAGTTTATGCCAAAAATCAGTCACTAGACATTGGGACTGAGGTTCTGCTATTGGCATACACTTTGAAGACAACTCCTTCAAACTGGAGAGGTGCAGTGTCCTCAGAAACATATGGCTGCTAATACTTGAATAATAGGGATTGTGATCAATAAGGGGGAGAATGGCATTTAAACTCACTGCCATGAAGTTAATTCTGACTCATAGTGATCGTATACGACAAAGTAGAACTTTCCCTGTTTCTGAGACTGTAACTTTTTATAGTAGAAAACCTTCTCTTTCTCCTGAGGAGTGGCACATAGTAACCTTGCAGTTAGCAGCCCAACAAACAACGTAATACGCCACGAGTGCTCCCAGTCATATTATCTGCTTTACTCTTACTATTTTCTGATTAAGTAAAATGTCTAAACTCCCTATGCCTTTTCAGATGCTTGGAACTATCACTTAAACAATTCATCTTTATTCACCTAGCTCTCAAGCTTTGCTGCCTCTGAGACAATTTCCCTTGACTTCATACATTTGAGGGGGTACCCTCCAAAAAAACAGGAAAAAGCTCCACTGGGTGGCGCTTTCGTAGTACACATTCTTCCCACTAGGTGAGCATCCGGCAACTCGCTCTGTGTTTAGTGCACCCAGTGGTGTCACCTGGGAAGATTCTCTCTGGCCACGGTGAATTTTTTCGTAAAAGCGTTTTCACTCGAACCTCTTTTTTTGGTGATGGCTGATTTAAGAAAACAGTGTGCAGTTGTGAAATTTTGTTTCCTGCTCGGGAAAAATGCCACAGAAACTGTTGTGATGTTGAACCCCCCTTACAAGGACCACACAATAGGAAAAACTCAAGTGTCCGAGTGGTTTTCTCATTTCAAGAAAAGTGAAATGTTGGTTGAAAACAAACCTCGTCCTGGACGTCCATTAACTTCCTGAACAGATGAAAATGTTAATTCGTAGTGCATTTGGAGTTCGTTCCACCAGGTCAGTCTGTTGATTGCCATAACAGTGTCCAACAAAAAATGCCTGATTCGTGGGAGATGAGACTGCTTTTGCCACCATGACAATGTACCTGCTCACGCAGCCATCTTAGTGTGCCACTTTTGGGCAAAAAACATCATCTTTCTCTTGCCCCCACACACCTGACTCACCTGACCTCACTCCATGCGACTTCTTTTTGTTTTCTCAAATTAAGAGGGGCGTGAAAGGACAGTGATTTAAAAATGCAGAAGAGGTAGGGGGAAAATAAAAGGGAGGGGCTGTCAGTCATCCAAGCAGATGAGTTTGAAAAATGTTTCCAAGAATGGAATCGCAAATTTGACAAAAGTATTAAGCGTAACGGAGAGTACTTTGAAGGATAGGATTGTTTTGTAAAAAAAAAAATTTTTAATGCATAGCTCTGAAAAAAAATTAGTCTGCGAGGGTTTTTGGGGGTACCCCCTCGCAGACTACTTCTTCTCTGCCTCTGTGCTCACAGAAGGCACTTGCCCATCCTTCCACTTCAGTTTCAATTTGATCACCATTATCTACAATCTCCAGTAAAAAGGAGCTCCCTGAGGGCAGGACTGTGTATTATATGCTTTCATATTTCTAGCTCAAGGACCCTACCTGGCTCCTTGTAACTACAAAATTAATGTAATTATTTTAATTAAATTAATAATGTAATATGATTAAATATAAAACATTTAATTTAATTTAATAAAGTAATATAATTAAAATTAAAATAATTTTTTAATGAAAGTCATTCAGCAATTTTCAAATCTACTTCAATTCTCAGGATCTACTTCAAATACAATCTTATGAATTGTGTTGTTAAAGAGCTCTGTTTCCTCCACTGTGCACAGTGAAATTCCAGCTACTATGTTGCATACTTGCATTAGCCTAGGATTTTTCTCTCTGAGTAGCTCAGACTGTCTCCTTGATTTGTGTCCTGTGTTTGAGCAGGAAGAATCATCTCTTTATTGTACTTGTACCCCAAAATTACCTCTTCCTCCATCCCCATCACAACAACCAGGACCTTAACACTTCCTGTCTAGAAGTTAGCCTCGCCTGCATATCAGAGGTTATGACTTGCTCATATCCACTACACGAAGTACTGCATTATCCCATAACCACACTCCGATGAACATTTAATAAACACTTTTTTGTGCTAGTAATGATGTGTACTTAAGTATATGAAAGCCATTAAAAACAAAATGACCAAGGCTTAGAAATTTTCTAGCTAGCGGGATTTATTTAATGAGAACTCAGACAATGTGATCTTAATTTCCTCATGTGACTAGTTGTCCTGGGCCAAGAAGGAAAGAAAGAACACAAAAGCTAAAGACTGTCTTCAAAACTTCCCATTAGCAGCGCCATAAATCTTACATCTCAAAGTTGTGAGCAGAAGCAATCTGTGTCCTCTGTTGCCATGAGGATGCAAACAGAAAAGCGGACTGGAGAAACTGGCATCTCGGTCTTCTAAGTCGCAGGCATTCTCTTGAAGAGGAAGAGCCTGTCATGGCACTCAATGGACCTCCTGATGTCTTGGCAACAATGAGAAGAAAAGGATCCAAAGTAAAGTTGGGTGGCAGGAGTGTGCTTAGTGTATCGAGTTAATAACAGACTGTATCTAGATATAGATATATATCACAAAATAGGCTGGCGAGGAAATCACCAACAGATAAACATTGCCTTGTTTCTGTCTCCATTAATAGCAATTAGGCAGACTATAAATTTCATTTTAAATGACTCCTTCTGAATCACCTCCCATCCCATTGAACAGCTAGCTTTTGTTCATTTGAGAACACCGAATCCCGTGTGCCCACACCTCTGCTTTCCCTTCCCCCTGTTGCATTTGCTGAATTATCCAACAATCTCCCACTTACCACCTAATCTCTATTGTCACTCCAATACATCTTTTGGACTAATCACATTCCTATAGAAAGCGTCATTATAAAATATGTTTAAATGTGTATATCATGTCATTCTACCCCAAACCTTCAATAAGTCCCTATCACTTATGAAATTGGGTCCAAACTCTTATTATGGAACACTATGACCTGCCCCTAAATCGCCTTCCTAATCTCATCTCACATGTCACCCTTTGACACCCCTTACCAAGCCAGACTTCTTAATGTCCTTCAGTTCCTCTGTACCACCAGCTTTCATGAAGTCCCTTCCACCTAGAGCATCATTTTTTACCTGTGTCAACCTCTTCATTCCATAAGACTCCGTTCAACACTCACTCATTCTTCTGACTCAAATCCACTGTGTCTATTAGTTTAGTGAAATAGGTTGAATGTTCCTTATACCTCTACAATCACTAATTCTGTGCTTATAAGTCAGAATCTAGAGATGGAATCTGGAGGGTGAGGGTTGCATTTTAATAAGCACCCTATTTTATCAAACAGTATTAATGGTTTATGTGTAGCAATTTCCTATCCAGTTAATATGGAAAACTGAAATGCAATAATATATTATCTTGCAAAACATTTTCAGTACATCATAAAATTTAATCTTCAGAACAATCCCATGAGGTTGATACTATAGTGCCTCTATTTTAATAAAATCAGAAAATTGAGACTTATATTTTTCAAATAAGAATAGATTAAAACTTAATTTTGTTTTGAGCACCTTCGTTAAGTCCTCTTGAGAAAATAAGAAAATACTAGAGTTACAAAGCCAGCACTAGGAAGCACAGATATAATGGATGAGAGTAAGTGTGGGGGACCAGCCCCCATAACGGAATGGGTCCAAAGGGAGGTTGTGTAATTGAGGAGTAAAATTAAAGAGACATCAGACAAGATAAAGCATGCAAGTGCTCACCTCCAGGACAGCCATGATTTCAGGAGCCAGGTCCGCTCAGAATATATTTCCAACCAAGGCTTATATACACTCGGGGTCTGTGCAAGCCCCCCTAATTACAGGTAACCACATACGTAACCAAGTGGGCTGTCCCTAATTCTAAAGGTCCCTGAGTATATTGGAGGAGTAAACTAACAACAGTGCCCGGGGCAGCTAAAGGTGAGTAACTATCCTCAGAGCCCAGAGAGCAATACCACTTGTCTGCTCCTATAGTTTAGCTGCTGGCTACATAGCTATCATCCATGTGCTTGTTAAGGTAGCACTATTATGGGAGGATATAGTAGGGAACAATATTAGTTATGAGAATGTGATTGGGACTCACCTACAACTCACAAGGTTACAGGCCTCCCACTACCCCAGAAACCCTGACTGCCAGGCTTCTTAATATATGAGATAAAGGATCCATCCATATACACATTCTTCCCTTTCTCTGCTCCCCACAAGTGAAAAAAGTATTGGGCCTAGGATTCCAGTTTATACATGGGTGGGTTTATTCCAAACAAAACATGTTTAAACATGTGTCTGCAATCAATGGATGGCTGCTGACAAGTTCTCTCAGTCTCCTTAGGGTGCCTTCAAAGAAAGGATACTTTTTGTACCATGAGAAAAAAATTATTTAGACATCAAGACTATAATAAAGTTTTTAATAAAACTCAAGTGGACATCTTACCAAATCACTAAATATTTGTTACAAGTTTTTAGAATTATTGATCCACATAGAACAACAGGTTTTGAATGAATCACATATTTTTTCCTAGCAGCTTAATTAGAAAGTAATTTACATATCATATAATGTAATAGTTCAATCAGTCAATCATATCACAGAGAACTGTACAATCACCCCCACATCCATTTTAGAACATTCCTCCTCCCCCATGGTCAAATCACCTTTAAAATGATTCAGGCAATCACAATCCATTCTAGTACTCCCTCCCCACCTCCCATCTTCATTAGTGAGTATAGAGCAGATCATGATGTAAGAACTAATTGTTCTTCAATTGGAGATAGGATTTAGTGCAAGCCCAAAACCCATTCCTGGGTCAATTAATATGCCTTACAAAATTTTTTATTGTAATTTGGAAGCCAATACATATGTCATATCCTTCCATAATCCAATCACGTTGAACATAACTGTGCAATTTCTTCCTTTTATCATACTTGTTTTCCAAAACATACTTTTCCTTCCAGGACTTCTTGACATCAGCTCCCTCTTATCTGCCCCATCTCTCTATATTCCCCTTCCCCCTGTAAGCTCAACATCCCTGGGTTTTATTTACCAAACAATAAGGCAACAAATAACACCGTTTCAAGAGGGTGATCCCCAATGTCGACGCACCTCTGAGATACATCCTAATATAAACAAGCATAAACAGAATATAACAGAATGGCCATCACAGGACTTCCGGGATAATACGTATCATAATACAGCATACAGGGTCTTGATGTACCAAGACCTTGTTTGTTTGCCAACCAACAGTACACTAAAGACACTGTGTTTTCCAGCTGAAGTCCTCGGGTTACAAGTGTGTCTGGGGTAGAGTCTGGTTCACCCAGTGGAGGTCCTACGCAGCCTCTGGAGCATGACGTGCACCCAGAAGATCCAGGACTCAGTGTCCCAGTGTTCTGTGGCAACACCCTGGGTTCCCAGGATACCCCCAGATGCCCTAGGTCAATCTGCCCTCCCGGTGCATGCCACTAAAGACCCTCCCTGCCTAATGATCCCAAGGGCATCCTCAGACTCTCCTTCCCCCTCCTGGTGGTCAGTCCTCTCTCCCCTCCCTGCAACAGACATACACCATCCATAAGCCTCATCCCTCTGACAGGGCTGCCTTTCTCTCCAGGGGACCTCACCCCAGATCCACATGGCTACCACTCAGCAGAATGGGTCCCCACCATCACCCCCACTTCCCTCTCCCGGACCATGTTATCCCTACTGTTGTGAGGTGCCCTCCAGCCAAGTGGCCTACACTATGCTTACCTAGAGTAGATGATGTGTGGTCCATTGGCACTGGTCCAGCTCTTTATCAAGCTGTCTAGTATCCCACCAGAAGATGGGATGGCATGCTAGCTTGAGCTTGTTCTTACCGCAGTGGACTCATACAGTATTTGTCCTTTTGTACGTGACTGACTTTACTCAGCATAAAGTCTTCCAGATCCCTCCACGAGTTGAGGTTTTTAATATTTTCATCACTATTTTTTAGGGATGTGTGATGTTCCATTGTATGTATATACCAGAGTTTATTTGTGCTCTTCTATTGATGGGCATTTAGGCTGTTTCCAGCTTCTTGCTATTGTGAACTGTGCTGCAATGCACATTGGGGAACAAACATCTGTTCATGCTGTTTCTTATTTCTTTTGGGTATATGCCCAGTAATGGTATTGCTGGGTCATATGGTAGTTCAATTTCCATCTGTTTAGGTATTGCCATATCACCTTCCACAGTAGCTGTATGTAATTACAAGACTACCAGCAGTGGATAAGAGTTCCTACCTCACCACACCCTCTCCAACATTTGTTGTTCTCAGGGTTTTTTTTCATTGGACTACAGTGCTGGGTATTATGTGGTATCTCATTGTTGTTTTGACTTGTCTTTCCTGGATGGCTAGTGAGCTGGATGGAGCATTTCCTCGCGTGTTTATTAACCTTCTGAGTGTCCCCCTCTGTGAACCGTTGGCACTGGTCTTTTGCCCACCTTCTCAGAGGGTTATTAGTTTTTTCTTATTGTAAGCTTGTAATATTCTGTAGATCTTAGTAATTAGTCCTTTGTTATGTCGTTACTAAATATCTTTTCCCAAACAGTGGGTTCTCTTTTTCCTCTTTTAATAAAATTTAGCAATGTACACAGGGCTTTATTTTTAATAGGTCCCATTCGTCTCTTTTATCTTCCATGGAATGTGTTTCCTTGGTTAATTCTGCTAGCCCAGGTAATGAATCATGTATTTTAAGTAAGGTCAGGATGATCTCAAAGATGAAACCAAAGAGGGAGGACCACCAACCTGGATTAATAAAGAAATGGGGATTGAAATCCAGGAACTGTTGGAAGAAGACAGTAGGGCCATCATTGATGTGGTAGTTACTGAAGTTGGAATCTCACGAGGTTTGGCATTTTAAATTTCAAGTGAATATCTTGGCCCTTGCCTGCTTTCCTGTCGATAAACACCAGAAGTGTTGCACTAAGATCAGCTAACTCAGAGAGCTGATTTGGGCTTTGAATTTTTGAACGGAAAACTGACCAGCTCTGTAAACTTTTATCCAATTCACCATAAAGAGTTCTAAAATAAAAGAGCTGACCTGTCCATCAGTTCTTTAAGCAAGAATAAAACTAATAAAGAGTATTGGATGGAACAAATTGTAACCAAGGATAAGTCTTAAATTTACCAATACAACCCAGAAAGCAAGCTTCCCTCAAAATAGGGCCTTCAGAGGGGATCTGCTGAGCCAGTTAAATTCAAAGTAGTGAGGCCAGCTCAGACTATTTCTGGAATCCCAAAGGGATCATCTTGATAGATTTTGTCCAAGGATTCAGGATGATCACAGGAGTTTATTATTAACAAATTTCAAGAAAATAGAAACCTGCCTTGGTGAGAAGAAGGCCAGAAATGTTCCACTGAGTCATCCTGTCCCCACCCGCCACCCCCATCACAAGAATACCTTTGCTCTTTCTTGGAGGACTCCAAGGCTGCCTTTAAGAATTTTATTAGCAAATCTTACCCCATTCACACTGCAGCTCTGATTTTGTCCCTTCAGACTTCTTTCTGCTCTCACATTCCCAAAGACGATGAAAAGAACCAAGATTTGAGTCATTTAACAATGTCAAAATGCCATGCGATGTGGTGAAGATAGAAGAGTACAGAATTCTTCAGAGATGGATTAGACACTGTAAACACTGACATCAGAAGTGCATAGACCTAAATGGAGGAGATGTCAAGGGCAATGGCTTCACATTTTGATATTTTTGTTTAATAGAAGTTTCTATGATTTTGAAGTAAAACTTTTTCACTTGTCCTTGTATGTTAGAGCCAGAAGGAATCTTCGCAAGCACTGCTCCAGATCAACCCAGTCTTTTCACCATTTCAGATGCTTTCGCCTACTGAACTCTTTACCTGGAGTGTTTTCCATTTCCAGTAGTAAACGTCTCTAAACTTACATCAGGCGAGGTGATCACTATATGTTCTAAAGACTGAAGAGTATCCAATAAAAATCACATTCTTTTGCCAATAAGGAATGAAACTGCTGAGTAGTGTAATTGGACTCCAAGCAATGTGGACAGAGTGTTCTGCCAAAAGCTATCTGCAAATGGTCCTTGCCTTGTGCAGTCTCACAAGCAACAGGTTTTGAAGGATTTGGCTTCCCAGAGGTCTCTCCTCTCCTTATTAATGTTCATCTTCAAACCTTGTTAGAAACAGCACAGCAGGAATTCTTATGTAATTATAATAGAACGGATGAAGTAAAATGGTGCCAATTCAAAGTATCTTCCCCAGACACAGATCGATTCTTTTGGGTACAGAAAGGGTGTTGGGAACTTGAAGGAAATGATAGTCGATAGGATGAACAACTCATCGGTGAAAGGCAGGAAGAAAGGAAATGGGAAGGCAGGTCTGTTCAGTTTGAGTCTTTTCATCCGCTGAAATCACTTGCAACAATATGCATCTGAAAGTTGAGGGCAAAACTACATTCCTTCCATATATTACTATTTCTTACCAGGCTGCCTACTCCCACAAAGATCTACTCTCTCTGAAAGCTTATGTAAGGTCTCTATGAGTCAGAATCAATTTGATGGTAATGAGCTTGGGGGTGTTTGGAGGTCTATTTGTGCATGATTTGGTTCTGCTTTTTGAGACTTGTCTTACATATTAAGGTGCAAGGTGAATTCTAAGAGTAACAAGTTGACAGCACATATGTGACAAAGTGAATTGTGCTGCCCAGAATTTTCAATGATTATGATCTTTCAGAAGCAGATCATCAGGGATTTCTTCTGGGACATCTCTGGCTAGATTTGAACCACTCATCTTTTATTTAGTAGCTGAGCACTTAACTGTTTAAGCCACCCAGGGATTAAACTCTATTCCAAAGCTAAGAAACAACTATTAGTTAACGTGAAGATCATGTATTTTAAACCAAAATGTTAATTATATTAATCTATATATTTTAATATGGGAAATTAATTTTACTTGTTGGGATAAGCCCAGGTTGTGAAGTCTTTCACCCTATGTTCAAGTCCTATCTCAGAAAATTACTTTTACTTTTGTTTCTGTCTTAGTTATTTAATATTTCTGAGTTTTTACTTCCTTCACCTAGGAGGAAGGGGGTTCTGAGTTTTAAAGTTAGGGTATAAAAAAGGCAGGCATGGTAATATGAAAGCTTTGTAATATCACCATGCCTCTGTTCTCTCAGCTGTGGCTTTCTTCTGATTAATAATTCTCTTAGTCTTAGATTTGTATGGCCCAAGTCACCCAGCTCTATTCTGGCTACTTTGATTATAACTAATGTATAAAAGAAGGTTGACATAGACCTGTATTTTGATTTGAGACCTTTTCCATTATTGAAGATGATCTACTTGTTTGTCAAATGACTTATGTAGTGTTAGCCAACTTCTCTTGTGACCAAGGACATTGATTGTTATGGTGCTTAAGTAATCAAATCACAGCTTGATAATTAATAACTAGAACTACTGTATTAGTAAAATGTGCAAGCTTTGAAGCCAAACTACTTGAGCTTGAATTTCAACTCTGACTTTTATGTATGTGACCTCAGGCAACTGACTTAACCTTTCTGTGCCTCTTCTGTTTCCGTCTTGCTAAAATGTCAGTACTACTAACAGTGTGTTAATTGATACTTCATAAGGCTGGCAGAAAGAATAATGAGATAATTTGTATAAAACCTTTTTAATAGTACTTGGCATATTATAAGTACTCAATAAATGATAACTATTGTGGTTGCTGCTGCTGTTGTTTTTATAATTGTTATTATATGAAGGTTCCAGCTTGACTTCGTAATTCAAATTTAGCCCATCAAACTATAGAAAATCCACCACTGAACAGTTTTCTAATCCAACGTGGAAGAAGCACATCAACATCTGTGATCCAAGGACTGGAAAACATATCATTCAAATCCAAAGGAGCGAATCCTGTCAGAGCTTTAATTGTGAAATTCTGGTTTGCAGAAAGACAGGGATGACAGTGGGAGCCTTAAGTATATTCTCAGGATCTACACATGGAATAAACTCTTGTGATTCTCCTCTGGCCGTAGTAAGGGCTGAGAATAACCTGTATCAGAGTATTGGAGAAATAATGGTATTAGATTAAAATGATAGATTTGACTTGAATGGTGAAGACCCTGTTATTTGAGCTCCTTTTGCACACGTTGAGCCTGATCTGGATTTAGATGTTTTCTGGTTTGGGTTATTGTTTCCAGATTGGTGCTTATTGTTGTTGCATTTTGTTATTGTTGGTAGCATTCTCGACACTGCTATGCATCTTTCTATGTTTTCAATATATAAAACCTAGGTTGGGTGAATCCCTAGAGACAATAACTAAAATAAGGAAGGGCTCCTGGGGCACTGACAGGGGAGGGGGTAATGGAGAGCCAATATGGAGGAGCACAAGATGGAAAGAAATATTTTGAAAATTATTGTGGTAGTGATTGCACAACACTGCTGGCTATGGCTGTGTTAGTCTGGTTAGATTAGAGAAACAAATCCATAGACATGCTTATGTGTATAGGAATGAGCTTTCTATAAAGAATAATTATACATTAAGAAAACATCCCAGCTCAGTCCATAAATCCAATATTAGCCCATATGTCTAATACTAGTCCATAAATTCCTCTTTAGACTCACACGGCCATGCAATAATGCCAACTGTAGGAAGATTACAGGCCAGTGGGTAGAAAGTCTTATGGATCCAGTAGCAGTAAAAGCATCTCAGTGCTAGCGTGGGTCTCCATGTGGCTCCTACAGCTCCAGGGCTCTAGTGTAGCTGCATGTGTCTTGTCCGCAGGAATATCTTGCAGGGAGTGAGCCTGTCTCCTGCTTTAAATGAACTACTTATCACCTTAGCACCTCCAAATGAGGTCATCAAGCTGCGACCTGATTGATAGGCTAAACTCCACCGCTTCACTCCTCAGTCTCAAATTGACAACAGATAATGTAACTACCACAGTGACTGAACTATTGAATGGTTTGGTGTCTGGACTATGTTCTAATAAAATGATTTGGAAAAAAACCCAAAAGTGTTAAAAGAGAATCCATTGAATGGAGAAAAAAAAATTGACAACCACACAAAAGGTAGGACCTAATCTCTAAAATCTATGAAAAACTGCAACACCTCAATAAGAAAGAGACAAACAACCCTGTTGTTCACCAAAATAGCATCCAAATGGCCTACAAACATATGAAAAAATGCTCATGATCACAAGCCACCCAGAAGATGCAAATAAAAACAGTGATTAGATACCACCTTACACCAACATTGACAGCCAAATTCCACAAACCCAAAAATAAATGAAAGATAAAAACAAATACTACAGAGGCATGGAGAGATCAGATAACATGAACAGACACATGCACACCCAAGTTACATGCAACACTGTTCACAATAGCAAGAAGATGAAAGCAACATAAGTACCCATCTATAGACGAATGGATAAAGAAACTAACTGATACATACACACAATGGAAGACTATGCATTGCTAAAAAACAAGGACAAAACAGGATGCACCTCATGGATGACAAGGTGACCATGCTGAGTGAAATTAATTTAAAAAAAAAGACCTTACTGCTATTAAGTTGATTCCAACTCATAGTGACCCTATAATGAATTTTTTTTTTAATCGAAAACCTAGATAAAGAGTTTCATGCAAAAGGGAAACACACTTTGGAGACTGCCAAGTGGAGGAGGGCAAGATAGAAAAGGTCAAGAGAAACTGTAGCAAGGTATCAACTTGGCTGTAATGGAAGATACTCGTCCACAAGAAGGAGAAGAGAAGTCAAGTAGCAGGTGAAAGGATAAAGTATTGTGGGGTTTGATTAGTAAACTAAACTGCTGAATATAAAGTTGGTGATCTGAAATTTAAACCCCCACCCGGTTCCTAATCAGAAGTGAAAGTAAAATAAACCCGTTGCATCTCTTCAGGTAACTACAAACGTTCCAAGGCCAGGATAACCTTGTGTCTCTGTGTGAGCTCGAAAGGAAGATGGGATTGCCGTTTTTTGTACTACATTTTCAAAGCACTGTCTTCTATTCACAGTGTTTCTGTTTGTCCTAGCCGCTAACATTCATTTCAGTTTGATTTGTCTCTCTGAATTCTACAGCTTTGTCTCATTTTCTGTGGTCTAACATTATATCAGTAAGGAAGATTGAAGAAGAATCGAAGTCTTTGAATTACGGTGTTGGTGAAGAGTATTAAAAGTACCTTGGCCTGCCAAAAGAACAAACAAATCTTGGAAGATGGACATCCAAAATGTTCCTTAGCTGCAAGGATGACAAGACTTCATCTCATGTCCTTCGGACATGTTGGAGGAGAGAACAGTCCCTGGAAAAGGACGTCGTGCTCGGTAGAGTAGAGGGGCAATGAAAACAAGGAGGGTCCTTGACAAGAGGGAAGACACTGGGCTCAAACCTACCAGTGACTGTAAGGATGGTGGAGGACCGGGCAGTATTTCGTGGGGGTGTTCATTCACTGTTAGTTGAAGCCAACTCAATAACACCCAATAAACGACACGATGAGGTATTGTGTTAGACAGGGTTCTCTAGAGAAACAAAACCTGAATGCTAATAATTGTATATATATTTATACAGAGAGATACATAACATAAGAAGTAAACAATTAAGTTACAAAGCAGTACAAATGGCTCAGTGCAACTCACTCCCGTGAGACAGTCCCGTGAGACTGGCAGTCCTTCAAGTCTTGAGGGCCGCCGGGTAGTCCTCTGTAGAACAATTAAGGCTATCCAGGCACAGGTAGCAAACAGCAAGGCAGGTCACCAATAGTCAGCCTGATGACAGGGTCCGACAGTCCTCAGCTCAAGAGATGTAAATTCCAATGGTGTAGCAAAGCAGGTTTTGAAGGAACCTCAAATCACAGTGACACAGTCCACAGGTTAGGTGCCCCACAGGTAGTGTAGCTTGTAAATGGAGGCACAGAATAAGCAAGGCAGCCACATGCACACTGGTCCGATGATCAAAGAGCAAGAGACAAGGAAAGTAAGGCTCGCCTGAGCCATTTATCTCTCCGCCCTTCAATTAATCCCACATGTGTTTATCGACCAGGTTGGCACAATGAACTACCTACCTCATGTATGGATGGCTGTGGCAAGGATGAAGCACCCAGCTACTAACCAAAAGCTTGACTGTTTGAAGCTACAGCCACTGAAAGCCCTATGAAGTTCAGTTCTTCTCGAATACACAAGAGGTTGCCATGAATCAGAATCCATTCAATGGCCATCATTGTTTATTACAGTGTAAAATACAAAACAAATGTCCAATAACCTCAAGTAATTGACTTTTACTGGCTGGCCAGTCAGGGTGCTTAAAGAAACCCTGTAAGGAAACAGATTCCGTACAAATTAACTATTTTCATTGTCAACACCAAGACCAAATTCTCAATCCTGTTGGGTTTCCCAAACAACCTTAGAATGAGTTTTTAAATGAAAGTCAAACACATGATACATAAGTTCGGTTGGGTAATTGAGCAGGACGTGCACGATTCAGGCAGAGAGAGCACACCAGCAGCTGGAGGGCGGCAGAGCCTGTCTCCTTTCTCTCAGGCAGCAGCAGGCTGATCCCAGCCGACAAGGAGAGGCAGTCGCAGCAGCTGGGGTCATCGTGAACCCATGGAGCAGAGGTCGGCCAACTGTGACTTGTGAGTCATATGAGGCTCCGAAGTAAAATAGAAAATGAAAATAAAACTCTTATAGTTTCCTTTTCAGATAATGTGATTACATTTATTGTTTTAAATATATTTATGGCTCTTGGATGATTTTTAAGTTGTTGTGAGTAACAGGATTGGTTCTTCCATCTCAAAAGTTTGCCAACTCCTACCGTAGAGGGATCTTAGTGAAATATGTGTCTCTGGAGGTCAGTTTGACCCTGAGTGTTTTCCCTTTCTGAACATTTTTCTTTCTGATTTCAAAGTTCTTAACCTTTTAAAATATCTCTACCACTTAAATTCTAACTTTTCTCTGTACAAGTGTATTCTAACTTTTTTTAACCACTGTATTTTAACTTTTTACCACTGTAGGTGGTATAAAAAAGACCAGTAGCTTTTCATGAAAAAACTCCTATGAAGATGCTATAAATTTGAAATCACTGATATCTATTAATTTTTAAAAATCATTTATTGGCATATTATTCATATATCATACAATTTAACCATTCAATTATATTAAGAAGAGTGTGCAGCCATCACCACAATCAATTACAGGACATTTTCTTCTCATACTCATTATTGTTAGCTTCCCATTGCCCCCAAATCCCCTGCCATGCTCCTAAGTAATTTTTTTAATTAAATACTTTTATTGGGGGCTCTTACATCTCTTATCACAATCCATACATTCATCCATTGTGTCAAGCACATTTGTACATATGCTGCCATCATCGTTTTCAAAGCATTTTCTTTCTACTTGAGCCCTTAATATCAACCCCTCATTTCCCCCCTCCCTCCCCAGCTTCCCTCCCTCATGAACCCTTGATAAGTTATAGATTTTTATTTTCATATCTTACATCATCCTCTGTTGCCCTTTACCCACTTTTCTGGTGTTCGTCCCCCTGGGAGGGGGTTATAGATCAATCCTTGTGATCGATTCCCCCTCTCTCCCTCTACCTTCCCTTTATCCTCCTGGTATCTCTATTCTCATTGTTGGCCCTAAGGGCGTTATCTATCCTGGATTTCCCATGTTGCGGGCTCCTATCTGTAGCAGTGTGCATGTTCTGATCTAATCTGATTTGTCAGGTAGAATTGAGGTCATGTAGTGGGGAGAAGGAAGCATTAAAGAATTCGAGGAAGCAACAAAGCCCACATGGAACAACATATCAACCTGTGTGATCACGGGGTGTTGAACGGATCACTGAAGACAAATGGGTGCATAAGCAAATGTGGC
>NW_022103928.1:43549935-43553315 GCF_000313985.2 Echinops telfairi
CATCTGTACATCGTTTCTCAAAACATTTCTCTCCATTCAAACCCCCGACACTAGGTCCTCATTTTTCCCCTCCCTCTTTAGAGGAGTAAAAAGTCTTATTTTTTTCTGGAATCATCAGTCATCTTAAAATTGTTTAAGGTAAGATTTTATCAACTCTTCATTTGAGTAAGCTGTACAACTGGATTTTTATTTCTACCACTTACTTAGCTAATTGATCCTGAGCGATTCGTTTTATCCTGCTATCAACACGGAAGGTCATTCTGGCTTCTCTCTCTACCTCAAACGATTGTGACAAGACCAAATGAACAGCAAATGTCAACATATTTTGATAAAATACGAAGAACAACACAAGTGTCAGGTATCGTTATTAGCAATTCATTAACTAAAAGGATCATTCATATTCTCTGTGGTTACTGTTGTTCTTTGCTGGCTAACTGCCCCAGGCAAATGGTGATGCATATTGAAATGAAACTCTGCTGCGTGCTGTGCCATCCCCGTGATTGGCTGGGGATTAGATCATCTGAATCAAGTTGGGGTTTCATTGGTTATTTCTCAGAAGTAGATTGCCAGGTTTTTCCTCCTATTGTGAATTAGTCTCGTATTTCTCTGAAACCTGTCCCCATCGTAGCAACTAGTAACTCCCTGCTGACAAACTGGTGGTTGCACTGATCAGGAATCAAAGCCAGGTCTCTCCCATAGATGTTGAGAATTCTACCATCAAACTACCCATGCTCACCAAATAAATAGATTTTTAAATTAAAATTTCTGATTCCTCTTACTTGAATATTATTTTTACTAAAAATTGAAAACGGAGGAGTGGATCATTCCCAGCAAGCTGTTTGCATGCAAGACACTTAAAATTAGAGACTTCATATATGTCAACAGAGATTTAATTAATTCAAGGTTAATTAGTTGTACAACATCCCCAAAGAATAGAAAACAAAAGATCTTTAAGATCTCTGAAGAAGCTTTTGGGAAGGTGCTGATTACCATGGGGAAGCAACAGGCATTTAACAGATTTGATGACATCAGTCTGAGTCACACTAGCATATAAAACTGGTATGAGGTCATTTTAAGCTAATCAGATGACTGGCTGGAGAAAGGTGCCATTCACTATTTATTTCCTCAATGAGCAACAAAAAAAGACTGGAAAGCAAATGCTTAATGAAACCAGACTAAATAGGAAGGGTGGTGCTAATTGTGTCATTAACACCTTAATATTGAGAATCTGTCTAGTCTTTATGCTGGCCCTGAGGCAACTTTTCCAAAGGTGATTCTACGGGTAATTTTAAAAGATTTTTACTATTAAGTGTGAGGCTTTCTAATTTGTAGTCACTGAAGAGCGGTTTCTGGGTTACTGGGGGTTTGTTCTGGGTCATTGGAAATGTTTGTTATTGGTCTGAGAAAAAAAAGTAATACCCCTCAAATTCTGGTCCAATGGGAGATGTCTAATCAGTTAGCTGATGTGACTACATAAAAAAATTAAGATGAAGCAGATTATGGTGAATGGCTTCTGACAACCAGTTTTATTTTATTGCTGTGACATCACATTAGATATACACGTAAATGATTATAATTCAAGGAAGGTGCTATAAAAAAAGTTCAAATTGTTGTGGAGAAGTGGGAGAACAAAGGACTGAAGTTTTTATATCTGAATGGCAGGCTCTTTAGAAAGACGACTCTTAAAATTATTTGTCAGTAAAGTGGAATAGAGACAAAGAAGATGAACTTGAAGGCTAGAAATGATAAGGATCTGAAGAAAAGTGTAGTACAGTATTAGGGTTAACGGTGAAGGAGTCAATAAAAAGAGATATTTTGCAAGAATATATGTGGTGTAGTGAAAGAATGAAAGAGAATCTACATTTCAGCTTGGGAAAGAAGTCAAAAAATAAGGAGTTGGGGAAAAGTATATTTTGAGGAACAGTGAAGATAATGTTGGTTTGAGATACATCACTCAACTGTCAGTGTTTACTGTGGTGGCTTGCCTGCTGCTGTGAGGCTGGAAACTATGCCACTGATATTTCAAGAAGCAGTCGGGGCACCCACAATGGACTGATTTCCGTGGTGTTTCCACTCTAAGACAGACCAGGCTGGCTGAAAGGCCAAATTACCTTATTAATAGCAGTGGAATATTTTCTGATAGAATGCCAAAAGATGAGCCCCTCGGGTTGGAAGATACAAAAATATGACTGAGGAAGAACTACCTCTCCAACGGCCTGATATGATATGAGTGTAGCTAAGATTCCGGGGCCTTCATTCACTGATACGTCAAAACGCAAATTGAGAAAGAAACCGTTGAAGGCATACATTAAATATCAGAATGTGAAATGTATGAAATGTGGATCTAAAAAATTGGAAGTTGTTAAAGATGAAACACATACTGATTAATATACTAGGCATTAATGAAATGAAATTCACTCTTAGTGGTCATTTTCAATCAGATAATCATGTGGGCTATTGTGCCTAACCGAAAAACAAACTCACTGCCATCAAGCCAATTCAGATTGAAAGCGATAAATTGAAGAGGAACTAACTAATATTTCACTAGTAAAAAGTAGATTTCAAGAACTATCCTAAAGTACAACACTATCAGTAATAGGATAATGTCCATACACTAACAAGGAAGACGTGTTAATGTGATGATTAGTCAAACATATTCACCAACCACTATAGCCAGAGATGAAGAAATCTAGAAATTCTACCAACTTCTGCAGTCTCAAATTGATCAAATGGACAATCAAGATGTACTGATAATTACTGGAAACTACTGATAATTACTAGTGATTGGAATGTGTAAGCTAGACACAAAGAGGAAAAATCAGTAGCTTGAAAATATGGCCTACGTGAGAGAACCCAAGCAGGAAATCACGTGAAAGAATTTTGAAAGACAAACAAAGTATTCATGGCAAACAACTTTTCTTAAAATAGTTTTATTGGCATATACTTCACATATCATACAATTTAATCATATTAAGGGGATTTGAGCAATCCTCACCAAAATCAATTTGAGACCACTTTCTTCTTCTTTTGCTTCTTCTCCTTCTTTTTCTTTTTCCTCTTCTTGTAAGAAAGAGCTTTATATCACGAAGTAATTATCTATCAATAAAACATCCCAGCCTGAAAAAAAAATCCCAGCCTAGTCCTAATCAAGTCCATATGCCTCATACTAGTCCATAAGTCCCTCTTCAGACTCACACAGCCACTTGCAATGATGCAGAATGCAGGAAGGTCACGGGCCGGTGGGTGGAAAGGCGTGTCAAACAGCTTTTTTTAAAAATTGTTTTATTAGGGGCTCATACAACTCTTATCACAATCCATACATACATCAATTGTGTAAAGCGCATTTGTACATTCATTGAAACAACTTTTATTTCCAACAA
>NW_022103928.1:43555448-43566873 GCF_000313985.2 Echinops telfairi
ACAAAGTCCTCCTCCATCTCACAAAACACACGCAATGATGTCAATTGCAGGAGGAAAGCCGTATCAGTGCACATGTAAGCATCTCAGCGCGGGCAGGGGTCTCAACACAGCTGCTCTAGTGCCCAGGGCGGCATCAGGGTAGGTTCATGTGTCTTTTCTCAGGGATGTCTTGCAGGAAGTGAGCCTTTTCAGCTGAAGCAGGGAACTGGCTAAGGTAGCTACACCCTGATCCAACCACCAGAAAGCAAGAGATCCGAGAACTAGAAAGGCGAGGCTCACCGAGCCATTTATCTCTCTGCCCTTCAGTTAACCCCACATGTGTTTATCGGCCAGGTTGGCACAATAAACTGTAACTATCTCAATGATCTCCATGTAACCCCTCCCTGGAGGATGTATAACTGAAAGGTGGGTGAAGGGAGACATCGGGCAGTGTAAGACATGACATAATAATAATAGTTTATAAATTATCAAGGGTTCATGAGGGAGGGAATGCAGGGAGGGAGGAGAAAAAGTGAGGAGCTGATGCCAAGGGTTCAAGCAGAAAGCAAATGTTTAGAGAATGATGATGGCAACAAACGTACAAATATGTGTGATACATGTATATTTGTATGTATGTATGGATTGTGACAAGAAGTATACAAACCCTCAATAAAATGATTTTTTTAAAAGACTGTGCCTTAAAAATAAGGATGTCAAGACTTTGTCTCACATATTTTGGGCCAGTACATGTTATAAGGAGACACCAGTCCATGAAAAGGATAGCATGTTTCATAAAGTAGCGAGTCATCTAAAAAGAAGAAGACCCCTAACGAGATGGACAGTGGCTGCAACAATGGGCTCAAATATAATAATATGATTGTGAGTGTGGCAAAGGGTCAGGTAAGGTTTCATTCTCTTGTACACAAAGTCACTCTGGTTTAGAGCCAACTTGATGGTACTAGCAACATCATATTAGTGGAATACACAGGCATCAAACCTACTATATCTGTAGAAAGATATGATGGAGAAGATCAATATCATCAGCTAGGATAAGGCCAGGGATCAGACCAGATAGAAAAGACCATCAATTGTTTGTATCAAAGGTTTGTTATAATCCACATAGTCTAAGGTGTTTGAATAATCAGTAAATCACAAATATTAATATTTTGGGTGCTTTCTGCTTTTAGACAAAATCCATCTGATGTCAGTAATTATTTCTTATAATAAGTGTCTCAGTTGTGTGAAATATCATAACCATGATTCCAAAGAAAGGAAGTGATATTAAGAGGAAAACTATGAGAACCAGGATAGAGTTAAAAAAAAAATCATTGTGAAATGTTAATCAAGTTGCCACTTGTCTGATTTGGCGGCTGAATACAACATGAGAAAGTCTACATTTTCAACACTTAAAAAAAGTGATTAAAGGGGCTAATGTAGCAAATGTTGTGAAATTGTTAACCATGAAACAAAGAACTCAGACAATCTAGGAGGTTGAAAAGTTATCGGTTAATCTGGATAAATCAGAAACAACTTGACAGTGATAATGTATCCAAGACAGATATGCAAGAAGCCTTAAACCCTCCATAGTGATTTAAAGTCCTTGAAAATTAATTTATAAGTGTAATTTTGGAGCTTGAGAACCAATTATTTGGTTTTCCATTATTTCTTTTGGGAAAATATGTTCAGTTCTCAAACTTTCCAGTGTTCAAACACGAATTTGGAATGAATTGAGTTCAAGAACTGAGGTATATTGTTTTGTGTGAATCTGCTGCAAATGGCCTCTTTCAAATGTCAGAAAGCAAAGCTGTCATTTTGAGGACTAAGGTGCTCCTGACTCTACCCATGGTATTTTCAACCGCCTCATATGCCTCATAGGCTGGAAAATGAATAAGAAAGACTGAAGAATTGATGCATTGGAGTTATGGTGTTAGCAATGATTACATATGCCATGGAGTGCCAGGAGAATGAACAAAGATTTTGCTGCAAGTACAAGAATGCTCCTTAGAAGCAATCAATCATTCATGTGCTTTGGGCGTGTTTTCCAAAGGGACCAGTCCTTAGAGAAGGGCAACAGGTTTAGTAAAGCAGAGCTTCAGTGCAAAAGAGGAGGACTCAAAATGAGATGATTGACACAATGACTGGAACAATGGGTTCAAACATAGCAGCGATTGTGAGAGATTGCAAGACCAGGCAGCATTTTGTTCTGTTTTACACAGGGTCGCTATTAATTGGAACCAATTCAATGACATCTAACAACAGCCTGTTTATTAACCATGGAAAGAGAAGACTAAAAGGTAGGATACAGAGCCAGGGCCTAATCTTCCTCCTGCAGAGAGTATTTAGTAATGGAGCATGCATGAACTGAGGAACTGTGTAAGAGTTAACTCCAGGATGCAGAGAGATGGGAACATACACAAAAAAAGGATGCATCAGAATCACCTGGCTATTGTTATTGAGTGTCGTCAAGTCAATTGTCCACATGGTTTCCTAGGCTGTAGTTTTTACAGACTCATGAGCTTTTCTACCATGGAGTCACTGAGTGAATTCCGATCACACTGAGTGGTTCAGCGTTCAGTTACTAAGGAAAGATCGGAATTACCTGGAGGGCTTGTTAAAACAGATTGCCAACCCCTCATTCTCTATCCCAGTTATCACCAACATTCATGTTATAGAACAAATTATAGAACAATATCACTGAAATCACATGCCAGTATAATTTTGCTAAAGATCATCCAACAACAGTTGTAGAAGTACATTGACAGGGAGCTGCAGGGGGTTCAGGCCAAATTCAGAAGAGGACATGGAACGAGGTATATCATTGCTGATGTCAGTTGGATCTTGGCTCAGGCAGAGAATGCCAGAAATATGTTTGTGTTTTATTGACCATGCCAAGGCATTAGACTGAATGGATCATAAGAAACTATGGCTAACCTTGAGGAGAATGGGAATTCCAGAGCACTTCATTGTGCTCATTCAGAACTAGTACACGGATCAAGAGGCAGTTGTGTGAACAGAACAAAGGAGTCTTGCATGGTTTGAAATCAGAAAAGGTGTGCATCAGGGTTGTCTCCTCTCACCAAAAGTATTCAATCTGTGTACTGAACAAATAATCAGAGATACTAGCTTATATGAAGAATGTGGCATCAAGTTTGGAGGAAGACTTATTAAGAATCTGTGATCTGCAGGTGACACAACCTCGCTTGCTGGAAGTGAGGAGGACCTGAAGTACTTACAGATGGAGACCAAAGATTGTAGCTTTCAGTATGGATTACAACACAATGTAAAGAAGGCCAAAATCCTCACAACTGTATCAATGATATCATAATAAATGGAGAAAAAGGTTGACGTTGTCAAGGATTTCTGCTTCCTTGGATCCACAATCAATACGTATGGAAACAGCAGTCAAGAGACCAAAAGGTGAATTGCATCAGGTAAATTTGCTGCACAAGACCTCTTTAGACTGGTGAAAGCAAGGATGTGACGTTGAGGATTAATGTGTGCCTGACCTAAACTGTGGTATATTTTCCATTGCCTCATATGCATATGCAAGTTGGACACTAAATAAGGAAGAACAAAGAAGAGTTGGTGCATTTGAATTGTGGTGCTGGAGAAGAATGTTGAAAGTACCATGGACTGCTAAAACGACAAGCCAATTTACTTGGAAGAAGTACGGCCAGAGAGCTCCTTTAGAGTCAAAGATGGCAAAACTTCATCTTACCCACTTTGTACATGTCAGGAGACACCAGTCCCTGGAGAAGTACATCATGCTTGGCAAAGTAGAGGGGCAATGAAAAAGAGGAAGACCCCAAGAAGATGGTTTGACCTAACAGTGGAGCCACAATGGGCTCAGGCATTGGAACAATTGTGAGGATGGCTCAGGACGGCGCAGTGTTTGGTTCTGTTGTCCACTGACTTGATAGTACCCAACAACACAGTGTCTATGAGTTGGAATCCACTTGATGGCAGTGAGTGGGACCAGAATCAAGAAGGACCCCTGGTGGAGCAGTGGTTAAGCATGTGATGACTAACTGGGAGTTCAGTTGTTGGAGTCCACTAGCAGAAAGATGAGGTGTGCTAATTCCATAAATACCTACCATCTCGGCAACCCTATAGGGCAGCTCTGCTCTTTCCTCTCAAGTCACTATTGGTCAGAATTGACAGCAAGAGACTTTTAGACATCAGATGCAGGAGAGCAGCTTGCAACCCCATTTTGATTTTTTTCCTTATGCTTTTCTACTTGTACATTTGATCCCTCTTTTAGTTTTAAGTCATGAAAATGGCAAGTGTTATCGACAAACCTTAATTCTGCCTGAAGTAGTTGCTACTACTCAGAGAGAGAATCAACTCTGGGGAAATACAGCATGATTGATTTGGAAGCTATCATTAAACGTGTCAGTGGTTATTGTTGTTAGGTGCCATCAAGTGTGTTCTGACTCATAGAAGTGATGTGTCCAATAAAATGAAACCACATCCAGTCCTGTGCCATCCTCACAATTGTTCAGATTTTTGCATCCCATTGTTGCAGCCACTCCATCTATCCATCTCATCGAGAGCTTCCTCTTTGGCTGCCGCTCCACTTCACCAACTTTGATGCCCTCCTCCAGGGACTGGTCTCTCCTGATTACACGTCCAAAATACATGTGATGAAGTCTCACTCTCCTCGCTTCTAAGGAGAATTCTGACTGTATTTCTTCCAAGACAAATTTGTTTGTTCTTTTGGCAGTCCATGATGCTTTCAATATTCTTCACCAACACCACAGTTCAAATGCACCGATTTTTGTTTGATCTTCCTTATTAATGTCCAACTTTCACATGAGGCAATATAGAACTATGGCTTGGGCCAGGCTTACCTCAGTCATCAGAGTCACATCCTTGCTTTCAGCACTCTAAAGAGGTCCTGTGCACCAGGTTTACCTAAGGCAATCCATCGCTTATGATCCCCACAGTAAAGCGCCTTAGCTTAGTCAATAAAGTACAGGTAAACATCATTCTGGTATCCTCTGCTTTGAGTCAAGATCCATCCGACATTAGTAATGATATGCCTTGTCTCGTGTCCTCTTCTGTATCTGGCCTGAACCTCTGGCAGCAACCTGTTGTTGGATGATGTTCAGCAAACTTTTACTTGTATGTGAATGTGACCTCAATGATATTGTTCTATAATTTGAGCATTCTGTTGGGTCCCTTTTCTTTGGAATGGTTGCAAATATGAATCTCTTCCAGTCAGTTGACCAAGTAGCTGTCTTCCAAATTTTCTGACATAGACCAGTAAATGCTCCCAGTGCTTCCCCAGCTTGTTGAAACATTTCAATTGGTACTCCATCAATTCCTAGAGCCTTGGTTTTGGCTAATGCTTTCAGGGAAGCTTGAACGTCTTCCTTCAGAACCATTGGTTTTTGCTCATGTGCTACCTCCATAAATGGTTAAATTTCAACCAGCTTTTGTTCTTGTTTTGTTTTTGTTTATACAGTGTTGTGTGTTCTTTTCATCTTATTTAGATAATTTTGCATCATTTAATATTTTTCCTATCGGTTCTTTCAAGATTGCCACTAGAGGCTTAAAGTGTTCCTTTAGTTGTTTCAGTGTAACGTGCTCTGAGCCTCTGAGGTTTCCATTTTGGTTTTTTCTCACTCTAGGTCTTTTCACACTTCATGATAACATTTTATTTGTCTTGCTGAGCAGCCCTTTAAATTTTTTCTTCAGCTCTTTGTCTCCATTTCTTTCATTTGCCTTAGCTACTCCATAATTAAAAGCAAGTTTCAGAATCTCTTCTGACATCCTATCTGATCTTTTCTTTTTCTCCTGTCTTTTTAATGATCTCTTGCTTTCTTCATAAATGATGTCCTCCCACAGCCCACCTGGTCTTCTGTCATTATTGTTCAATGCATCAAATTTGTTCTAGAAATTTTCTCATAATTCAAGTGGGATAGACTCAAGGTTGTATTTTGACTTTCATGGATTTGTTTTACTTTCCTTCCATTTCAACCTGAGTAATGTATGAGCAATTGGTGTTCTGTTCCACAGTCAGCCCTGGCCTGGTTTTTGCTGCTGATATTGAGCTTCTCCATTGTCTTTTTCCATAGACGTAGTCCCTTGATTTCTGAGTATTCCATCTGTAGAAGTCAACATGAGCTTCCATATCTCAATTATAAAATATCTGCTTGGCTCAGACATTTATTCTTGGTCTGATGAGCTTGGGACAAAGTTGAGCAATGCAAGCATGAAAAATAAATCATATGGATTGTGTGGTTAGTTTTCAGAGTATAGAATATGGCTCAAGAGCTGGGTCATTCATTTATTACAAGTGAGAACATCGTTATATGATAAACAAAAGCCCACAATGCTATGGTTGGTCCCCAGCCCCCATTTCCTCCCTCCACACCCCCATGTTTCAAAGTATGAGACTTTCACAAAAAGTAGCCCTTAGTGTTTGGGACTCACACTTAATCCTAGCTCCAATTTAAGAACAATTAGTTCTTACAACATGGCCCTGCTCAATATTCACCCTCAAGAAGGGAACACAGAAGATATGGGTGCTATAACAAAGTGTGGTGAAGAAATTAGATGATGCCCGGATATCAGATAAAATAGTGTCTGGGGTCTTAACACTTGTTTTCAAACAAGCGAGATGTCAACGAAGTCCACATGGATGAAGCACACCAACCTCAGTGACCAAAGGATCGTAAATCATAAAAACCGACGGAGGGAATTGTGTCAGAGCCTAAACTGTGAGAATCTGTTTTGCAAAAAGCTATGGATGACAGTGGGAGCCCAAGATACATTTGTGAGATCTGCATAGTAAATACGCTTCTGGTGATTTCCCTCTCTCCATAGTAGAGGGACGGGAAGAAACTGGTTACCAAAATGAGTGCATTGGAGAGATGACTACAGAAGATCAAAATGATAAGCCTGACTTGAACAGTTACAACCCTGTCAGTTGATCCCCTCTCTGATCCATGCTAGGCCTGATCTGGTTTTCAATATTTTCTGTATTTTGTTTGTTTGTTCATATTGGGGTTTATCTCAGATGTATTTGGTCATTGAGGGTGACCCTCTTGAATTTTGCTATATGGTTTTTCTGTGGTTTGGGGGTTTTGTTTTGTTTTTTTAGTATATGAAACCAGAATTGATGAACCTATAGGGTCAGCAAGTAGAAAATGGGTTTCTGGATGTACAGTGGGTGGGGGGCAGGTGTTAAAAGGCAGCTGATGTCAAGGAATTCAAGAGGAAGTGCTTTGAAATTGATAGTGGTAGCGTACAATACTATTTGATGTGCTTGAGCTATGGAATGATAGGATATCTGTATTAGCTCCCAATAAAATGGTTTGGGGGAAAAAAGAAAAGCAGCCCTTAGATGGCAACCTTGACAGACTTGAAGCTCATCCCCGTACAACAAAGACATCTGAACGTGCAGGCAAAGGAGAGCCGTGAAGCCCAGGATCTCGAAGGAAAGGGCATCTGAGGGGAACCTACCGATGGGAACAACGGGCAAAATCCACACATGAATGTCAAGCAGATAAGCAATGAGAGGTTCACAGTAATTAAGGTTTTCATGGAGTGTCTTAAGTTTTAGAAATGAATAAAAAGTAACAAACTTCCAGAAAGAGACTTCTCTTTTATAAATGTATAGAAGTTTAAGTTACAAAATTCAATTTTGAGGTATGTACTCTCAACCATTTGATATTAGAAGTGAAGGTTTTGCGATTCAACAGGTCATAGTCTAACCAGAAAGACACGTAAGGAATTAAAAATTTTTTAATATAGCATACAACTTTCCAGATAGACTGTTTAACTAATAGGGAATCTGCATTTGCTGTTCCTTTTGTTGTATATCACATTTTATATTCCTAATCCATCATGTCACTTCATTTCCCCATTTCCAGTTGGCTCCCTTTTGACATACATTTTGGATAAATGCCTTTGGACATCTAAAAATAATTTAGTGTTGAGCATAAGCTAAACATATTCCCAGAATTCATATGCTAATCAATTATTTACCATTTATAAATGCTAAGATAAAAAATGAAAAGAGTTGTGCATTTCAACTTGACTAGAGGTCTTGGGAGGATAGCAGGAACAAAAAGCTTCCCAGGCTAAAATGAGTAAAATGGACAAAAATGAACTTCTAAATTCAGTTTTACTTGCTCTAAACAAAGATAACAATATTTCTTTATCATCAATAGTTAAAAATAAATTTATAATCATTAATGTAACTTATTTTCAAACTTAACCATGCTTAAAACTTTTGCCAAATATATATCACAATAAAAAATTAAAATTTTAATGATAAGAAATTTATCCTTTTAAGGAAAATCATTTTATTGGGGGCTCATACAACTCATCACAATCCATACATACATCAATTGTGTAAAGCACATTTGTACATTCATTACCCTCGTCATTCTCAAAACATTTGCTCTCCACTTAAGCCCCTGGCATCAGCTCCTCGTTTTTCCCCCTCCTTCCCTACTCCCCCCTCCCTCATGAACCCTTGATAATTTATAAATTATTATTTTGTCATATCTCACACTGTCTTACGTCTCCCTTCACCCACTTTTCTGTTGTCTGTCCCCCAGGGAGGAGGTTATATGTAGACCCGTGTAATCGGTTCCCCCTTCCCATCCTATCCTCCCAGTATCCCCTCTCTCACCACTGGTCCTGAAGGGATCATCTGTCCTGGATTCCCTGTGTTTCCAGTTCCTATCTGTATCATGTACATCCTCTGGTCTAGCAAGATTTGTAAGGTAGAATTAGGATCATGATAGTGGGGGGTGGGGGAAGCATTTAGGAACTAGAGGAAAGTTGTATGTTTCATCGTTGCTACACTGTACCCTGATTGGCTGGTCTCCTCCCTATGACCCTTACGTAAGGGGATGTCCAGTTGCCTACAGATGTGCTTTGGGTCCCCACTCTGCACTCCCCCTCATTCACAATGACATGATTTTTTGTTCTTTGATGCCTGATACCTGGTCCCTTCTACACCTCGTGGTCACGCAGGCTGGTGTGCTTCTTCCATGTGGGCTTTATTGCTTCTGAGCTAGATGGCCACTTGTTTACCTTCAAGCCTTTAAGACCCCGTATACTATATCTTTTGATAGCTGGGCACCATCAGCTTTCTTCACCACATTTGCTTATGTACCCATTTGTCTTCAGCGATTGTACTGGGGAGGTGAGCACACAATGATATGATGTTTTTATTCTTTGATGCCTGATAACTGATCCCTGTGGCACCTTATAATCACACAGGGAAGTTTATCCTTTACATAGATTACCTCTATCTTTTAGTATGAGAATCCTTAGGAATCTCTGATTTGTCATTAAACATATTGTGATATTTATCACACTTTTTTCTCCATCTCTCTTTAATTCAAAAAGTGTTGTAAGTATCCTGAATTACCCCTTTAAATAATATCTTTTTTAATCCATAATTGTCCAAATTGCCAAATCTTTGGCTTCTTCCACATCAATCTCTGCTGTTTTCTGGTGCCCACTCAGCAATGGTATTTATATTAAAATCTACCTCATCCTAACCCCAAACCAAGTCCAGTGCTGTTGGATTGTCTCTGGATTCATTACCACCCTATAGGACAGAGTAGAACTGCTCTCGGTAGAGTTTGCAAGGTCATGAATCTTTACAGAAGCAGACCCATCTTTCACTTATGGAGTGGTTGGTGAGCTAATCCACTGTGCCTTCAGGACTCCCTACTTCATTCTAGAAAGTGGCCAATTTTGGAATGAATACCTTTAGTGGCAGGTGGGAGGACAGCCTCAAATATAACTATTCCCTTGCTAATTTGATCTAATCTGGAATTCAGAATAAATGTGATCAGTGCATTGAAACATAACACTTATCTTCTTCATGCAGAATATTCCAGTATTTTTTGTTCCTCAACTTCTACCATCTTCTTGAACTTGGCTCTTCTCACTACTGCAAGTCCCCATTCTTCTGATTTTAAAACCATCCATTCAATTACATACTCCAGTAGCTGACTATTCTCCTCAAGCAGAAAAAGTCTTAAGGCCTGTAGCTTTGTTGCTACTGTGTCAAGAATTAAGTCTTTTGTCTGCAGGTACTGCTATGTAAGATTTACTTCCTGAAATATATCACATCAAAGTATAAGAAGCATGGAAAAGTGAACTTACAGATAGTAGACAAAAACTTCATGTGGATCACAAAGAGCTCCAACTGCCTGCCATCACAAATGCATCAAATTTTTAACTCTCTGAATTGCAGCGTGATAAACATCCCAGAACGTTATTAATATAGCCTAGCATTGACACTCCAGTATGGTTAATTAACAAACCATAAGATAAAGAAAGCATTCTCTAAAGAGTTACAGAAAATGTGGTATATGGTGTATTTTCAGCAAGAGTACTAACTGAAAAAGTTAAGTAAATGGAACACACATTGTATTTTCAGCAGGAGTACTAACTGAAAAAGTTAAGTAAATGGAACACACATCCATTAAAAACACTTATCTTGTTTCCACCCCCACCCCCCACCCCCCACCCAACACCGGCTTGCTGAGTTCCATTGCTTCCAGTCAAAGTGGCAACATGAGCGTAACCTGGAGCATGGCACATCATTCCAGTCTATCACTTTCCAATGGTTTGAGAATGTCAGAACTGAGGACAAACGCTTTCCCCCTTTTAAATGGAAAAATCCCAGAAAGACTTCTTTCACTTCAACTGTCCTATTGATGGTTTTTACATATTTGATCATTTCTGCCATCTAGTCAGTATGTGATATGCCAGGTGTACTATTAAATCTGATCCCAAAGTACTTTATAGATTTTACGTCCATGTCAAGATTCCTCACCTGATTTGTCTGCATACACAATAATGTATTCTTATTATGATGATGATTTTTTAGTCTAGGCAAGAAGACCATGAGATGGGGCAGAGGAGCAGCACCTGAAGATGAGACTGTGAGACACAGCAATGGGTGGGATTCCTGGCCCACGGAGACAAGAGGCCACGGTGTACCATGTAGATGAGAGCCTAAGGACCAAAGAGAAAGATTTAGCTGCTTGCTAGGAGAGGCACTGCTGTGGATCAGTGACCGTTTCCTTACTTTTTACTGATCCAGACTTGTTAACTTCCCTAATGAACCCCGGTGATTGTGAGCTTTGTCTGTGAGTCCTGTGTAGACATTGTAATGAACTACCAAACTCAGCAGAAAAGTAGAGTGCTGGAAGGAGGTACAGGAGCCCTGGTAGCAAATGGATGCTAACCAAAAGGTCAGTAGTTCAAAACCACCAGTCACTCTGAGGGAGAAAGATGAGGCTTTGTACTCCTGTAAAAACTTACAGGGGCGTAGGGGGAAGGTGGGGGAAGATAGGAGGAACCAATCACAATGATCGACATGTAACAGCCCCGCCACCCCAGGGGGACGAACAACAGAAAACTGGGTGAAGGGAGACAGTGGTCAGTGTAAGACATGAAAAAA
>NW_022103928.1:43567122-43615560 GCF_000313985.2 Echinops telfairi
ACTATGAGTCAGAATTGACTCAAAGTCAGTGAATTGGATTGGGGGAGGAACACTGGGCCAGAATACAGTAAAGAAGGATGGCAGATGGAGGTATCTCTGACCCCTGCCTCCTGGAAATACGAGGGTGTACCCCACACACACAAAAAAAATGGGAAAAACTCTGCTGGGTGGAGCTTTTGTAGTACACATTTTTCCTGCTAAGCAAGCATCCAGCAACTTGCTTTGAGTTAGTGCAACCAGTGGTTTCGCCTGGGAAGTAAATGTTTTTGTAAAAGTAGTTTCGTTCAAACCTTGTTGTTTTTTTTTTTGGTGATGGCCAATTTAAGAGAACAGCATACAGCTGTGAAATTTTGTTTCCTGCTTGGGGAAAATGCCAAGACATTTTCACCAAGACAAAACGACCTCCACCACCTTGACTTGAGTCATAGTGAGGTTCAATTATCACTTTTGTCGGCGTGTCTATTGTTTGGGGATGACCTGAGCAAAATGTCTGTCACCTATCGAATGGTCTTCTTCCCCTCTCTCCATCTTGACAAACTAGCCCAGCTGAGGTGAAGTGGTTTTTAAGATGTACATATAAAGGAGATGATATAGGGTTCGTGGACACTAGGCAGGCTCTCTGCCTCATTGCTTGGGAGACCAGATTAGGTTGCATGACCTAGGAGCAGACCACTGCCTTCGTCTTGGTGTTTATCCTTCTAGTAATGGACTCATACAATATCCATCCTTTTGTGGTTGACTAACAGCTTAATGGTTTCCATGTCCCTCCAAATCACGAGGTTTCATTATTGTTTTTTAGGAGTGTGCAGTTTTCCATGGTGTGTATGGACCAGTGTCTTTATCCATTCTTCTAACTGATGAACATTTAGTCTGTTTCCAGCCCCTTGCTATTGAGAACAGTGCTGCAATGAACATGGACGATCATGCATGTTTGTGTTCTGTCTCATGTCTTTGAGTTGTATGCCCAGCAAAGGTTGTATGGCATTCCCAGCCCCAGTTGTTTTAGGTAGCATCATATTACTTTCCACAATGGTTGCATATATTAACAAACCCACCAGCAATGTTTAAGAGTTCTGATGAAAGGCCGATATTTCAAATTAATATATGCTCTGCTTTGATCTCTTTAGGTGCTCTTTCAGCACTTTCCCATATTTGCAAGCATCTCAACCATCTCAAGAAACTTCCTTTATTTGAAGGATGTTTCTTCCTTATACCAGATTCTACTTGGGAAGAAACAATGTGCTATCAAGCAATTTTTCAAGATGGCCCTCTGCTTTTTTTCCTCGTTTTCTTTTCATGTTCATCAAGGCAATTGTTGCAACATCAATCATTTAGTGCAGCCCTCAGCCAATGTTTTCTACCCTTAAAGCAATAGAGACGCTCTTCGGATAGCTCATGGTTAAGTACTTTTAATTCAGTTTCCATTATTTTGAAACCAGAGAAATTTGAATGTTGTTTCCATAGCACTAACATCAGTCAGTAGCAAAAGCTTGCTAGTGTGTGAGTAGACCATTCATGATCACAGAATTACCTGTAAAAGTCATCATTTAAATGCCATCTACTCTGCTTTTGCAACTTGCCTTGCTAAAACTCCGAAAGGTCCATCTTTGTCATGGGAAGAAGCACGTCTCCTGTATACTAAACTCATAAAGACAATTTCTTCTTAAAAGTTAAATGTTGACAATTTGTTCTGGTCTCAAATTTAGGTTTTTTCCCCTCCCTCTTTCATCTCTTTTTCTCCCTCTTTCATCTTTCTTTTCCTTTTGTTTGCTCCTTCCATCAGCTTTACTGTTTGTTTCAGGAAAGCCTATAGGGCCCCGAGAATACATGGAAGATGATCTTCACTGGGCTCAGGTTGGCTCCAGAACTCCAGGTTCTCTTCCTCAGGGGGCCTTTCCTTCACAAATTCCACTTGGGACACCAAGGAATGTCAAAGAACAAAGTGGGACTTCTGTTAAAGAGTTTACTGGAGAAAGAGAGTGATCCAAGACCAGGCAGCTCGTCATAAGAATTCACCAAAGTATTGCAGCAAAAGGAGGTTTTCACAGAGCTTTTAAATACAGAGGATTCAGAAGAAAATTATGATTGACTGACATTCTCACAGTAGTCCTTTCACAGTCACAAAACAATGGCAAGAGCCTTAAACATCCTTTTACTAATTATAAAGTTTGAATTATAAAACAGCTTAATCTATGGGTCATCCTGACTGAATGCTCTTCCTGTGAGCATGCTGAGTTAGGGGGAAGGATGGGATCATCAGTACCTTTCAGAATCATAATACACTTAAACCCCGACATTTTCATTTAATTCATATATTTATTTCCAAGACCATGTTTTAAAAATTTTTTTAATAAAAATATTAAAAACTGAATTTAAGATTTGTTTTATTTCCAAACACGTATCAAAGAATATAGTATTTCCCCTACTTCATGTTTTTGACACAATTTAGTTATCAATCAATATAATCAATCATTGATATATTTATATTTATTATCAATGTTAATCCTAACCATGTGATAAGTATAATTGTCAATTGCTTAAATGTAACATTTCTAAGTTCTATGCATACTAACAACAAAATTGTTTTTAAAAAATATTTCTACATCAAATTACAACATTATTAGTAACTGAACAGAAGACTTTAACATTTTTTTCTTTCTTGTTTTCCTTTATTTACTAGTTCATTTTCAAAAGTTATTGATAGAGGTTCACAAGTAGTAACTACTACAATTTGGCAGCTGAAATACGAGAAACCTGGACAAAATCAGTGACGATGAGAAGGCCAGCATCGATGAAGAGAACAGCACCTCTCCTATCACATGCAGATAAAATCATCCGATTCAAAGGGTCATTGTCATTGGGAAATATGGACAACTCTGACCAGAGCACAACAGAAGGTTCAAAAGGTAATTAGTATAAAGTTTTAGCATTCTAGAAATATTAATATATGTAAGCTGGCCTTATGGGGAAAAAAAGATTTGTGTTGTTATAACCAGCTACATAAATACTTTTGTAAAATATATTCAATTTCTGTTGAAACAGAGAAATGTCATAGATAAAAATGTGTAGAAAGTTATTTGAATGCCATCCCCTCTGAAAAAGGTATCTAATACAGGTCACACCCCTGGACCCCATAGTGGTGATCACAGCGTCAAGAAAATCATCAATGCACATGCAGACATTATTAAATTGCTATATATTCTGTTGTGGCTTTTTTCTTTTTCTTTTTTCTTATCCGGCCCGCCGGGTGTTTTTGCCACGTTTGTTCTTTTACTTTAAAATAAGATATGTGCTATCCTCATCAATGAGGGTGGCGCGTGATGGAGACCCAATGCCCATCTCTAGATAATTGGACATACCTTGCAGAGGGGTAGTGGGGAGATGAGTCACTTAGGGTACAGTATAGCAATAATGAAACCCACAACCTTCCTCTGGTTCTTAAACGCTTCCTCCCCCCAACTACCAGGACCCCAATATTGCCTTGCAGACCTGGTTAGACCAGATGATGCACAGCGGGACAGATGGGAATTAGAAACGCAGGGAATCTAGGACAGATGAACCTCTCAGGACCAGGGGTGACAGTGGCGATACCAGGAGGGAAAGGGGGTGAAGAAAGGGGGAATTGATCACAGGGAGCTACATATAACCTCCTCTCTGGGGGACGGGCAGCAGAAGGGTGGGTGAAGGGAGACGCCGGACAGTGTAATATAAGATACAATAATAATTTATAAATTATTAAGGGTGCATGGGGGAGAGGGGAGGAGGAAGGGAAGGAGAGGGGGGAAAAAAGGAAAATGAGCTGATTCCAGGAACCCAAGAGGCAAGCGAATTTTGGGAATAATGAGGGCAACAAATGTATAGATGTGTTTTATACAATTGATCTATGTATTGTGATGAATTGTATGAGCCCCAATAAATTGATTAAAAAAAAAAAAAAGATATGTGCAGTGCTGCTGTGGCTCTTTTCAACAACAGAAATAAATTACATAACAAAAAATGGTGAGTTGTGCCTATTTATTATTAAATTTTCTCTACTTCTTACTTTATTTAATCACTTCTTTATATCAGCATGAACTAATATTTCATATTTTGAGTTATATTTCAGTATTACTTCTTATTTTCGCTCAAATTATATTTCTGGTCTTTGGATGCTCTTTCAGGTGACTGACACCTGTGTACTTTCGGCACTCTCGGTCACTGTGGTTTGGGTTTTGTTTGTTTTTTTCATCACTGTGGATTTCTGTGTGTGTGTCTGTTTTTGCTAGGTTGGTTAGTTGGTTAAATATGTAAGTGCTTCTTTATTTTATAGCACTACCATTTGTCCCAACCGTCTTATATAGCTACTGCACTGTTCCTCGAATCACCGGTTTCTCCAAGGAACCCTGATGCATTTTATTGTAGAATGGACTTCGAAATCGAAAGTGGGGTGCAATGTGTTCACACACTGCCTTTTGGCTAGTTCTTTTAAGCTTTCTTAGGAGACAGCAAAGAAACAAATGTGGATAAACACATACATGTAAACATTTCTGTAAGCCATTCTTTTATAAGCTGACCTCAGCGGACTCATGCTGCACTGGTCCTTCTGTGTTTGGCTTACTTCACTTAGCATTATTTCCTCCAATTCTTCCCATGCGGGATGTGCTTCATGCGTGCATCACTGCTTTTTAGGGATGTATAGTACTCCATTGTATATATGTATCACAGTTTTTTAATCCACTCGTCTGTTGATGGAAATTTGGGTTGTTTCCAACTCCTTGCAATTGTGAACTGTGTCACAATGAACATTGGAGCACAGATGTCTGGCCGTGGTTTGTTTCTTGCCTCTTCTGGGTATATGCCCTGAGGGGGATTGCTGGGTCACATGGTAGCTCAATTTCCATCTGTTTTAGAAATCGCCAAATCGATTTCCACAGTGGCTGTACGTGAGAGTTCCTATCTCACCACAGCCCCTCCAACACTTGTTGCTTTCTTATTTCTTGAATTGGGCTATCTTTGAGGGTGTTAGGTGGTATCTCATAGTTGTTTTGATTTGCATTTCTCTTATGGCTAATGATCAGGAACATTTTCTCATATGTTTATTGGCCATTCGGATTTCAGACTGTGAAACTTCTGTTCAGATCCTTTGCCAACCTCCTCAGTGGGCAGATAGTTTTTCTCTTATTGTAAGCTTGCAAAGTATTGTAGATTTTAGTAATAAGGCCTTTGTCTGATGTGTCATTGCTAAAGAAGTTTTCCCAGTCAGTGGGCTCTCTTATTACTCTCTTGGTGAATTCTTTAGGTGTACATAGGTGTCTTATCTTCAGTATATCCCACTTGTCTATTTGTGACTCCTCTGTATTTATATCCTTCCCTATTTCTGATAGCCTATGTATTCCCTGTGCCAAGGTTGTCAGGTTTGTCCCAATTCCCTCATTAATGACTCTAATTGTTTGGGATGTGTAAGTCATTCTTGACTGTATTAAGCTAAACCTGAGTCATTGATGTCTCTGACTAATTCATTGCCTCATGGATCATCCTAGCCTCTTCCCATCGCTTATCTGTAAATTACCACCCAGCATGTGAGAATTCTGACTCTCACCATCTTTCATCCATTGTTAAAATTATTCAATTCAATTATGTACAGCAGCATCATAACTGTTAATGTGTGCCCCTATGCGAAACAACTTTATCAACTAGAGTACAGTGCTATGGCACGTTTCTTCTGCTTTTAGTCTTCCACATGGCCCTCATTTCTAAGTTACTTAGGTCAGCACCTTTCCTCCTCAGCAAGATTGTTTCATTCATATATATATATTAATCCAAGTACATTTTCCTGTCACAAGTTGTATTTGTTTCTAGGATCCCTCAAATGTCTAAATGATTAATTTAAATTTGCAAATACATGGGACTTCAAAACTTTGGTAGAACTTTTCCATTATCTTTTAATTCCATTTTCCACCAACTTTTTGAAACCTCAATATATTATGGCTTAATCTTTGCACTATAAAATTGTATGGATTTTGGCAAACACACACTATTATCTCTCCACCACTATAAATAGCATAAACAATAATTTCACTGTCCCCCAAATCCCATGTGCTTCACCTATTTAGCCCATTATCACCTCCCTCTGAACCCCATGGGTACTTTTATGCCCCTAAATTATGCAGCTTTTTCAGATGGACTTATTTTGCTTAGAAATACATATCCAAGGATCTTTCCTCCAGTTTTTCAAGGTTTGATAGGTGACCCATTTTTATTACGGAATAATATTTATATATTCATATTATTATATCATAGTTTATCTATTTGCCTACAAAGGGCATCCTAGTCACTTTTAATTTTTGTGAATATTAATAAAGTTGCTATAAACATTCTCATTCAATTATTTTTTAGAGACATGATCTTTCAAACCAGTTGAATAAATACATAGGACTATAATTGATGGATTATATACAAAATGATAGTTTTTTGCTGTTGTTATAATTGTTATGAACTCAAATTTATTCTCTCTCTATATTTTTTTTGTATATATCATGTTATTGGGGTCTTATAACAATCTATACATCAATTGTATCAAGTGCATTTGTACATATCCTGCCACAATTATTTTCAAAACATTTTCTTTCTACTTGAGCCGTTGGTATCAACTCCTTTTTCCCCCCTCCCCCCAACCTTCCATCCTTAATAAATTACATATTATTATTATTTTCTTTTTTTTTCCTCCTTAGCCCTCTATGGGCTTTTAAAAATGTTTTATTGGCTCACAATCCACGTATCATACAATTCAATAGTTCAATCATATCAAGAAGAATTATACAATCATTACCACAATCAATTTTAGAATGTTTTCTTCTTTCTTGTACTTATTGTGATTAGCTTTCCATTTCCCCCCTGACCATCCCTGCCATCCCCCCATAAACCATTAACCCAGTTTTTGTCTCTATAGATTCACCGATCCTGGATTTCATACACCAAAAACATGCAAACAACAAAGGAACAAAAAAGCTAGCAATAATAGCAAAATAAAATAGAGAAAAACCTCAATTGAAGAGAAAGCAGGAAATATTAAAAATGAAAACAATTTTACAAGGGGTCAAAAGGGATATTAAATGATAACGAGTTACATTTTAACCTAACTACATCTGCCATAATTCACTTTTCAATGCACTCCATGGGATAGCAAGGCTATTCACATCCCTGGTCTATGGTCAGAGGGAATTCATGAGAGGCTTAATCCATGTGTATTTCTCTTTCACTTCTTAAAAAAAACTGAAACAAGTTTTGAATCAAAAGGAACATCAAATATTGCATTTTAACCTAACCAGATCTCCTATAATTGGATCTTCAATGCTCTCTGTCGGATAAGGCTATTCACATCAACTATGGTCAGAGGCTAGTCACTGGGAGCTTAATCTATGTGTGGACCCTGCAAATGGATTTTGATCTTCTACTGTTGTCCATAGCCACCTGCAAACCCAGTGTTCACAATTTAAGCTTTGGATTACGTTATCTACAATCCTTGGATCACAGTGTGGTGTGCTTCTTTCACGTGGACTTAGTTGACGCCTCGCTTAGATGGCTGCCTTTTTGATGACACGTTTTTAAGGTGTTAATATTTCTGATAGCAGGGCAACATCTATTTTCTTCACCACATGTTGCCTTTAATCTTCATTGAAGCCCTCTATGGTTTTTAAATCTCACTAAATTAAATGGACACATTTTACATAATCTCACATATTAAAATTGGCATTACTTTGTCTACAATTGTTTTATTTTTATTTTTTTAATTAAATGATCATTTTATTAGGGGCTCATACAACTCATCACAATCTATACATACATCATTTGTGTCCAGCACATTAGTACATATGTTGACTTCATCATTCTCACAACACCCACTTTCCACTTGAGCCCTTGGTGTCATCTCATTTTTCCCTGTCCCTCCCCGCTCCTCCTTCCCCCCTTCCCCTGAACCCCTGATAATTTATAAATTATTATTATTTTATCATATCTTACCCCATTCAACGTTTCCTCACCCACTTCTCCGCTGTCTGTCCCCAGGGAGGAGGCCACATGTAGATCTTGTCCTCTGTTCCTCCTTTCTCCATCTCCTTCCCTCCACCCTCCCACCATCGCCACTCTCTCCACTGGTCCTGGAGGGTATATCTGTTCTGGGTTCACTGTATTTCCAGTTCCTATCTGTTCCAGTGCACATACTCTGGTCCAGCCGGATATGCAAGGCAGAATTGGGATCATGGTAGTGGGGTGGAGGAAGCATTTAAGAACTAGAAGAAAATTGCATATTTCATCGTTACTACACTGCACTCCGATTAGCTCCTCACCTCCCCGCAGCCCTTCTGCAAGGGGATGTCCAATTTCCCCAGGATGGGCCCTGGGTCCCCCCTCTGCACTCCCCCTCATTCACAATGTTATGATTTTTTTTTTTGGTCTTTGATGCCTGATACATGACCCCTTCGCCGCCTTGTCATCTTACAGGCTGGTGTGCTTCTTCCATGTGGGCTTTGTTGTTTCTCAGTTAGATGGCCCCTTGTTTATCTTCCAGCATGTGGGACCCCAGATTCTGTCTAATTTGACAGCTTGGCACCATCAGCTTTCTTCAACGCATTTGCTTATGTATCCACTTTGTCTTCAGCATTTGTGTCAGGGTAGGCTGGTGTCATATTATTATTATTTTCACATCTTACACAGTTCACTGTCTCCCTTCACCTATGTTTCTATTGTTTGTCACTCTGGGGGGGTATATGTCAATCATTGCGATTGGTTTCCTGCCCCTACCTCCCACCTCCCCCACCTATCCTTTACCCTCATGGCAGTGCTACTTCCATTACTGTTTCTGAGGAGTTTATCTGTCTTGGATTCCATGTGTCGAGAACTCTCATCTGTACCAGTGCACATGCTCCGGTCTATCTGGATTTGTAAGGTAGAACTGGGGTCATAATAGTGTGTGTGTGTGTGGGAAGCATTAAAGAACTAGAGGAATGTTGCGTTTCATTGGTGCTATGCTGCACCCTGGCTGACTTATACCTTCCTTGTGACCATTCTGTGAGGGGATATTCAATGGTCTACACACATGGGCTTTGGGTTTCCAAAGATGAGGCTGTCTGCTTCTGTAAAGAAGTATGAAGGCTTGGAACACTCTGCAGGGGCTCTGTGAATCAGAATCGCCTTAATGGCAGAGGATTTGGGGTATTTTTGGCTGGGTTGCTGACATTTTGTTGTCTTCCCAAGAGAAAGATGTGCTTTTGGAAGACATAGGGCATTGTAAGAGACTTTTATTTAGAAACTTTTAGGAGGAAGGAAACTTTACCGGCCACTTAGCTCCTGGCACCCCAATTCTACTCTGTCTTATAGGGTCGCTATGAGTCACGTCAAGTCAATGCCAGTGAGTCTTTTGATCATAAAAGTTCCCGAGCGCGGAAGATTCTTGGGAACGTCCATCTAGGTAGCAGAGGGTTGTGGGAAATGTAGTCCCAAGATGTTGCTTTGATTCCACGCCTGCTCTGTCCAAACCCCCACCTTCTTTCCCTTTCCCTGTCTCAGAAAATGCAATCCTGGATCAGACACACAGAACTTTATTACTCACAGCCCTAGCAGTAGTCAGAATATTAGCATTTTCCCACAATAATTACCCGATCCCCAATAAACACAGGGTGATGTGAAGAGAGTCTGATGTCTCTTGCTCAAGGAGTGCATTGAATTATAGGATTCAACTTAAATCCTAAACTTAAGAATGATGAAATATTTTATAATGTATAATAGGTCTGACTTTGCTCCTGAGAAAGGCACTATCTCTAACTTCCAAGGCTGTTCACGATAAAAACATCCTTTAAAAGGTCATCTGAAACAAAGGCATTCATCGAATCTGTTCGCACACATGCAGGTACATAAAGGTCCACTAGAGCATTCATTATTCTCTAATATGTATTAAAAAATACGTGTTGGATACATTCCCTAGAGCTAACAAGTAGGGAGACTTAGAACTTTTTTTTTTAAGTGCGTGCTTTTAGTTCCGATCACAGACACACAACATGACTTGAACTTTACAACAGACAATAAGACAAAATCATGAGTTGTTTTCTGGTCTCCAAAGGAGATCTAGACCAGGGACAGGTAAGCCTGACTTTCGCTTGAGCAAAGATGGGTTGCTCCCCGCGGCCAGCAGGAAGGCGCGCACCCGGCCTGCGCTGCACGGTAACGCTGCGTCTCCCGCCCGGGAGGGAGTGTCGCGCGCATGCTCGCTCGGGAGTGCCCGGGGCCCCAGCGTGGGTGTCCTGCGCGAGCTTGCTCTGGGAAACCCGCGGACCGAGGGCGGGTGTTTTGCGCAAGCTCAAGGCGCAGCTCCCGGGACCGCAGGGTGGGTGTCTTGCGCATGCCTTTTCCTGGGAAACGCGTAGGTCGAGTGCCGGTCTGCGCATGCTCGGAACCCGGCCTTTCTGACTGGCTGTGAGAGCCTCTGGGTCGATAAATGGCGGCGGCGGCGGGAAAGTTGAGCCTTCGGGGCAATGTGTAGTGATCGGCACAGGACAGAGTCTGGAACGGAGGTGAGCGCCGCTTGCGGGCAGGGGTGGGGAGGCGAGGGATGAGGAAAGGAGGTGGAGCGGGAGCGAGAAAGGCACGGTTTGAGGGCGAGTGGGGAGCCCCGGGGGTCCAGGGCGGCTGGAGAAGCGGGACCCCCTGCGGCCAGGCCGACCCTGCAGTGGGAGGTGGCGCGCGGCCGGCCGCGGCCGCTGGGCATCCCGGGCGCTGAGACTCTGGCTGGCGCGGCGTCTCGAAGGTGACGCCTCTCTGGTCCGCGGTTCCCCCGGGGCTCGCCTTTGTGCAAGAATTGATTTAGGCGTCGAACTGTACAGGTCTCTGGCACGTAGTTTGGTCAACCACTGCTGGTAGGTGAGAGGTGAAAACGGAGACGCCGAACGGAGGTCGAATTCAGCCGGGCATGTGAAGTTGAGAAAGGCTTTATTAAAGCAGGGAAAGAACTACTGGGCGGATTCGACGACCCAACGATCTGGGTCAGGGAAGTGGCGACTGGCAGTGAGGCGGGGGTGGGGTGGGGGGTCATATCTAGGGCTCGAGCTAAGGACGTCGGTGCTGATAAGAGCAAGGTGAAGCTTTTAGTGCTGCAGCTGCAGGCTTTGAGTCAGGAAGGGGCCTGTGAGTAAAGCATCTTGTTTTTCGCAGACTTGCTTCTTGGAATGCTGGGGGAAGGGGCTGTGTGGACCCTGCCCGGAGAGATAAGCTCCTTGGGATGCTGGAAGCAGGGGCTACAAAGTCCAGCAGGCCATCCGTCTTTCTGAGAGGTTGGGGGAAGGGGCTGCCCTGAAATAACTAGTAAGGAGGATTGGGTTAGAAATGAAGGTACAGGTTGTGAAAACATGCCATTCAATATTGGGCGTCCTGTTGTTCTGTTTGAACTACTCTCTTGATCTGTGGACAGGTTCCATATGAACACAATGAAGTATTCCGAAATCCCCACTGTTAGCAGTGTTATCCGTAGTTCGTTATGATCCACACAGTCGAATGCCTTTGCATAGTCAATAAAAGGCAAGTAACCATCTTTCTGGTATTCTCTGCTTTCAGCAAGATCCGTCAGATACCCCTTTTTCCACGCCTTTTGAATTGGACTTGAATTTTTGGCCAGCTCCTTGTTGATGTATTTCTGCAACTATTTTTTAATTACCTTCAGCAACATTACTTCTGTGCGGTATTGATATTGTTTGATAATTTCTACATTCTGTTTGGTCACCTGTCTTTTGGAATGAGTATAAATGACTATCTTCCCATCGGTTTGCCAGGTCTCTGCCTTCCACATTTTTTGACACAGATGAGTCAGGGCTTCCAACACTGCATCAGTTTATTGAACCGTTTTAAATGGTATTCTGTCAGTTCGTTGTCACCTATAGCTTAAGTGCAACTGGGACTTGATCATATGCTACCTCTTCAAATGGTTAAATGTCAACCAATTATTTTTGGTACCATGCTTGTATATTCCTTCCATTTTCTTTTGATGCTTCGTGTGTTCAATATTTTGCCTATAAAATCCTTCATTATTGCAATTTGAGGCTTGGACTTTTTCTTCAATTCTGTTAGCTTAAGATATGCCAAGATGAGCACGCTCTTGCCTTTTGGTTAACTAACTCCAAGCCTTTATACATTTCATTATGATATTTTACTCTGTTCCCTGAAGCTGGCTTTTGAAATTTTCTGTTCAGCTCTTTGACTTCATTGTTTCTTCCATTTGAATTTACGTTCAAGGTCAAATTTCAGTGTCACTTTGGTCTTTTCTTTCCTGTCTTTTTAATGGTCTTTTACTTCATGTATATGTACTATGCCCTTGATGTCACCTCACAACTCAACTACTCATTTGTGTCCATGGTGGCAAATAGTCATGAGTAGAACTCTAAATCCAGGAGGCATATGCTCAAGGTCATAGTTTGGTTTGTGTGCACTTGTTTTAATTTTCTTCTTCTAACTTGAACTGGCATGTGAGCCATGGATTATTCTACAATTAGCCCTTGTCTCTGTACTGACATTGTCTCTTTCCACAGAAAGAGTAAAATCCATGAATATAGTCATTGATGTTGTTGAAAAAGATACTTGCAATAAGTAATCTGTAGGCTTTGTGAACTTTTATCATGTAATCCTTTACTATAAAGCTATATTCCTCCCCCCAACTTTTATATTCTAGTCACTAGTATCAGTGCATCGTGCATGCGTGTTTGATCAGTTTCAGACTACAGAAGTTGGTGAAAATCTTTAGTTTCTTCATTTTTGCATTAGAGGTGGTTGCATAAACTTGAATGATAGTCATATTAACTAACCTTTTTGTAGGTGGATGGAATTATGTTTAATAATTATAACATTATACTTTGTTAGATCTTGAAATACTAATTCTGATCATGAATGTGAAGCCTTTCTATTCAATTTGCCTTTCCTAGCATAGTAGACAATATAATTATCTGCTTCAGAGTGGCCAATACCAAATCATTTCAGCTTATGAGTGAATTTCATACGAGTTGCATTTCATTTTTGCAACTTGTAATATTCCTACATTCATACGTTGTATATTTTACATCTTCATTATTAATGGATATCTGCAGCTGTTCTTGTTTTGAGTTATGCCCGTTTCATCTTTTTAATGGCTGCATAAATCTGTAGCAATAGCCCTTAATTCATTCCTGATATTGGCTATTTGTGTCTTCTCTTTTTATTTATGTCAGCTGTTCCAGAGGTTTATTTATCATATTACATTTCCCCCGAAATTCTTTGTTTCATTTGTTTTCAATCTCCTCATTTTCTTTTGTTTATTATGACCTTCCTTCTGTTTGCTTTTAGTTCTGTTGTATTTTTCTTTTATTTGTTGTGTTTTTTTTGTTTTGCAGTAGGAATTTAGATTATTGCTTATAGACCTTTGTGGTAGTTACATAATCTGTTGTCAATTTGAAAGGGTTAAGAGTGGAGGGGTGGAGTTTAGCCTGTCAATCAGGTCGCAGCTTGATGACCTCATTTGGAGGTGCAAAGGAGATTAATAGCTCACTGGAAGCTGGACACATGCTCACTCCCTGTGAGACATTTGCATTGACAAGACTCATGGAGCTACCTACAGCTCTGGAGCCAGAGGAGCCATTGGAGACCCAAGCCAGCGCTGAAATGCTTACACCACCACTGTATCCACAAGAACTTCCACCCACTGGCCTGTGGGGAAAAGCCCTTGTTAGCCTCCCGGTCAGGCAATCGCTGGGGACCGTGTATGGCTTCCCTATAAAGGTTTGCAAGACTCCAAAGTGGGGGCTCAGTCTCTTCATGTGAATCTGCTGAGTCACATGCCAGCCCAATGAAGTTCTTCCTTTTGTTATAACCCACCTGGCATTGGCAACTCCTTCAGAGCACCTCCAGCAACACGTTTATGTTACCTATTGGTCCAGTTTTGAAGGTTTTGGTCTTCCTTACATTGAATTGTAATCCATACCGAAGGCTACAATCCTTGATCTTCATCAACAAGTGTTTCAAGTCCTCCTCACTTTCAGCGAGCAAGGATGTGTCATCTGCATACCGCAGGTTAATAAGCCTTCCTCCAGTCCTGATACTTCATTCTTCATATAATTCAGCTTCTGTGATTTGCTCAGCATTCAGATTCAGTAAGTTTGGTGAGAGCTATAACCCTGACGCACACCTTTCCTGATTTTAAACCAGGTAGTATTCCCTTGTTCTGTTACAACTGCCTCTTGATCCAAATCTGAGTTCTGAATGAGCACAATGAAGTGTTCTGTAATCCCCATTCTTCTCAAGGTTATCCACAGTTTGTTAAAGTCCACAAAGTCGAATGCCTTTGCATAGTCAATAAAATGCAAGTAAACATCTTTTCTGGTATTCTCTGCTTTGAGCCAAGATCCATCTGAAATCAGCAATGATATCCCTTGTTCCACATCTTGTTCAGAATCCGGCCTGAACTTCTGACAGTTCCCTGTCACTAGTCTGCTATAAGTGTTGGATGATCTTCAGCAGAATTTTACTTGGATGCGATATCGATTATATCGTTTTATAGTTTGAGCATTCTCTTGGGTCACCTTTCTTTGTACTGGGCACAAATATGGATCGCTTCTGGTCTCTTGGCCAAGTAGCTGTCATTCAAATTTCCCGGCAGAGACAAGTGAGTGCTTCCAGTGCTTCTTCATTCATCTTGCTGAAACATTTCAATTCCTAGAGCCTTGGAACAGGATAAAATTGCCCCTGTAAGTTTCTGAGACGTGACCCTTTATGGGAGTAGAAAGATCTGTCTTATGTAAGCAAGGAAAATGAGGTCTCAGGAAAAATGAAGTTTAATGAAAAATAATAATCTTAGTCTAAGGAGGGCATCTTCTGGAGCACTCAATAAATTTATGTGGTTACACCTGAAATAGGCTGTCTAGTTCTCAGGTTATACACTGGAGGGACTTATCCACATTTCAGCTGTAGGTATTTGGGAGATCTCGCATTCAAAGGGAGGTGGGTGGATTTCTAACTTCGAATGGGAAGCAGCAAAAGTTTATCAAATTATAATGAATTCTAGTAGAATTGCAAGGTTTAAACAAAGGTAAACAAGAAAGGGCAACTTTCCTAATTGTGTGTGGATTAATCCGCCCCATTCCTCCTCCACAAGGATATCATACCTGCAAAGTAGCCCTACTCTTACAGTTTCTTTTGTCTTCAGCATTAGCATTTGTCTTTCCTTCCAACGTACTCAAGAATTTTTTGTTTTTTAAAAAAAACAACAAATAGAAAACTTCCTTGAATATTACATCCCCTCCTCCATTCCCATTTCTATACTATTCATCAGGCCAAGAGCTGTTTGTACCCATTGCTTTCGCTCTTTTTCTCTCCCATTGTAATTTGCCTGAAGTGTTGGGCTACCAACTGAAAGGCCATCCAGATCAAACCAACTCAACAGCTATTCCACAGGAGAGTGATGTAGTTATCTTACCGCCTCAGAATCCTAGGGAGCCATTCTATTCTGTCCTGTAGGGTTGCCATGATTCAGAATCCACCCTATGACCATGACTAATCTGGCTTCTAGCACTGTCCTTTCACTAATAGTGCTCTTGTCTAGATTATCAACAACCTCTGTGTTGCCAAGTGAAACCCTCACTGTGGTGTTCTCATCGTACTACTCTCTTACAGCTGCTTATGGACCTACCTGTCGGAGCACCGCAGAACCTGCAAGCACGATGTTGATAGGGAGAAAGACTGCGGCTAATCTACAACACATCTACTTCCTACTCTTAAAATGACCAGTTAGAACGGGAGATAAAGCCTCACGATCCTTGCCTCTAAGGAATATTCTAGCTGTACTTCTTCCAAGACAGATTTGGTCATTCTTTTGGCTGCCCACCGTACTTTCAGCCTTCTTCACCAGCACCATAATTCAAAAGCATCAGTTCCTTTTCAGATTTTCTTATTCAGAGCCCAACTTTTATATGTATATGAGGGGATTGAAAATACCATGGTTTGGGTAAGGAGTAGCAGATTTACCTACTGTAATACATCATTTGATCTCTTGACTGTTGTTTCCATGAGCACTGGTTATGGATTCAAGCAAGACGAAATCCTTGACAACTTCAATCTTTTCACTGTTTATCATTAGTTATCTATAGGTCCAGTTGAGAGAATTTTTCTTTACATTGAGTTGTAATGCATACTAGAAGTGTCAGGATGTATCAAAACAAACAAAACTATGGAGTGGTCAAGTGCTAATGACACTAGTGGTAATGGCAGTAGTGTAATTGAATTGGTTCAAACTCATGATGAAACACGGCCTCCTTCTGTGCCATCCTCACCATCAGGCCTGTGCTTGAGCCCATTTTTGTAGCCACTGTCAGTCCATCTTCTGCAGGGTTTTACCATTTTCACTGATCCTCTATTTTACCAGGCTCAATGTCCTTCTTCACGGACTGGCCCTTCCTGATGCCATGCCCTAAGTATGTGAGATAGCGTCTCAACATCGTTAATGCCAGGGAGCATTCTGGCTGTACTTCTGAATTTTTATGGTAGTTCATAGTACGTTCAGTGTTCTTTGGTAACATCATAACGCATACTGAGGGCTGCCATCTTTGATCTTCATTAGCACGTATGTCAAGTCCTTCTCATTTTCAGCAAACAAGGTGTGTCATCTGCATATGACAAGTTGTTAACAAGCCTCCAATCCTGATACCTCATTCTTCATATAATCTAGTTTCTCTGATTTTTTGCTCAGCATATACGCTGAATAACTAGTGAGAGGATACAACCCTGACACATTTTTCCTGATTTTAAACTACTCAAGATTCCCTTGTTCTATACACACAACTACTCCTTGGTCCATGTACAATTTTTGTGTGAGCACCATAGCCTGTTGTAGAATTCCCATTCCTCTTAAGGCTCTCCATAATTTGTTATGGTCCACACAGTCAAATGCCTCAGCATAGTGAATAAAACGCAAGTAAGCATCTTTCTGGTCTTCTCGGCTTTGAGCCAAGACCCATCTGATAGCAGCCATGATATCCCTTGTTCCACATCCTCTTATTCTGGCCTGAACCTCTGGCAGCTCCTTGTCAATATACTGCTTCGAATGTTGTTGGATCTTCTTCAGTTCTTAAGGAAGAACACGCTCCAAATATAATAAACTGAAAGAACTACAGAAAACATTCACGTCTCAAGTTGTAATATTGAAAGACTGGAGACAATACTGAATGAAAATATTGAATGATTCAGGAAACATCAAAAAAAGATGTAAAAGTTATATGAGTGAATTCAGGACTTGGACTTAAATGTAATCCTAATCTATGCACATTTTGTTCTTAGGACATGGCCCTACTCAATCCTTGCCCTCATGAAAAGGTCACTGAAGATATGGCTGCTGTAGCAAAATGTGAAGAAACTAGAGGGTGCCGGCTATCAGAAAAAAAGGGGGAGGGGCTCTTTAAAAATCTTGTTTTAAAGCAAACAGCCATCCAAGTGAGGTGTCAGCTAAGTCCACATGGAAGAAGCACACCAACCTGTCTGATCCAAAATTTGTAAGCATCAAAACCCAAATCTGAAGGAAAGAATGGAAAGAGTGTAAATTCTAAATACGCAGCTTGCAGAAGGTTTTGCATGACAGTTAAAGCCCAGAACCCATTTGCAGGGCCCCACATGGACTAAGCTTCTGGTTGATTGCCTCTGCCCATAATCCAGGGATGTGAATTGCCTTGCAAGAAGAGAGCATGGTAAAGTCAATTTTGGCAGGTGTACTTGGGTTAAAATGTAATACCTTATATATAATATGATCTGCCTTTTGATTCATTTCAAAATTTAATGTTTTATCCTTTCTTATCAATTGAGGTTTTTCTCTGTTATTGTCATTGGTTTTGTTTGTTTCTTGTTTGTGTTTTATATAATTTTCTGTATGGAAATCCAGGATAGGAAAATGTATACAGACAGTAACTGGATTAATTCCTAGGGGCATTGCCGGAGAGGTTGGTGGGAAATTGGCCACGGACAGCGATCAGTATGAGAAAGCAGAAAATGTTCTGAAATTGTGGTGATGATTGCATAACTCATTATGATTGAACTATTAAATTATATGAAATATGATTTATATATCAGAACTTTTTTAAAATATGGAAATAATACACAGAGTCACTGTACCCCCATCCCCCCAATTTAGTCGGCACAAAGTAACTTATGGTACTGAAAATTAAGGATCCTGATGATATCCTGTGAATGCTCATAGCCTTTTGGTCATAGAAGTTTGCATAGGTTTTCCTAACACGTGGAAATCTATTAAGTCATTTGAGGTTCTTTGTACTCTTCATCTTTCTCTCAATTCCATGTTTACCGTAAGTATAACAAGCTGCTGCAAAGTTTCCACTAAGTGAAAAGCACCTTGGAACTAGTGGCAAAGCAGGATAGATGTCTTCCCTTTTAAAAGTTTAGTCAGATGGAGGAAGCTTAACTGTAATATGTACTTATGTATAGTAATAGCTTCATGAAAGGATGCGGCCTTGAAGAATGCATAGAATTTTAATTCGTCCAATAATCTAGGCCTTAGGGGATTTAGACACTCCCCCACCCCTCCCCAAGTAATTGAGAGAAGAGGTTAAGGACATTCTAGGTAGAAGAAAAAATACACAAGAGATAGGAAGTAACAATAGCTATCACTTTTTAAAAAACTTTCATGAATTAGGTGATTTACTGAGCAAATTGATTTTTCATTCAACAATTCATATACATTAGTTCATGTCATTGATGGCAGTTGCCACATAACCTCACTCATCCCACTTTTCCCCGTTTCTCATGTCTATTCTTTCTACTTCTTCTGAGTTTTGTCCTTGGGTAAATAATGCCTTTTTTCCATCTGAAATGGTTGAGTCTAAGGAGTGTGAACCTCCCTAGTGTTGTTATTGTTCACTGTAGAGAATTATCTGTTGTTTGTCTGACCATTGAGTTGTGGGTGAGTTCAAGTCTAGGCCTGGAGGATGACCAAAGACCATTTAGTCTAAGGGATTCCACCTGTCTACATCTGACCAGTAAACCTGTGTCTTTTGCTTATTTGTCTTTATGATTGTGAGTTTTATTTAATAGCGTTATCACTTACAGGGTACTTTTTGTAGTGCCAGTACCATGGACAATGTCCTTTTTTCATTTCCTGAGTTGGTGTTAAGATAAACACAGAAGACAGGGGTTAAGTAATTTACCTAAATTTGCGTAGCTCTCAAGTGGTAGAGTTGGGATTTGAATTCAGGTAGTTTCTAAAGGTCAATTGCAATTTTTTTTTCTTGCTATCCTTCCATAATAGGAACAGTATGGATGATTATGAGAATTATTGAACTTGTAAAGTTAGGAATGATATTGGCAGCATGGTGGTAACCTTTAAAACCATTTCGGGATGTAAACGGGGAAATTTTTCCCATGTTTTTGTAAATAATTTTATTGGGGGCTCATACAACTCATCACAATCCATCCATCCATCCATCCATTGTGTCAAGCACATTCGGTCATTTGTTGCCATCATCATTCTCAAAACATTTCCTTTCTACTTGAGCCCTTGGTATCAGCTCCTCATTTTTCCCCCTCCGTCTCCCATCCACGAACCTTTGATAATTTATAAATTATTATTTGTTCCTGTCTTACACTGACTGATGTCTCCCTTTGCCCACTTTTCTGTTGTCCGCCCTCCTGGGAGAGGGTTATATGTAGATCCTTGTGATCTGTTCCCCCTCTTCCCACCTTCCTCTTCCCTTCCTGGTATCGCTACTCTCATTATTGGTCCTGAGGGGTTTATCTGTCCTGGATTCCCTGTGTTTTCAGCTCTTGTCTGTACCAGTGTACATTCTTTGGTCTCGTCGGATTTGTAAGGTAGAATTGGGTTCATGATAGTGGGGGGAGGAAAGAACTGGAGGAAAGTTGTATATTTCATCGTTGCTATACTGGCTCGTCTCCTCCCCGCAACCCTTCTGTAAGGGGATGTCCAGTTGCCTACAGATGGGCTTTAGGTCTCCACTCTGCACTTGCCCTCATTCACAATGATATGATTTTTTGTTCTTTGATACCTTATATCTGATCCTATTGACACCTCATGATCACACAGCCTGGTGTGCTTCTTCCATGTGGGCTTTATTGCTTCTGAGCTAGATGACTGCTTATTTATCTTCAAGCGTTTAAGACACCATACACTATATCTTTGATAGCTGTGCACCATCAGCTTTCGGCACCACATTTGCTTATGCACCCACTTTATCTTTAACGATCGTGTGGGGAAGACATTTTAAAAGTCTACTACCCTCTACTTTTCTTTGGATATCCATTTTTTATGTGATGGTCCCCAAAAACGCAAAACCAAAAATGACAAAAATGTTTTAAATTCTATTGTGTTTGTGATTGTACAATTCTTGAATATGTTTAAATCATTTAAATATATGGTATATGGATTATATGTCAAAACTGTAAAAAATCATAGAGGTCTAAATACAGGTTTGTACATATTAAGTTTATATACATATATATGATGATGGGGAAATAGATCTATGTGTTTATATTTATAGGTTTAGTATTAAGGTAGCAGGTGGACAGTGGGCCTCCACTCAAGTACTCCCTCAATGCAAGAACACTTTGTTCTATACACTGGCATTCCATGATGCTCACCTTCCTGACCCGATCACTGAAGACAAATGGGTGCATAAGCAAATGTGGTGAAGAAAGCTGATGGTGCCCCACTATAAAAAGATAAAGTGTCTGAGTTTTTAAAGGCTCGCAGGTAAATAAGCGGCCATCTAGTTTAGAAGCAACAAAGTCCACATGGAAGAAGCACACCAGCCTGTGTGATCACGAGGTGTCAAAGGGATCAGGTATCAGGCATCAAAGAACAAAAAATCATATCGTTGTGAATGAGGAGGAGTGCAGAGTGGGGACCCAAAGCCCATCTCTAGGCAAATCGAGATCCCCTTACAGAAGGGTCACGGGGAGGAGTCAGGTCAGTTAGGGTGCAGTGTAGCAACAGTGAAACATACAACTTTCCTCTAGTTTTTAAATGCTCCCCACCCCCACCCCCACCCCCACTATTGTCCCAATTCTACCTTAAAAATCCTGGTAGACCAGAGGATGTACACTAGTACAAATAGGAACTGGAAACACAGGGAATCCAGGACAGATGAACCCTTCAGGACCAGTGGTGAAAGTGGCAATACCAGGAGGGTGAAGGGAAGGTGGGGTAGAAAGCGGAAACCAATTATAAAGATCTTCATATAATCTCCTCCCTGGGGGACAGACAACAGAAAAGTGGGTGAAGAGAGATGTTGGACATTGTAAGACATGACAAAATAATAATAATTTATAAATTATCAAGGGTTCATGAGGAAGGGGCAGCAGGTAGGGAGGGGGAAAATGAGGACCAGATACCAAGGGCTCAAGTAGAAAACAAATGTTTTGAGAATGATGACGGCAACAAATGTACAAATGTGCTTGACACAATGGATGTATGTATGGATTATGATAAGAGTTGTATGAGTCCCTAATGAAATGATTTTTTTTAAACTGAAAAAAGTTCTTTAATCAAAACCAGAAACCAAACCCATTATCACTGAGTTAAATCTAACTTATAGCAACCTTATTTAGGGTTTATTAGCCTGTAAATCATAGGGTCCCAGACTTATTTGTCTACTGTCTCCCTTTCAGGAAAAAATTATTCAGCACCCCCCTGAAAATAATAAAAGCTTTTATACTAAGCCCACAATGCAGGATAGAGGATAGTTAACTGCTTTTGCAACCCTCTGGATAATTCCAGCATGCCTCAGGGATTTTAATCACCAGTATGGGAAACTTAATGTTGGCTGTAAAATTTTTCAGGAGACTGCCTCATCTTCTCTGATGTCACGGTACTTGCTTATTATTATTCTGCCTTTGGAAACAAAGTTGTTTCAGATGAGAAAATGTGAGGTTAGAAGACGTCTCTAATATACCTAACAATTTTCATTGGATTGCATATAAATGATCAAACTCGAATTTAGGCTAGCATAAATAAAATGTAGGTTTAAGTAGAGTCAGGGAGATAATATTCTTGTTTCAGAATCTGAGATACTTTAGCTCTAAGGATTTAGCGATGGAAAAAGAAGCTGAAGAACCTAGTCCTTCCCAGTATTTGTAACACACATTGTACAAGACATTGACTTCAATAAAGTATGACGAATTTAACAGGATCCTTATTCAACAGAATAAATCTGGAAAAAAAACAAACATCACTATAAAATTTAAAAAAACAAAAACCAGAATACATTTGAACATACTTAACTTACTCATATTCTTGGATAACTCCAACCTCGTGTTGGCATGCTTTCTATGACATCCATTACATTTCATAGCACCCATGAAAAATACTGGAATAGGTATGCACCCCTGGCCTTGCCATTTAGTGTAGGTTCTTGACTAAGTCACTTAACCTTTAGATCAGTAGAGATTATGGAAATTTCTTGTAGAAGAATCAATACAAGATCAGTCCAAAGGATTCACAGCCATCCTATAGGACAAGGTAGAACTGCCTCTGAGTTTCTAAGTATGTCAACTCTTTATTGAAGAGCCCTGGTGGTGTAGTGGTCGCCAGTTGGGCTGTGATCTGAAAGGTCAGTAGCTTGAATCCACCGCCACTCCTTGGGAGAAAGATGGGGCTTTCTACTCTAAACAGTTACAGTATTGGAAACCCACAGGGCAGTTCTATCCTGCCCTGTACAATCGCTGTGAGTCAGCATCAACTTGATGGCAGTGAGTTTTGTTTTTGTTAACCCTTTATGGGAGTAGAAAGCCCCGTCATTTTCCTGAGAGCAGCTGTAGCATCCTGTAGCATCCCAGCGTGGAACCACTGTACCCCTATGAGTCGGAATCTATTTGATGGCAGTGAGTTTGTTTTTGTTTGTTTGAGGTGGAGATTAAAAATGCCCCAAATGTCCAACTTTTCCAAAATGCTATACCATTCCATTTTCCCTGTGGTTAACCACTACTCCGCCTTCTTATATTCCATCTTGTCCCTGAATTTGGCAATTCACTGCAATGACTCAACAGAACTCATGAGCATTAAAGAAATGGCTTACATGGTTGTGGGTGTTAAGTCCCAGATCCAAAGTTGAATCTGGAGGTTCCTTCTCATCCATCAAACTGTGGAGGGTGGTGAAATCAGGACAGGTGATTGGCAACTCAAGTCCCTGGAGCCAGAGGTAAAGCAAGGCAAGCCAAATGCATGATCCAGAGCCAGAAGCCAATGATGTCCAAAAGTCAAAGCAGGTCTTTTTGCTTCTACCAACACTAAGGAAGGGAAGATTTTGATGGAGGTGTGGGTTTTGTCTTTTGCTGACCATATCCCACCAGGAAACAAAGACGACTTGAATCATACCCTCTACCCTTAAGTAAGGTGAAACTCAGAATATGTTCCACCTTAATCCTGTCTATTCGCTTAACAGAGCATTCCCTCCAAAACGGGGTTATAGCCCCAGGCATCATAGAGACTAAATTTACAATGCATCACAGAAGGGATTATAGAAAGAAGGGACATATTAAGGTATTGACTACATCTTAGGGACACTATCACTAGTTGTCTGGTAAGATGCCTTGAGGGAATATGAAGTATGAATGAAGAGCATTGAAAATCAGTGTAAGAGTACCATGAAAGGTTTTACTTTGTAATTTGATTCTAATACAATGTAGCATGGATCAAAACTATGCCCCCATTTATTCAACTGTACTATGGGGATGATGATAGGCTCTGGGTGTCACACCTGGATAAGCACTCCACTACTGGCTGAAAGGTTGGCAATTTGAACTCACCCAGAAGCACCTCAGAGGACAGGCTTGGTGATCTTCCAAAAGGTGGCAGCCTTAAAAATCCTATAGAGCAGTTTTTTGGTGTTTTTTGTTTTTTTTCCAAAGCTATGCATTTAATTTTTTAAACTAAAACAACCTTTTGACTTTCAAAGTACTGTCCATTACACTTAACTACATTTGTCAAATCTGATTGCATTCTTGGAAACGTTTCTTCAACCTCTTCTGGCTTTTTTTCCCCTTCACTTCTATGTCATCAAATCACTGTCCTTTTATGTTTTCAGTCCCTCTGCATTCACAGAAACAAAAAGAAGTCGCACAGAGTGAGGCCAGGTGAGTAAGGTGAACGAGGCAAGAGAGGCATACTGCTTTTTTGCCAAAAACTGGCACAATGAGATGGCTGCTTGAGCAGGTGCATTGTCGTGGTGGCAAAAATAGTCCCCCCATCTGCCACAAATCAGCCTTTTTTGTTCACACTGTTCCGCAATCTTTTCAGAACCTCTAAATAGAAAATCTGATCTGGTGGAACTCCAAATGCACTATGAGGCGGTTGGACGCCCAGATGTCATCAATCGACATTTCACCTCTTGAGAAAACCACTCTCGTATACTTCAGTTTTTCCCATAGCACCGTCCTTGTGGGCTGTATTCAACAGTTGTTTGTTTTTTAAAAAATCATTTTATTGGGGGCTCGAACAATTCTTATCACAATCCATACATACATCCATTGTGTCAAGCACATTTGTACATGTGTTGCCATCTATAGAGCAGTTTTACTGTCATATGGGACATTAAGAGTCTGTGTTAGATCCACAGCAACTCACAAAAAAAACCCAACAATACTGTTAATTTCAAAGTTTTGAGGAATAACTGAACTATAATTTGTAAAGTGTTTCAACAGAACCTAGCTCATAGAAGGTGCTAAGTAAGTTAATTATTGTTATTTGCTAATTATAACCTAATATACATCTTTCTTACCCATAAGATATATACTTGGAAGTTGTATCCAACTACTAATTATAGATCAAAGGGTATTTCTAGAAGTTCTCTAAATCTGCATATTTTAATCAATGTATAATGCATCTGAAATATGCTTCATAGTCCTGCCCAAACCTGCCATGAGTTTTCTCTGTGGTGGTGATGGTTTTTGTTAGAGAAAAGGTGATGCAGTGTTTTAACATTTTAGAAATATTTTGTTGGTTTTCTAGATGTCACTATAAATGTATATTCTGTATATAACTTGACAAAGTGTGCTAAATCTTATTAAAAATTAAACCTGTCTCTCAGAAGCACATGTTAGAATTGAACCTTCCTAGAAGTTGTTGGAGAATGGTTTGTTGTGCGTATTTTGCCAACATTGAAAAAGTTACATGAATAAGAATGTGTGCAGGGAAGAGGAAAATATTCTAACATCGATTCTGGTAAAGATTGCACAACTCTTCTGGATATGATTGAACTATTGAATTGTATGATATGTGGATGAAGTGCAATAAAACTATTAAACAAGAAAGAAAAATATTGAACCCCCCTCCTTTACAGTGACTCATGTATACTTCTATTGTAGCATCTACAATATTTTATTATACTTAAACATTTAAAAAAGCTTTTGGATCCTTCCCATTATATTCTTTGAGGACAGGTACTCTGTTATATCTGAATATCCCTTGTACCTACCCCTTTTGTAGACTATGTGGGAACTCCAATAATGGTGATGATGCAGAAAACATTTGGGGTTTTTCATGGTATTAGAGAAAGAATTAATAGGGATGTTTGAAAGAGACCAGATAATTATACAGATAAGACCTCAGAATGATTGGATTCTCAATTTAATAAGTCCAGAAGCTCACTTTAGTTCTTGAACTCAGTTTTTATCAGACTCAGTGATACCAACTCGGTTTGTGTAGCAAAGCAGACAAATTCTATCCAGGCTGCAAGAAGAGTCCAGGAAATCTTGGGTACTGGCTCTTATTAGTTTTCGCATTTGAAAAATAGGGTTAATATTAAAAGAGATTTGATGTACCGTATATACACATATATACTATATATATACCGTATATGTGTGTGTGTGTGTGTGTGTGTATATATAGTTTTTCAGCACGTTTTAATGCAGTTTTTGTGGTAAAATTAGGTTCCTCGGCTGATATTCGGGTTGGCTTATACTCGAGTATATACGGAATATACTGAGCATTTTACTCTGGTAATTGCACTACATACTTTATAAAAATATAAATATATATTTAAATATATGTTATGTGTAAATACATATGCTTTATATGTGTGTGTATATATATGTAGTTTGTACTGTAGTCACCAGAGTAAATGCTCAGTAAATGGTCGCTAGTGTTAGATGACTGTTATGAATGCAGAACCCAAACAAATGGAAAATCGACGAATTTACAATGATTGTTGAAACTGCCAAATAGACCAGAATTGTGTGTCCACTGTATTCTTTCTGGGTTAACGAAGTTAGCCTCAGTGTTAATTTTCCCTAAGAGGATTAACTGTCAATATCAAGCAGAATTTAGTTGGGTTCCTTTTACCCCGAACACTTAAAAAACATTTCTTTGTCCTTCTGAGCCTTCAGGCTGACTATATCTTTCTTCTTTTAACACATTCTCCAAATCTAGATAACGTCTTTAATTACAATTCTCTATTATGGTCAGTCTATTCTATTCAGAATTTTAGGGTATTTTCTGCAGGTGGTTTATAAGATAACTAATTAAATTACTTTCATAAATTTTTATTTTTCATTATAAGTTTAAATCTAAAAGTAAATATTTTATCAAATACTATGTGGAAAATACTTTCACCCCCTCTGTTCTGGGTGAACTCATTGTGGAACACTGGTTTAAATATTCTCAATGGTGAAAAATGTCCAACTTTGACCATCAATTTGATTTTTAAATAATAGTGGAACATCAGATCCAAGATGAATAACTAAGAGGAATAGATATCATGCTTGTTAAAAAAAAGTTATTTTGAGAAAATTATAATAGTTTATTAAGTACTGTTTTACAAGAAATTCTCAGAAGGGAGGATTATAAAATGTTTTGAGTAATGACATTAAGAATAAACAATTGGAGCTGCCAAAATTTTAATCCAGGTTCAGAAGAGGACATGAAATAAGAGCTATCAGTGCTGATATCAGATGGATTTTGGATGAAAGCACATTATACCAGAAAGGTGTTTACCTGTGTTTTATTGACTGTGCACAGGCATTTAACTTTGTGGATCATAGAAAATTATGTATAATATTGCAGAGAATGGAAATTTCAGAACACTTCATTTGCTTATATGGAACTGTGCATTGACAACAAAGGAGTGGCTCAATTAAAACAAGGAATACTGCCTGATTTAAATCAGGAAAGGTGTGTGTCAGGGTTGTATCCATACTTAACTCTATATGCTGAGCATATAATACAAGAAGCTCGACTGTGAAAAAAGAATACGTATCAGAATTAGAGAAATCTTTATTAACCTGTGATATGCAGATGACACAACCTTGTTTCTGAAAGTGTGGAGGACTTGAAACACTTGCTGATGAAAAGCCAAGAACTATGACCTTCAGTCCAGATTGCAACTCAATGTTAAGAAAACAAAAATCCTCACAACTGGACCATAGACAACATCATGAAAAACTGAAAAGATTGGAGTTAACAGGGATTTAATTTTATTTGGATCTACAATCATCACTCATGGAAACATCAGTCAAGAAATCAAACAACTAATTGCTTTGGACAAATTTGTACAAGACCACTTAAAATGTTAATGAACAATTATGTTAATTTGATTACTAATGTATATGTATGGTATTTTGAGCTTCCTCATACATGTGAAACCTGCACAATGATAAAGGAAGACTGCAGAAGAATTGATACATTTAAAGTATGGTGCTGACAAAGCTTATTGAAAGTACTAAGGACTGCCGTAAGAAGAAATAATAAGTAGTTCGAGAATGCTCCTTCGAAGCAAGGATCCCAAGATGGGCAAGTTCACAGGCAAGACTAGTCCTTGGAAAAAGACATCATGCTTGCTAAAGTAGAAAGGGACAGTGTTGAAGAAGACTTTTTGTGAGATATTAACAATGGCTGCAACAGTAGCCTAAAATAGAACAATTGTGAGAGTGGCATGCGCCAGACAGTGTTTCCATCTATTGTACACAAGGTTGCTATGAGCCAGAATTGTGTAACAGCAACAAGACTATAGTGCTTCCTTTATGCCAAGCACTCTTTTGTTTAATCATTTTATTGGGGGCTCATACAGCTCTTATCACAATACTAAATCACAATACATTTGTACATTTGTTGCCATCATCATTCTCAAAACATTTTCTTTATATTTGAGCCCTTGTTATCATCTCATTTCCCCCCTCCCCCTCCCATACGAACCCTTGGTAATTTATAAATTATTATTTTTTCACTTCTTACACTGACCGGTGTCTCCCTTCGCCCACTTTTCTGTTGTCCGTCCCCCTGGGAGGGGGGTTATAAGTAGATCATTGTGATCTAGTTCCCTTTTCTCCTTCCACCTTCCCCTTCCCCTCCTGGTATGGCTACTCTCATTGTTGGTCCTGAAGGGTTTATCTGTCCTGAATTCCTTGTGTTTCCAGCTCTTATCTGTACCTGTGTACATGCTCTCGTCTAGCCAGATTTGTAAGGTAGAATTGGGGTCATGACAGTGTGTGTGTGTGTGTGTGTGGCGGAGGGTGGGGATGGGGAGGGCATTAAAGAACTAGAGGAAAGTTGTATGCTTCATTGTTGCTACACTGCACCCTGACTAGCTTTTCTCCTCCCTGTGACCCTTCTGTAAGGGGGTGTCCAGTTGCCTACAGATGGGCTTTGGGTCTGCACTCTGTACTCCCCCCTCATTCACATTGATATAGTTTTTAGTTCTGGGCCTTTGATGCCGGATAACTGATTCCATCGACACCTCATGATCACATAGACTGGTGTGCTTCTTCCATGTGAACTTTTTTGCTTCTCAGCTAGATGGCCGCTTGTTTGACTTCAAGCCTTTAAAATCCCAGACACTATATCTCTTGATAGCTGGGCACCATCAGCTTTCTTCGCCACATTTGCTTATGCACCCATTTTGTCTTCACTGATAGTGTCAGGAAGGTGAGCATCATGGAATACCAGGTAATTAGAACAAAGTGTTTTTGGATTGAGGGAGTACTTGAGTAGATGTATGCTACCTTGATACTTAACATATAAATATATGTATATCAATCTATTTCCCTATCATATATAAATATATTTACATATGTACATGCCTGTATTTAGACCTCTATAAGTGCCCTTTGCCTCCTAGTTCTATCCTCTATTTCCTTTTACTTTCCTCTTGTCCCACTATCATGTTCGGCCTTCATTCGGCTTTCAGTAATTCCTCTGGGTTACATTGCCCTTGATCAAGCCCTGCTTGGCATCTTTCGCCCTCCTCCTCATCGATTTTAGATTACTTGTTCTCTTGTCCCTGGGTTTGTTAACACCCACTTCCTTTCCCGCCTCCCCTGCCTCCCCTCTCCCATTTCCTCCCCACCTCCCCTTCCAACCTTCAATCCAATTGTTTTCTACTCCGGATTGTTTATCCCACCTATCTTATAAATAGCCATGCAGAGACAATAATAAGCACAAAAACAAGGCAGAGCAAAAGAAAATAACAAATCAAGGACCCCAAAAGAAAGCCTATAAATAGTTCCAGGTCTGTTGTTGACCTTTAGGGGTGTTTTCTGGTTGAGTCTGATGGGGTGCCTTGTCCTCTATGCCAAGCACCCTTAACACATTTAATCTTGTGAGGGCGGGATTTTCTTGCTTGAGGAAAACCCAGAGACGTGACTTAGGGATTCAGATACTGTAGTTCAAAGTGTCTGTTCTTAGCCACTGTCTCTTACTCTTAGTGTAAAACCTTTTGGTTCTTTTTCTTGTCTGCAGACTAACAATTAAGATCCTAAACATGGCATTCCGTGATCCTGAGAGCTTGTTTGGAGGTTCTAGCAGGGGAACAACCGCTTCTTTACCCTCAACTGAATGACAGAAGGTTGACCTCTTCAACCAAACAGCCTTTCTGCGGGAAAGATGCAGACTGAGCAGTGAGGGAAGAGGGGATACCCGGCTAGCCAGCCAGATCAGCCAAATCAACTGATTTATGCTTTGTTTTTAGGATCTCTTGATCTTTTTGATGCTACAAGTTCTAGCCATTTTAATTTGCTTTTAGTATGTCCCATCTGCCTGCTCCCCAATCACCTAACAAATTTCTGCTTATTTTATGAAGCTCACTTCTGGTGGTATCTCTGAAGTTTTTCTGAACTGTTTACCTTTGTTCCTCTCTCTACTCAGTAAAGAGTTGACAATATAATGGGGGAGACAACTACAGATAATTGTATTAGTGATGTGTTAAGTATAATAAGAAAGATCATTTTAAAAGTATGGTATAGTTAAATATTTTGGCCCTATAACCCAAAGTTAGTAGTTTGATGCTAAATCTCAATTACAGATAGACCAGTGTATACAGATATATCAGTATTTGATAGCTTAAGAAGTAAAATATTTTCTACAGAAATGAATATAATACTTCTCTTGAATCGCATTTTGTATTTCATCATTTCTTCCCAAGACCTCAAAATCATGAAAGGGTTTATTTGCTTATTTTTTTATATAAACTTTTGGGAAATGTGAAAATAGATTTCTAGGACTTAGGCAAATAAAGCTTCTGTTAAAATGGAGAGTTTATTGAAGAAACAAAAGAATCTAGGATTGGCCATTACCTTATAAAGACTTGCCAAAGTAGTACTGAGGGCCAGCTTAAATGAATGCTTTTCCTAGAAGATGCATTCTGTGAGATGAAAGGAGGGAAGAAGGAAGGTGTTTGCAGGCTTCCTGAAGTATGCTGGCTGGCTGGCTTTTGAAGTCAGCTCAGAATAAGCAATAAACATGATTAAAATTTTTTTTTTCAAAATAAGCACTCTGGCCTGCATCTTTGGCTGCAGTGTTTTCATATGTCGTGCACATCGTTCTTTTGAGCTTCACAGATTTGATATATTTAGGTAATGAATTTTCTATCTCTCTCTTATTTGCAAGCTTCTTGCCCGACTTGAAGGTCGAAGTTCCTTGAAAGAAATGGAACCATATCTGTTTGCCGATGAAGAATCGCCTGTGCATGGTAAATAGAAAAACTTAAACCCACAATTTAAGTTTTATAAAACTAACTTTATATTATTCACATACTCTTAGCAAGAAGTTATGTAGTTAAACGGTATCATTTTAAGCCACATATCTTTAATCCTTCCTTTATTTGTATTAGATGAGATGAATTTTGGCCATCGAGGTAAATCTTAGGAGCCTTAATGGTGTGCTGTGGGTTACATGTTGGGCTACTAACCCACAGGTCAATTGAAACCACTCTACAGGAGAAAGATAGGCTTTCTGTTATTGAAAATATTTATAGACTCGGAAACTGTAGCGTGTCTCCACTCTGCCCTACAGGCCTCTATGAGACAGTTTACTTCAGCCACCGGGGCTTCTTTTTGTGTGTTTGTGTGTGTGTGTGTTAATATTGTCCAAAGGGGCAAGGGGCAGTCACCTGCCACGCTATAAATTGCTTTGACGCAGTGGGTTTCTATTTGATTCTGCTTTACCTTTCTCTTTTTGTCGATATAGTTTCTATTTGGTAAAGTATCATTCTTGTACTTACCTAAGATTCAACTTAATAATATTACTTCCTATGGAGAGAATGGAGAGATAGTTCATAGTAACATGGTTGATCAAAAATTGTCTTTTATTATTGATAGCTCAGAAGGATTTTTTCTAACATTCTACTGTATTATTGGTAATATTGAAAGTTTTAGAACCATTCCCAAATTTGAACTCTTTTATATATGATTTTTATAGATATGTTTACTGTTTATTAGAGATTAGTGCTTTACAAACATAGGAATTCTGGTAAATTCTATTTCACACAATTTCCCCACACATCCCTAAAAAGGTCATTTATTATCATTGTATACTTTGCATTATCTCCATTTTGATTCCATAAGAAACTACACACTCCAGGGGGAAGAACAACAAAAACTAGAGGGGAACTGAGACAGTGGTTGGTGTGAGATATGAAAATAATAATAATCTATAATCTATCAAGGGGCCACGAGGGTCGGGGTGGGGGGAGGGAAAAAAGAGGAGCTGATCCCAAGGGCTCAATAAAAAATAAATGTCTAGAAAAGAATGGTGGAAATATACATACAAATATGTCTGTGATACAATTGATGTATGGATTATAACAAGAGTTGTAAGAGCCCCAAATAAAATGGTCTAAAAAAAATAGAAACTACACACTCTTCTATAAAATACTATGTATCTGCTGGTTAAAGATTTTTCTATACACTTCAGACTCTGTATATTACAAACCTTGTTTTTCATTACTAGTACATACCAAAGAACACATTCATATTATATATATATGATATATACACACACACACATATATGTATGTATATATGTATATATATATATATATCTCATACTTCTTCCAAGTACTTCCCGAGTCAGGAACCAAAACTGCACAAGGCAGTTTGAGTAGTGTCCAGCATAAGAGTAAACGTGTGGAGGGGAAATTGAAATAGGAAAAGACAGTGATCCTAACTGATTGTGGTTAAAATATCTTGCTTTTGCAGATTTAACCCCCAAAAATATGATCATGTAAGCAAATTGATAGGATCCTTCTCATATCTTTTCTGGGTGGGGCGAGGTGCTCTGTTACATATACTTCATTAACATTTTTAATAAATCTGTCTGAACTTCTATTTTGTGCTCTGCCATCTTCAAATGTAACTTTTCTCTTGTGGTCTGGGATGTTTGTAGTTACCCATACAAGTTTCTACATCTTTATTTGCACCAACAAAAAGGATAGAAGAAAGAGCATAAGGCTTGCATACTTCATATCCACTCAGGTCTCATTGTTGTTAACCTAGTACCTTAGCCACACTTGACTGTTGTAGAGACTAAAGAAACAGGTGATCATGTCACAACTGAAATCATATTGTGTAACCATGTTATAACTTAAAACTTCTTTAAATGCATTACCTTTATTGGGGTAGAAAGGTCATATTCTCTGCCACAGCCTGCCATTTTGGCAACTAAAATAGGTATGTAGACACGGCCTTTCCATGGGATTCATTTTTACTGTGCTATTCCTGTATGAGCTCAGACTTTAGTATCTCAGTGCACAGAGAGTTTTTCCATCAGATCTGAATGTGGCTCCTTATGATCCAGCAACCTGTAATTAAAAGACAAATCATGTGCCCGTCCTCCTCTCCAATGCACACACCGGACACAACATCCAGTGATGGAAGAGAACAGACTAACCACAATAAAGACGCCTTCATGTTTCCAAACAAGCAGTCGTCTGAGATGTCAGCTAAGTCCACATGGAAGAAACACCCCAACGTCCATGACCCAAGAATTCTAAATTATATCACCCAAAGCCAAAGGAGGGAATAGTATCAGAGCTTAAATTGTGAGATTCTGGTTGGCAGAAGATTATGGATCACATTGGAAGCCCAAAATATATTTGTGAGATCTACACAGGAATAAGCTTCTAGTGACTTCCCTCTAACCATAATTGAGGGATGGGAATAAACTGGTTACCAGAGAGTATTGGACAGATTACTATAGTAGATTAAAATGATAAACCTAACTTAAACAGTTAAACCTTGTCACTTGATCTGGGTTTTTTTGTGATGTATTTTGTCACTGTGGTAGCCTTGAATTTTGTGTGTTTTTCTGATTTCTGGTGTATGAAACCCAGGATTGAGGAGCCTATAGAGACAATAGTTAGAATATGATTCTTGGGGAGTATGGGGGTGGGGGGAACAGGGGAGTGGGGATTGAGGGGAGCTGATATCAAGGAGTCCAAGAAGAAATGTTTTGAAACTGGTAGCAAGTGTATAATACTATTTGATGTGATTGAACTATGGAATGGTATGATGTCTGGATTAGCTCCTAATAAAATTATTTGGAAAAAATATCCCATTCAGAAAAGGGGAATATGAAAAATATGAAGGGAAATTTAAAAGTTGGTGGGAAAATCTTTAGCCATTTTGAACCAGAAGTGGAAGGAAAGGAAAGCGGCTTTTAAGAAGTAGTCTAAGCAGGAGATAGGACTGGCCTCTAGTCTTTCTTCTACCAGGCAGCTCTAGGCCAGCTGGTGCTAGGCCAGCAGCCAAGATCAGACGAAGGATTGGCCACTTTCTACCCAAACCTCCAGAGAGGACTGGGCGGAGTGAAGAGGCAAGGAAATAAAGTCTTCCTACTTAGGAAACATGGGAAAAGGCCATTGTCTTTTAATTTCACTTTCCCATGAACTTTTTGAAGCCCTCATATGTCACAGTGGACCGTAATAATGGTTGAATCCTGCCAGGAAGGAATTGTGAAAACTCCGCGTCCTGGCAATAAGGTAAGTTCTTAGGTTAGCCCATCCTGTGCCCCTTGCCCTGCCTTCTGGGAGTTTCTTCCTTGCTCATTATTCGTTCTGGCCAGTTGTAAGGTGAGCATTTGGAAATATGCCTTTGAGAGTGCTGTGTAGTTTTTGTAGTCTGCTTTCTGGACCCAGGATTTGCTTTAAGAGTTAAGCAAAGTAAGGTTTTACAGGCAAAAACCAGAGTTGTAATTACGTTAAGAAAAATAAGTTCTCATAATAGTCATAAGAGGGTTTTTGATTTGTCTATTTTTATCTAGTTTCATTTTTCACGCTCAAAACCAAACACACCCTGATCAAAACTCACTTCCATTAAGTGGATGCCGATTAATAGCACCCTATAGGACAATATAGAACTTCTCCATGAGTTTTTGAGGGTGTAAAGCCCAGTGTTTTCCCCTCAGAGCTGCTTGTGGTTTTGAACTGCTAACCTTGCAGATGGCAGCTCAACTTGTAACCATTCCGCCTCCCAGGGTTCCAATTAACAGATAATGACCCACTAAGAGGATAGAACTGCTCCTGTGGGTTTCAGAGACTAACTTTAGGGACTTTCCCCTATGGAGCAGCTGGTATTGGTGAACTGTAGACCTTAATATTAGCAGCCCAATTCATAGCCACTCGTGACCAAATGCTGGTGTTTCATAAGTCATTCACTGCCATTGAGTCAATACTTGTTTGGGCTGGGTCCAGACCAGGCAGCTCCCACCCCCTCTCCAGCCTCTCAGGAAAACGGATGACCTGCTGGACTATGAAGCCCCTGCCCCCAGCATTACAAGGAGCTTCTCTCCAGGCCAGGCATGTGCGGCCCCTTCCCCCAGCATTCCAGGAAACGAGTTTGCAAAAACTTGATTTCCCACAGAGCACAGCTGCAGCACTAAAAACCTCCCTTCCTCTTATCAGCACATAATTCCTTGACTCGGGCCCTATATATGTCCCACCACCTCACTGCCAGGTGCGATTTCCCTAACCTAACTCCTTGGGTTGCGGAATCTGCCCAGGAGTTCCTCCCTTAGTAAAGCCATCCTTTACTTTTCATTCCTGACTGAGCCCTGTCTCCTTTCTGCGCCTCCGCCTCCACCTTTTGGTGCTGAAACCCGAGACTGGCATGAGGGGCCTACTTTTGTGTTTAGGCCTCCTTCTGGCCAGTGCGTTGCCCCATCATCTGCTTCCACAGACCTCTGAAGCTTGTCTGCATAAGCACGTTTCTGGTCAATATTTCTGTGCATGTTCATTCTGTCTCGTTAAAGTCTTGTTAGCCACTCCAGACACCAAGGACCAGGAAACTCATGAGATCATAGGGTCCCCAAAAGGCTGGAAAGCTAGGAAGTTGGAGGCGCCCCGCTGGCGGGGTTATTATGCCAACCCTAGTACTAAAAGGAGCTGGAAATAACTGCCTTTCCCCAAAAGGGGTGCTATGATAAGGTCAGTTTCTCCTGTCTACCTTTTCTTCCTTCATGTAGCCTCCAGCCCTTTGTCTCTGTTTACTTCCTGGGATTTCTGCCACTGACAGGACTGCTGGCACTGGGCCTGGCAGTCACTGCACCTTCCAACTGGACTAAAGCACAGAGGATGAGTCTGAGCTTCATCTACTGGTGTGTGTGCTTTGTATTTGTAGCTCTGCGGTGTCTGCTCCCAGAACTACTCTAAGGCTTTCCTACTTCCTCCTTTCCTTACCCTGAACAAAGGTCTCTGAGTGCCCTCCCTCCATTTTTATCGGCCACAAGGCAAGGCCCCTCCCTCTTCTTAGCTCCCCAGGTGTCTCTCTCACTGAACCAAGGTCCCTGTCGGGTAAAACTTCAGGCCTGCACCATGGAACCTACCTGTTCCAGAGAGTCCAGGACTTTTTCCCCCTGGAGTCCTAACTCTGACCGGGACGCCTCTCAGGGTTACCAGGCCACCTCCTGACTGACGGGTGTGGACGGGGACCAGGAGACGTCCTTCTACTCTGCCTGTACGCCCTGAAGTTTGAGACACAGTGGAAAGCACCGTCTCTAAGCCTCCCAAAGACAGACTCTTTCAAGACTTGCTTCGCCACACAATTGGAATTTACATCTCTTGAGCTGGGGACTGACTGTTGGTGACCTAACTGTTGGTGACCTGACTTGCTGTTGGCTGCCCCTGCCAGAGAATCTGAATCTCTACAAAGGACTACCTGGCAGCCCTCAAGACTTGAAGGACTGCCAGTGCCTCACAACTGTCTAACATTTGAATTGTACTGAGCTATTTGTACTGCTTTATAATTTAACTGTTTATTTCTTGTGTTATATATCTATTTGTATAACTGCATCATAATTTAACAACTGTTTATTTCTTGTGTTTATCTATCTATCTAAATATATATTTATAAAATTATTAGCAATCTGGTTTTATCTCTCTAGAGAACCCTAACACACTCAGTCACCTACTGATATTAAAAAGAAACTACAGAAAGCCAAGGATGGCCTCAGACTCCCGTCGTGACCTGGTAAATATGGCATTTAAAGTTTTTAATATCTAAGAAGAACAGGCTGAGGCAGTACGTGAGTCTGGAGCCCACCAGCAGGCTAGTTGGTAAGCCTAGGCATTGGTTGCCATTCTCAGGCCCGCTGGAGGAAAGGGTCAAAAGATATCAGGAAGTAACTCCAACCATTCCTCTAACTGTCCACCACCTGAACTTTGCTTTAAATGTGGTCAAGAGGGGCACTGGGCTAAGCACTGCCCGCAGCCCTGACTACCCAGTAAGCCTTGCCTGGTGTGCAGTCACCAGCGCCACTGGAGAAGCAACTGCCCTTCGGTGCCTAGCCACAGAGGGACACTCCCTCCAAACCCTGTCCTGCCATTGGCACTGCTGGGTCTGCCACCAACGACAATTGAAGATGCCCGACTCAATGAACCCGGTGACCCTCGCTGTGCCTCTGGTGGCAATCAAGGTAGTGGGCAAATCTGTCTCCTTTTGGGTAGACACGGGAGCTGCCTTCTTAATTCTTCCTTCTCGGGCCGCTTCTCCTTCTCGGTCACAGTTATGGGTATAGATGGCAAGCCCTCAAAACCTTTAGTAACTCCTTTGTTTCTCACTTGTTTTTAATGTCCTGCGTCGTTACTGGGTAAGGATCTCCTTTCTAAGTTGGGAGTTAGTCTTCAGTGGAACAGTTTGCTACCCACTTCTCCTTCCTGATTTTCCTTTTTGCTAACGCTTTCCACCACTGAAGCCCCACTCGCAACCTCCTCCACTCTACTGCCACACTATATTAATCCAGAAGTGTGGAACACTTCCCGACCTGTTGTTGCAAATCATCACCAACCTGTTTTTATTTACCTTAAAGACCCTTCCGCTTTCCCATCTTGCCCCCAGTTTCCAATCTCCCTCACTCACTGTAATGTAATGGTCTGAATCTCATCATTTCAACACCTCCTAACTAGCCAACTCATTGTGCCTGCTCACTCTCCGTACAACAAGGCAAAACTGGTCCTACAGCCTAGTACAGGGCTAACGCCTTATCAATGGAACCGTAGCCCCTATCCACCCTGTAGTTCCTAACCCCTACACTCTTCTGTCTCGTATTCCACCTGATACCACCCATTTTACTATACTCGACTTAAAAGATGCTTTCCTTACAATTCCTTTGGACACCACCTGCCAGTTTCTGTTTGCCTTCACTTGGGAGGACCCAGACACTGGAACTGCCTCCCAGTACACGTCCCTTTTGCCTCAGGGTTACTGCAACTCGCCTCATCTGTTCAGCCTAGTGCTAACCACCGGTCTCTTACACTGTCCCCTCTCACCATCCAGTTTGCTACAGTACATGGATGATCTACTGCTGTGCAGCCTGTCTGAAACCAGTTCACTGGAACACACAGCCCAATTCTAAAACTTCCTAGTTTCTAAAGGCTATCAAGTGTCACCACGAGCTAAAGACCAGCTCTCTCACACAACTGTTACCTACTTAGGCCTGCAGCTCACTCCCACCTCCCAGGAACTCACCACAGATCGTCGCCAGGCAGTGAGGGAGCTCCAAGCTCCAGAAACCACAGACCAAATACTTTCTTTCTTAGGCTTTGTAGGATTTTTCACACTGGATTCCTAATCTTTCTTCATTAGCTAAACCTCTTTACAAAGCCGCTAAGGCAGCCCCTGTTGTCTCCCTAGATTCCCCCCAGTTAGTCAAAGCTGCCTTTAACAAACTCCAGCCTGCTCTCCTTCACTCACCCACCTTCATCCTTTAAACCTGGATGCTCCTTACACCTTCCATGAGAGTGACCTAGTCCTCTGCTATGTCCATGACCAAAAACAACAGTTCTGTAAAAAATGGCCAGGTACATATCTAGGGTGTGCATATTCCTCATGTACACTTCATGTGTAACAGTAAACAGGTCGATCACGCCCGAGCAGTCGCTGGAAATTCTCTTAAGTGATGCCCTATCCTGAATTCATCTTAGAGATTATCAGATATACATTCCCACCCTGGTATCCAAAGTGGGGAAAAGGTGTCAAAGGAGGTCTTTATCAAAACACTGTCGAGTCGTATCCTTCCACCACGTTAACAGTCCATAGATAAAATATGTTCTGTTTCCTTACCTGCCAAAAAGTATTGATGAAATAGCCAAAGAAATTCAGGATAAAGGACTTAACCTGTTAACCCAGCTTAAAAAAGAGGATAACAGCCCTCACTCCTTGAAGCGGGTAAAGCTTACCCAAGAAGTAGTCTTCTTGTTAAATGCTTCCAAAATAGAAAATTGATCCTGCTTTATCTGCACCTTCCTCATACATCCACTATTGGCAGCATTTGCGATAAACTCCCTCCCTTGTGGCAAAACCAGCAGCTCTTGTCCTGTTATCATTCCTAACATACCATTATTTGCTCCCGAAAGCCATGTTAACATCAGCTACACCCTGTGGTATCTACCATCCACAACACAGGCCCAGAGCCTACCCCCCAATCACGCCCAAAACATTACAGGCTCACTTAAAGCCCCCCTAGGAACCCTCTGGTGCAATGGAACCCTAACAAAATGCCTCAATACCTCCATTTGCACCCCTTGCCTCCCAGTCACTGTCTTTCCAACTCTCAGTGTAACGCCAGGAGGAATTTTGAAGTCTGTGGGACCTGTACACTCACTCCGGCTCTCAAACCAAGTGAGCAGTTTTCCTACCAGCGCTGGTAGGACTCAACTTCGCCTCCTCCTTAACCACAGCCAGTATGTCCAGAGGAGCAATAGGACAAACCAAGATGTAGTCCCAAACCTTCAATGACAAAATACAACTCATGATGGATTCCACTTTTAACTCGCTTGTCTCCCTCCAGAAAGAACTGACATCCTTAGCCCAAGTCACCCTGAAAAACCGCCGAACCCTTGACTTATTAATAGCAAAGGGGGAACATGTATGTTTTTAAATGAAGAATGTTCATATTATATTAATGAATCAGGTGTAGTTGAACAAAATGTTAAAGCACTCCGCACCATGGCCAATGAAATCAGAAAACGTCGGTGTAGCACCACCAGCTCCTCATGGTTTCAAAATCCTGTCATGACCTGGATTATGCCCTTTGTCTGGCCTCTGATACTAATCTGTACTGTTAATTTTAGCTCCCTGAGTGTTTAAATTTTTGGAGGAACAAATGAAAGACATCTCCAAACTAACCTTCAATGAGCTCTTACTTCACCCTTCAGCCTGAGCCCTGAACCTTCAGACTCTTAATCCCTCCCCTTATTGCCCTAGCTCAGTAGGAAGTAGTTAAAGACAGAACTCTACACCCATTACCACTAAGAGTATTGGATGCTTGGACCGGATCCAATGCTTGGACCGGACCTAAACGAGTTTGCAAAAACAAGATGATTTCTTACAGACCACATCCTGACTCAGATCCTGGAGCTGTAGCACCAAAAACCTCCCTTTTACCAACATATAATTCCTTGACTCGGGCCCTATATATGTCCCACCACCTCACTGCCAGGTGCGCCTTCCCTAACCTAACTCGGGTTGCGGAATTCACTGGGGAGTTCCTCCCTTAATAAAGCCATCCTTTACTTTTCATTCCTGACTGAGCTCTGTCTCCTTTCTGTGCCTCCGCCTCCACCTCTCATCAACTTCTGTCCTTCTTCATTATTATTTTTCTTCCTCAGTATTTCTTTGCTGTTCATAATCCATTAAGTCTTTATCTGCCAAATCCCTATCCTTGTGATCCTCCCCATCAGTGATACCAGTTTATGTACTGCAACATTGTATGTAGCATATGCTGCTAATGTAAAAGTGGCTTTTTAAAAAGCAGATAGCCATAACTGTGTCTCATATTACTCAAATATAGCATAAACCAAGGGCTACTTGTACTTACCACATACTTCCTTAGTTAATATATGAGTTCCAAAAGCCCTTTTTAAAACATGTAGGTAAACATCCTATCAATTGACACAAGAAAAGCATGTGTAAAAAGTTCAACATTTCTCCTGATGAAAACAAACAAAATAGGAATTGAAGGAACATTCTTCGACACGATAAGCACATATCTACAAAAATAACAGCTAAAATGACACAGAAAACGAAAGCATCTCCCTGTGACTGGGAACCAGACAAGGATAGACTTTATCACCACTCCCATTCACCGCTGTGCTAGAAATCTTAGCCTGAGCTATTAGACACAAATAGGAAATTAAAAGTCTCCCAATTGATAAAAAAAATAATTCTATTTGTAGATGAAATGGTCCAGTTACAGAAAATCCCAAAGACGCTTCAAGAACACTGTTGGAACTAAGTATTCAGCAAAGTGGCAAGGTACAAGATCAACATAAAGAAATCAATTGTATTACTAACAAAGGGAGCTCTAAAAAGGAATCAGGAAAACAATACTATTTATAATAGCCACCCATAAGAGGAAATAAACCAAACTGACTGCCATCAAGTTGATTCCAACTCATAATAGCCATGTCGGATAGAATAGAACGACCTCTGTGGGTTTGTGAGAAAGTAACTCTTTATAGGAGTAGAAAGCCTTTTTCCTGTGGAGAGGTTGATAGTTTCCAACTTGACTTTGCAGTTAGTAGACCAACTTGTAACCACTGAGCCACCAGGGCTCTTTGTAGTCACTGTAGTACAAGTGAAATGGTTTGCATCTGTGGTTTTGCTGTTAATATTTCTAATGGCTAAACATCTTTTAATATATGTGGCTACTTGTATATCGTGAAATGTATATTCAAGTTCTTTTGTCCATTTTATTTTTTAAAATTTAATCTTTATTATCATTCATTGTCTGATTTATTTTTTAAACATATGGATACATAATTCATATATCATACAACTCAGTGATTTAAATATATTAAAGAAAGCTGTGCATTCAGCACCACAGTCAATTTTAGTATATTTTCTGCCTTTTAAAATCTATTATTATTAACCCATTTCCTCCCAAACTCCCCTGCATAACCCTAAGAAACTGTTAATCTAATTGCTGTCTCTTTAGATTTCCCTATCCTTTTTTTAATTTTATTTATTTTTTATTTTTTAACATTTTATTAGGGCCTCATACAACTGTTATCCCAATCCATACACACATCAATTGTGTAAAGCGCATTTGTACATCGTTTCTCAAAACATTTTCTCTCCGTTGAAACCCCCGACATTAGGTCCTCATTTTTCCCCTCCCTCCCCGCTCCCCCCTCCCGCATGAGCCCTTGATAGTTTATAAATGGGTATTTTGTCATATCTTGCCCTGTCCGATGTCTCTCTTCACCCACTTTTCGGTTGTCTGTCCCCCAGGGAGGAGGTCACACACAGTTCCATGTAATCGGTTCCCTCTTTCCTACCCATTCTCCCTTTACCCTCCCTGTTTTGCCACTCATACCACTGGTCCTATAGGGCTCATCCGTCCTGGATTCCCTGTATTTTCAGTTCCTATCTGTACCAGTGTACCTCCTCTGGTCTAGCCAGTCTTGCAAGATAGAATTCGAGTCATGGTAGTGGGAGCGGGGAGGAAACCTTTAGGAACTAGAGGAAGGTTGTATTTCTCATCATTGTTACATCGCACCCTGACTGGCTCATCTCCTCCCCGAGACCCCTCTGCAAGGGGATCTCCAGTGACCTACTAATGGGCTTTGGATCTCCACTCTGCACTCCCCCCATCATTCACTATGGTAAGATTTTTTGTTCTGATGATGCCTTACACCTGATCCCTTCGACACCTCGTGGTTGCATAGGCTGGTGTGCTTCTTCCATGTGGGCTTTGTTGCTTCTGAGCTTGATGGCCGCTTGATTACCTTCAAGCCTTTAAGACCCCAGACGCTATACTTTTTGATAGCCGGGCACCATCAGCTTTCTTCACCACATTTGCTTATGCACCCATTTGTCTTCAGTGATCCGTTTGACACCCCGTGATCACACAGGTTGATATGTTGTTCCATGTGGAGATTTCCCAATCCTATGTTTCATATAAGCCACAATCATTGAAAAATAATGAAAACAGATTAAGACACAGGAAAAACCTCAGTCCGAAAGATAGCAGAGAGTAATAAAAGCTAGAAAAGTTAAAAATTGATCAAGATAGAAAACCAATGGTAAGATGTTATATTTTAACTGTATCTGTAGCAATCCATTTCCATTGCACTCTGCACAAGATTATTCATATCCTTAGTTAGTGTACCTAGGGACGCCAATGGAGGGGCTCTGTAAATGGATTTTGGGTTTCACTGTCATCCACAGCCTTCTGCAGGTGAGATGCTCAGAATTTAAATCCTGATCTTGGATGATATTATTGATAATCCTTTGAGCACACTGGTAAGTGTCCTTCCATGTGGACCTCGCTGACACCTCACTGAGACTTTGTTTTAAGATAAGCTTTTAGAACCTCATATTCTATCTGATAGCCAGGGCACCATCTGATTTCTTTACAACACTGCTATAACACTCATATCTTCAGAGATCATGAATCAAGTATGTAAGACCGCAGAATAAGAAACTAGTGTTCTTACATTAGGGTTTATGATTAAGTGCCAGCTCAAGATCCATGCATACATTATCAGTTTATATATGTCCCTTGTCTACTTTAGAGACAGCATTATGAGTTTCTTGAGAATAATATAAATAATTTTCATGGGACATTTGGAATTCAAATAATAGTATTAATTTAGCCAAGAGTATAGAATTTAAAATATTATTGAGAAAGCCTTTACGCATTTTGTGATTGGCTTGTCTTTTTGCTGTTAAGTTGTCAAAGTTTTATCTATATATATTGATGATTAGATTCTGACTTAAGATAGTCTCCTGGTCAGTAGCTTGTGTTTTCACTTTTTTTGTAAAGCCTTTTGATGACTGGCTCATTTTGTGGGGGGGCGTTGTTTGTTTGTTTGTTTTTCCTATCCTTCATGCTAGTTGATAGTTTCTTCTCACAGGTGAAATTTAATTATTTAATTATTTAAATGTAATATTTTTTATTGTGAAATAATACATATATGAAGTTTGTCATTTTAGCCCTTTGGTGCTATTGTTTGAACCATTTCTTTGTATTCACTTATACATATCCATTTTGGCAAATTGTTTTAGATTTTTTGTTCTTTTACATTAAAGTAAATATATTTGTAAACATTTTTTAAAGTGTTTCTTTCTATAATCTAATTGTTGCTATGCTCCTACTGCATTTTGTCTGACATTTAAATTTTTTAAACAGGTGATATTCTTGAATTTCATGGTGCAGAAGGAACGGGGAAAACAGAAATGCTGTATCACTTAACATCACGGTGTATACTTCCAAAGTCAGAAGGTGGACTAGAAATAGAAGTCTTATATATTGACACAGATCACCATTTTGATATGCTACGGCTTGTTACAATACTTGAACATAGACTGTCCCAAAGCTCTGAAGAGATAATAAAATCTTGCCTTCGAAGATTCTTTTTAGTCTACTGCAATAGCAGCTCCCAGTTGCTTTTCACCCTTTACTCACTGGAAACTTTGTTTTGTAGCCATCCCTCCCTCTGCCTTTTGATTTTAGATAGCTTGTCAGCTTTTTATTGGATAGACCGAGCCAATGGAGGAGAAAGTGTTACTTTACAGGAGTCCACTCTGAAGAAATGTTCTCAGTTCTTACAGAAACTCGTGAACGAGTACCGCTTAGTTCTTTTTGTATCGACACAAAGCATCATGCAAAAATCCTCAGACTCAACAGAAGGACCTCTCTCTGCCTCTAAGAGTTCAAGTTGTGAGGACATAAACTACAGACCCTATCTGTGCAAGGCATGGCAACAAATGGTAAAGCACAGAATATTTTTTTCCAAGCAAGATGATCCTAAAAGGAGCAACCAATTTTCCTTAATTGCACGTCACTTAAAAAGTAACAGTCTTAAAAAACATTTTTTCATTATTGGAGAAAGTGGGGTTGAATTTTGTTGATATGTATCATAAATCAGTCTTTTGCAGGATGTTATAAACCTTATTAAAAGTCTTTTATAAGCTAAAGTGTTTTTTTTCTTCTAAAGTTTTATACTCCAGGGGAATGAACACAATAGTATTTCTATATAGAATGGATTTCATAAACTTATACAGGAAAACTTCAGACTTATTTTTCTTGGTTATTGAAGACTAATCAAAATATGAACTACTGAATTTGTTCTAAAATTTAGTAATATATACATTTCAGCCGAAATAAAATACATACTTAGTATACAGTGTCACTTTTCGAAATTCAGCGTAAAAACTTTTCTAATTACTATTTAGGAAAGTTCAAATGCAGTGTTAATCTATCATAGTAACTTTAGCAAACTGACTTTGGAAAAAATTTAAATAGACCTTTTATTTCTACATAAGGTATGAGTCAAGGCCACTCATACCTCTCACTAACATTGTTATGTATGTGTCAACCCAACACTGCACCCTATGGTTCTGATGTCATATATGCCTCCACCCTTCCTTACAAGTTTTGACACCACTACTTCACTGGATTCTATAACTCATTGCAGTGACCACAGAGAACTCACAGACCACACTAACAATTATGTTTTATTAGGGAAATTGCTGGTGTGTTTGGTGCTGTCATGTCAGTTCTAATTCATAGTGATCAACCCTGTGTACAACGCAAAACAGCACACTGCCTCGCCCGTTCCACCCTCACAATTGGTCTTAGGTTTGAACATATTGCTGCAGCCACTGTGTCAATCTATCTTCTTGGGAGTCTTCCTCTTTTTCGCTGCCCCTCTACTTTTCCAAGCATGGTGTCCTTCTCCAGTGACTGGTCTCTCCCTGTAACATGTCCAAAGTCTACTCCTACACTTAGTCTTGTCATCCTTTCTTCTAAAGAGAATTCTGGCTTAACTTTTTCAAAGACAGTTTATTCTTTTGGCAGTCCGTGGGACTTTAATATTCTTCACCAGCACGGTCATTCAAATGCATTATTTCTTTGTCCTTTCTTATTCAATGTCTAACTTTCACATGCATAAGAGATGACTGAAAGATCATGGCTTGGGTCAGGTGCACCTTAGTTCTCAAACTGATAGCCTTGCTCTGCAACACTTTACAGAGGTCTTGTGTAGCAGATTCGCCAAGTGCACCTTTTCTTTTGTTCTCTTAGATGCTGCTTCCGTGAGCATTGATTGTGGACCCAAGCAAGATGAAATCCTTGACAGCTTCAATCCTTTTTCCCATTTATGATGTTATCTATTGGTCCTGTTGTGAGGGTTTTTGGTTGTCTTTATGTTGAGTTGCAATTCATACTGAAGGCTGCGGTCCTTGATTTTCCTCAGAGTGCTTCATCCCGCCTCACTTTTAGCAAGCAAGGTTGTCTTATTTGCATATTTGTGTTATTTGCATATCACAGGTTATTAATAAGCATTCCTCCAGTTCTTCATATGGCCCAGCATCTCAGATTATTTGCTCAATTTACAGATTGATTAAGTATGGTGACAGGATAAACCACTGATACATACTTTTCCTGATTGTAATCCACTCAGAATTTCCTTATTCTGTTAAAAAAAACTGCTGCTTGATCTGTGTGTAGGTCACTCATGGGCACATGTAAGTGTTCTGGAATTCCCATTCTTCATGAAGCTATTCATAGTTTGTTATAATACACACAGTTAAATACTTATGCATAATCAATAAAATACAAGTAAATAGCCTTAGAATATTTTCTTCTTTAACCCAAAATCCATCTGTTGTCGGCACTGATACTCCTTTTTCCACGTCCTCTCCTGATTCCAGCTTGAATTTCTGGCAGTTTCCTGTTGGCGTACCATTGCAACTGTTGTTGAAATTCTCTTGAGCAAACCTTTACTTGGATATGATGATATTAATGGTACTATTTGATCGTCTCCACATTTTTGAGGTTACCTTTCTTTGGAATGGGTACATTATATAGATCTCTTCCAGTCAGTTGGTCAGGTAGCTGCTTCCAGATTTCTTAGCATAGGAATGATTGCTTCTAGGGCCACACTGATGTGGAAACATTTCCATTGGTATTCCATCAATTCCTGGAGGGACGTTTTTTGCTGATACCTTCAGTGCAGCTTGGACTTCTTCTTTCATTACCATACATCCTTCATACTAATTCTTGAAATGGTCTTTTTAATACAGTGAAGCCATGCATTCTTCTATCTTCTCTTGATGATTCTTACATCATTGATTATTTTGTCCAAAGAATCTTTCAATATTGGAACTCAGGCTTGATTTTTTTCTTCAGTTCTTTTAGCTTGAAATATTCTGTATTTTTTCATTTTCTAATTCATGGCTTTGCATATTTCATTATAATATGTTGTCTTCTTGAACTGCCCTTTGCAATTTTCTCTTCATCACTTTTCATCTTTTCTTTTATTTGCTTTAGCTGCTGTGAGATCAAGAGCAAGTTTCAGCCTTCTGACTCCACTTTGACCTCTTCTTTCTTCCCTGTCTTAAGGACCTTTTGCTTTCATATTTGATATTATTAATGTCATTCATCTCAAAGTCATTAATGTTTAGTGAACCAAATCTATTCTTGAAATATAATTGAAATTCAGCTGGAATGTACTCCAGGTTGTATTTTGGCTCTCGTGGATGTGTTTTAATTCATCTTCAACTTGAACTTCTATACGAACAGTGGATAGTTATTTCCACCTTCATCTCTTTTAGCTGCTGATCCTGAACTGCACCATCATCTCTTCACACTGATGTAGATAATTCCTGTGTGTTCCATGTGACAGAGCCACTTATATAGTCTTTGTTATGTTGTTGACAATAGGTGCCAGCAATGAAAATCATTCGTCTTGCAAAATCCTATCCTGTGATCTCCAACTTCATTTCTATCAAGGCTCTATTTTCCCTCTTTGTTTCCAAATTGTGTATTCCAAGTGCCAATAATTATCAATGCATTTTAATTGCATGTTTGATCATTTTCAGAGTAAAGAGGTTGGTAGAGTTCTTCAATTTCTTCACTTTAGTGATTGGAGTGTAAATTTGAATACTAGTATTAACTGGATTTCCTTGTGCTCATATTTATATTATCCTCTTGTGGACAGCATTGTATGTCAAGATCTTTTTCTTTTTTTAAAGTCATTTTATTTGGGGCTCTTACAGCTCTTATAACCATACCTCCATTTTGTCAAGCACATTTGTACATACATTACCATTATCCTTTCAAAACATTTTCTTTCTACTTGAGCCCTCGGTGTTAGCTCCTCATTTTTTATCCTCCCTCACCCACCCTTCCACCCCCATGAACCCTTGATAAATTATAACATTTTATTTTTTTATGTCTTTTTAATCATTTTATTCGCTCATACAACTCATCACAATCCATACATACATCCGTTGTGTCAAGCACATTTGTACATTTGTTGCCATCATCATTCTCAAAACATTTGCTTTCTACTTGAGCCTGTGGTATCAGCTCCTCATGTTTCCCCTCCCTCCCTGCCCCTTCCCCAATGAACCCTTGATAATTTATAAGTTATTATTATTTTGTCATGTCTTACACTGTCTGATGTGTCCCTCCACCCACTCTTCTGTTGTCCATCCACCTGGGAGGGGATTATATGTAGATCCTTGTGATGGGTTCTCCATTTCTACACCACCTTCCCTCCACCCTCCCGGTATTGGGACTCACCACTGGTCCTGAAGGGTTCATTTGTACTGGATTCCCTGTTTACAGTTCCTATCTGTACCAGAGTACATCCTCTGGTCTACCCAGATTTGTAAGGTAGAATTGGGATCATGATAGTAGGGTGGGAGTGGTGGAGCATTTAGGAACTA
>NW_022103928.1:43615942-43618309 GCF_000313985.2 Echinops telfairi
TAATAGAACGAAGTGTTCTTGTGTTGAGGGAGTACTTGAGTAGAGGCCCACTGTCCATCTGCTACCTTAATACTAAGCCTATAAATATATGCACATAGATCTATTTCCCCATCATCATATATAAATATATTTACATATGTACATGCCTATAATTAAACCTTGATAAATGCCCTTTGACTCCTAGTTCTTTCCTCTATTTCCTTTTACTTTTCTCTTGTCCCACTACCATGCTCAGCCTTTACTTGGGTTTCACTAATTCCTCTCGGTTATATTGCTCTTGATCAAGACCTACCAGGCCCCTTACACCCTTCTCACCACTGATTTTTGATCACTTGTTTTTCCTTTGTCCCTGGGTTTGTTAACACCATTTCCTTTCCCCCATCTCCCCCTCTCCTATGTCCCCCGTGGAACCATCGGTCCTGTTGTTTTCTCTTCCAGATTGTTTATCCAGCCTATGTCAAGGTAGATCTTGAAATGTTACTTTTGACTATAAATGTGAGTTCATTCCTCTGAAAGTGTTATTCCCATAAATGTCCAATACTAGTCCAGTTGATCTCACTAATGCTTAAGATATTGATATTTATGCAGTCTATTTCTTTTTTGATGACCTCCAATTTTCCCATATTTATAATTCATATATTCCAAATTCAAATTATTAATAGATGTTTGCAGCTGTTCCCATTATGAGCCATAACTTATCAGTGAATGAAGGTCCTGAAGGGTTTACTCTATTTGCATCATTTTGGTCACCTCCACTATAAGTAGGCAGCTCCTCAGTTATCATTTGCATGCTTCCAACTTGAGGGACTCATCTCCTGGAACTGTATCTGACAGCATTCTGCTGCTTTTAGTACGGTTTTCCGTCTATGTGATAATATTTCACTACTTTTCATAAGGGTTTTAGAGGCTTGTCACTCAGAAGTGGTCAGTCTATTCAGTCTTCATGATCTGTTTTTAGTCTAGAAGCTCTGCTGAAGCCTGTTTACTTTAGGTGACCGTGCTATATTTGAAGTACCAATGGCATAACTTCTAGTATCACAGCAACATGCCAAGCCGCCACTGTGTGACATACTGACAAGCAAGGGGTAGAAAGACTGGCTAGAAGAGCCATAGTAGCATACACGCTCTTAACAATTGAGAGGGCAAAGCTATGTACGGGATGCCAGCATAAGCATCCTCTCAAGGTAATGGATGGCACTATTATATACACACTCCTGCCATAACAAAAATGGATACATAGATGCACATCAAGCTGAACAGGTGTGGAAAGGAGACAGGGAATATATATATACATATATGAAGGATACTTCTACTACATATGCATTTACCTATGCTGCAAATATACCTATGAATACAGCAAAGCATTCAAGGAGCAAAGTCATGAAACATTAGCCAAAATCAAATACTTTGAGGGAATGAGTTGCTGGGGCTGCTTATTCAGGACCATAATCTCAGAGGACATGAAGGTCAATTGGTATAACACAATCCACAAAGACAATTTTCTGTATCCTACCTTGATGGGTAGCAACCAGGGCCTTAAAACTTTGTTGGTGGCTAACTACAGTGTGACTCTTGGTGTCTCCCTGTCCGGAGCAAAGGAAAAGTGATGAACAGTGAAGACGCACAGAAACCTATGGACTGATGGACTCCATTTCACTAATGAAACACCCAGACCTCTGCCTCCTCGACCAGAAGAATTAGGTGATGCCTGACTATCATTCTGACTGAAAGGGAATCACATTAGAAGGTCTTGGATAGAATGGAAGACAAATGGACAGAATTCAAGATCATAAACGATGTCAGGTTTCTTGGTCAGGTAGAGACAGGTTGAATCCCCAAGATTATAACCCTTAGTCATTCTTCAGGCTTAAAACTTAACTCACCCCCATGGCTGTTTTCATCTAAGCAGTGGACAAGTCTTTAATGGGAAGAGTAACTCTAGGGAGGTACAGACATGGAGTAAGTAAGTATTTTCTATCAAAAGTACAGCATTTGTCCAGGGACAAATGCAGGAAGGATTAGGAAATGAAATTAATGAAAATGGGATAAACAGTGTTACAATGTGGGAATTGCAATTAAGGAATTGTTGAATGAAAAACTGATTTACCCTTTAAACCTTCACCCAATTTGTAATAAGATTAATAGGGAAAAGATTTACAGCCACGAGGAAGTTTTACTCGCTAGAGTTGCTATGAGAGCAAAGTGGTTGTTTATTTGCCTTGCTTTTGTTTCTTCTGTTTGTTTTGTTTACTTTTGCAAAGTAATAGTCAATAGCCCCCCCCCAAATATAATGTATTGTAGTCAAAGAAATTGATATATATGAGGGGGCTTCAAGAAGTTCAAACTTTCCGTGAACTTTTTCAAGCC
>NW_022103928.1:43618409-43625981 GCF_000313985.2 Echinops telfairi
ATTAAGGAATTGTTGAATGAAAAACTGATTTACCCTTTAAACCTTCACCCAATTTGTAATAAGATTAATAGGAAAAAGATTTACAGCCACGAGGAAGTTTTACTCGCTAGAGTTGCTATGAGAGCAAAGTGGTTGTTTATTTGCCTTGCTTTTGTTTTTGCTTTTGTTTCTTCTGTTTGTTTTGTTTACTTTTGCAAAGTAATAGTCAATAGCCCCCCCCAAATATAATGTATTGTAGTCAAAGAAATTGATATATATGAGGGGGCTTCAAGAAGTTCAAACTTTCCGTGAACTTTTTCAAGCCTCCTGTTACATAATTTTATTTAAAAAATTAAATCATATCAATGTTTGGTATTCAGATTGACCTTAGCACTCCCATTCAGTCCAAATATCAGGCTGTCATACATCACGTATATACCATCGGTTAAAGTGGAAGAGATAGTGGTGTTCTCATGGGCTTGTTCATTTATGTGTTGCTTTGTTAAAATAACTATAAATTCACTTTTCTATGGGATTTTTTGAAGGCTAAAGAACCATGCAAAGTAACCAAGTTAGAACATAATAGTAATGTAGGCTTAGCTGATACAGCATATACTGTCTGTGCCCTGCCCGTGTATCCTGAACCAATTCTGGCATACCTGCCATTCCCAAAAGCCTAGGGCCTCTGAGCCACTGAGAGACTTATGCCTGGACCCAGTAGGATGTCTTCTCAGCCACTGCAGTAATCTTTCATGGACACATTGGACTTCCTCCTTTTCAGCTCTCCTTTCCCCACTCTCACAGTGCTCCCTGAGATCATCTCTCAATTGAATTGCAAGACTTTGTACTGTTGTTGTGGAGCAAGGGAGAGCCAAACTGTCAGCTAACCAAAAAAGCCCGCCAAATAGCCCTGTTTCCTTTCCAGCCACAATCCAGAAAACCAAATTCACTGTCATGATATTGAAAACGACAATGGCAGTGTGTGTAGTTTATCCAAGGAGCTCTGGTGGTGCAATGAATTAAGTGTTGGGCTGCTAGCTGAAAGGTTGGCAGTTCAATCCCACTAGCTGGTCTATGAGAGAAAACTAAAGCTACTTTTTTGTAAAGATTTATAGTCTTGGACGCCCTACAGAGCAGTTTTCCTGTAGCCTATAGGTTGCTTTGAGTTGGAATTGATAGCAGGTTTGGTTGGGGTTTTATATTCATCCTTTTCACTTTAATTTTTGTATATTTTTATTTTTCACAATACTTGGCATGCATAATTTATCTGGATTTGTATGTTAGGTGAATGTACAGATCTTTCTTCTCAATAAGATATGGAGTCAATAAAATTGAAGATCTGCTGTACTCTCAAGTACTTTTTTCAGCTGTTAAGAAAAAAATGAGAAAATTCAGTTACCTATCAAAATGTGTGCAGATCTTAACTTACGAAACTTATGTGACCTACAACCACCTTTTCAGAAAAAAAAAAATACTCAGTGTCCCCTGGCAATGGAAGAGTTTAGAATTTAAGCACTTAATCCAGGATAAAGTGTAGGTATCCTCTTTGGCAAGCCTCTTCACATTATCCCAGCACCTCCCTGGAGACCGTATTGCCCACTTTAGAAAGCACTGGTATCGATTTTGTGTTACCTTTGTATGTGAAAAACCTAGAAACTCTTATACTTACCTGTCAGGGGAGATACCATGATCATGAAGGTGGTTTTCCCAGGGTGAGACTTATCCATTGCACTCTGGATCTGCTGACCCCTGTGATTTCCTCAAATGTGGGAAACTCGACTGCATGATTTGTGGTAGTGGGGGACTGCGTTCGCATTCTCCCCTATTAAAGAAAAACCTAGAACCTCTTAACTTTGAACATGATAAGATTTCCATTTCTTCTTTAGTTTAATGAAGTGTGAATGGACTGTTATTCATAGATTTATACCTTTATCTTCAGGAATGTGATTAAAAATAATAAGCTCTTATATTAGCTTAAATGATCAATTATAAATGTATCAGAGCTAGGAAAGATTCCGTTATCTTAAAAAAATTATTATCTGGCATGTTGGAAGGAATTAGGATATTGATTAATAAAAATTCCCTTAAACTAAAAATATATTAATGGGACTTTATGAACACTGTAGACATTTTAATACTTGTAAAAAGGATCAGGTTTAAAGTAAAATACAAAAATGGCAAAAGCTTAAGTTGTGTAAATAGCAGGTGCCAGAGATACCAAAATATTAATGGGAGTGAGTGACAAAATTGTATCTGTTAAAAGTACCTGTTAAAAATGTCCTATATACCTGTTAAAATATTTATTTTATAAGCTCTTTATTTTCAGCAAACTACTGAGCATCAGTGTAAGAATCTAAGGGAAAAATAAATGTGAAAGATATTTCAGACATTCTTTTAATAATTGCTATATAGAAGTAAGATCATACCTTATCACTTCCATAAGGAGTCCTAGTAATGAAGTAGTTTATATGCTGGGCTGCTAACCTCAAGTTCTACAGTTCAAAACCACCAGCACTTTGAGGTCCTATAAAAATGTACAGTCTTGGAAATACACATGAGCAGTTCTACTCTGTCCTGTAAAGTTTCTATGCGTCAGAATTAATTCGATGGCATTGAGTTTGGTTTTTGGTTTTATCACATTCCCACTGACTGTGATGGTGCTTTATCTTTTAATTCCATTTTCAGATAAACTGTGAAATGCACTCATATAAGGCTTTCAGCTTTCAACTATGAAATGCTATATTAATATCCTATAAATTTTTTTCGTGCAAGATTAAAAGTGAAAGAGATTTGCAGATGTGAAACATCTAAGAATTTGCTACCAAAATTGCTTCATTAAAGGAACTTTTAACAGATATACTTAATGGTGAAAATTCATCCCAGCAAGGAAAAGTAAGATATAATGATGAGTAAAAAAAATGGTAAGCCCTTGTGTAAATCTAAATAAATATTGGTAGTGAAGAATGTGTAATTTGTGGGAGAAAATGACAGTACATAAAGTGAACAGCCTAGATAACTTACTGTATGTAGGTATCTTGCATGTCAACTATGTACATGTAAGGAAGGTAATTGAAATAACAGACTAAAGACTGTGCATTATTGTGTAGGAAAGTGAAGACGTGGACCAATTTTAGATTTGACTGAATTTGAAATTTTGAAAGGCTAACTATAAAAGAAAACAATAGTATATATTCAAGTAACATTAAAGAATAAAAATGAAACACATAAAACAAAAGCTAACAAAATAAAGTCATGGAGATGGGGGTGGGGAATGGATCAGACAAATAAGTACTAAGTAATATGGTAGAAATCTATTTATGAAAAGAAATGTGTCTGAAATAACACAAAATTGACAACAAAAATACAGAAAGATACCCAGAAAACCCTAAAACTCCTGGAGACTAGATTTTGTAACAATAGCAACATTTTCTGTGTTATCAAAAATCGATACAGACTGGTAGGTTTGCTTCGTTTTGTGTTTTGTATGCACTCAAGATAACTTTAAAAGGAAAAAAAGCATACATTTAGAACAAGGAGACATTGAAATGGTCATTATGACTATAAGTAATTTAATACACAGTCAAATGGCCTCCTAATTGCCTTTTAACAGTAATTAAATTTGCCCTTACTCTTTTTTTGAAAAATAATCATTTTATTAGGGGCTCATACAACTCATCACAATCTGTACATACATCATCTGTGTCCAGCACTTTAGTACATATGTTGATTTCATCATTCTTATGACAACCGCTTTCCACTTGAGCCCCTGGTGTCTGCTCATTTTCCCCCCTCCCTCCCTGGCCCTTACTCTTAAACAGTTGAACCATCCCCTAATCAAAACGAATTCTTTGTCTTAGCACCTTGACTTGGTGTACATGAATGAAGCTGTTAATTCATTGAAAAGCTTGGGCTAAATAACCATATGCGTCTGGTCTGACTTACCTACAAATTCTTACACAGTTAAGAGACAGGTTTGTCACCTGGGAACTGCTTGCTCTGCTTTCAGTTTCTGAGAGATCAAGCAGTTGAATAGAAAACAGAGCTACAAAATTAAGCTTGACCTAATGATGTAGGTCCACCACATGTCTGTCAGTTTGTCGTACTGTGGTGGCTTGAGTGTTGTTGTGATAGTGAAGCCTATGTCACTTGTATTTCCTGTATCAGCAAGGTACCCAAAGTGAACGAGTGTCAGCAGAGCTTCCAGAATAAGAACAGATTACTAAGAAGTAACAGGCTGCCCAAGTCAAAGGAATTAGCCCCTGAAAACTCAAAGGAGACCATGGAAACATGGTCGGTGACCGGGAACCTAAGGAACAGAAACAGAACATTGTCAGAAATAGTGCTAGAAGCCCCTTCTTCAGGTCAGAAGGTATTGCAAATATGACTGAGGAAGATTGTTGGAGTAAAGCCTTCAGAACCTTCATTTGCTGGTGGGGCACAATTCAAAAAGAGAAGAAACAGTTGCAATATCAATTAAGAATTGGAACTTGAAATGTATGAAGTATGAATCTAGGAAAAAATTGAAGTCCTTAAGAATGAAATGGAAAACATCAATGCATAAAGATTGATGTTCTAAGCATTAGTGAGCCGAAATAGCCTGCTGTTTACCATTTTGAGTCAGAAAAATCATAATTTACTATGCCAGGAATGACACAAAGAATGACATGGCATTCCTTGTAAAAAAAATTTCAAAGTCTTAAAATATAATGTTGTCTGTGCTAGGATTATATCTAGCCACCTTCGAGGAAATTCAGTCAATACGAGTATTCGAATTTATGTGTCAACCACAATAGCTAGTGATGAAGAAATTGAATTCTACCAATTACTTCAGTCGGAAATTGATCAAATGGGCAATCAAGATGCATTGATAATGACTGGCGATTGGAATACAAACATTGGAAATTAAGAGGAAGGAACGGTTACTAGGAAATATGGTCTTAGTGATAGAAACAAAGCTGGTTTGTAACAACTCCTTGATCACATTAGGCTAGAAACAATATTTATGTCAAGGAGAATGAGGAGTAGGAGGAAGAAATGCAATACGTGCCTAAGTGCCTCCAAGAAAAACTAACTGCCTGAGACTTTGCCGTGAGACTTACAAGAACGGGATGGTGCTGTCCTACCAGATCTGAATACAGAACAGAATTTCTAGTTATGAACTCCAGAGTTTATGGAACCACAGAGGCTGGATGAACCCCCGATACTATTACCTTGATAAAATCTTTAAACCATAAGCCAAGAATATCACCTGGAGTCTTCTTAAAACCAAACAGTAGTTTACCTTACCTAGTCAAGAAAGTCGGCTTTGAGCATGATGCTCTATCTATATGGTATCAAATTGAAAACATTACTGTGGAAAATTTAGATAGGAGACTTAGAGACCAGTGAGTTTACCTTGATGGGGGAAGGAACATCCCAGAAAAAGAGAGTGAAAATATTCGCACAACTTGAGTGATGTGATACATGTTACTGAATTGAGAACATGTAGAAATCGTTGAATTGATACATGTTCTATGTATATTCTCAACAACAAAAAAATAAATTATTAGAAAATAAAATTTCGAAGAATCAATATGAAGAGCACCTTTTTTAAAAATCATTTTATTAGGGACTCATACAACTATCACAATCCATACATACATCAATTGTGTAAAGCGCATTTGTACATTCATTGTCCTCATCATTCTCAAAACATTTGCTCTCCACTTAAGCCCCTGGCATCAGCTCCTCATTTTTCCCCTCCCTCCCTACTCTCTTTCCCTCATGAACCCTTGATAATTTATAAATTATTATTTTGTCATATCTTACACTGTCCGACGTCTCCCACCCCCACTTTTCTGTTGCCCATCCCCCAGGGAGGAGGTTATATGTAGATCCTTGTAATCGGTTCCCCCTTTCCACCCTCCCTTCCCTGCACCCTCCAGTTATCGCCACTCTCACCACTGGTCCTGAAGGGATCATCCACCTGGATTCCCTGTGTTTCCAGTTCCTGTCTGTACCAGTGTACATCCTCTCATCTAGCCAGATTTCTAAGGTAGAATTGGGATTATGATATTGGGGGTGGTGGTGGCAGGAAGCATTTAGGAACTAGAGAAAAGTTGTATGTTTCATCGTTGCTACACTGCACCCTGACTGGCTTGTCTCCTCCCCGCAACCCTTCCGTAAGGGGATGTCCAGTTGCCTACAGATGGGCTTTGGGTCTCCACTCCGCACTCCCCCTCATTCACAATGATAGGATTTTTTTTTTTGTTCTGATGATGCCTGTTGTTCTGATGATGCCTGTTGTCCGTCCCCCAGGTAGAGGTCACATGGAGATCCTTGTAATCTGTTCCCCCTTTCCAACCCACCCTCCTTCTACCCTCTTAGTATCGCAACTCACACCACTGATCCTGAAGAGATCATCCTCCCTAGATTCCCTGTGTTTCCAGGGGGATGTCCAGTGGCCTACAAATGGGCTTTGGGTCTCCACTCCGCACTGCCCCCCTCATTTTTGTTCTGATTGTGGCTCAACTCTCTAACCCTTCACCAGAGCCAATGTCAAAGTAGGATTTAGGAGTATCACTTTATTGCTTATATAACTCAACTCAAGTTTAAGTTGTGTGAGCTAATGAAATCAGATTATGTCTGAGAAGCAAAAATTTGAAGTTTCTAAATCTCCCTAACCTGAAAGAGGGGTACATTACCAGCCTAAATTAGTATTTTAGTAACATAAGATTCAAATTCCAAGGATGACAGGACCTGCAAAAAAATGGTATGATTCATTTGCTGTCATCTCATTCAAAAAATTACAGAAATTTTCATCTGTTTTATGCAGCTAGGTCTAAGTTAAAAATATGGGTATCTGCAGGATTCTTGGCTTAATGTTTTATGTTAAATTGCATCAACTTTTGAATTGACTTGAATTAACCTATATATTTTTACATATTTGTAAAATTATATTTTATGTGAGCCTGTAACGAATGACCATATTACAATTCAGAAGCTAAAAAAGTATAGTGGGAGTTACCATGGGAACCTTAATGTGATATTCCCTTGCTTTCATTTAAATTTCCTTTTTAATATTGCATTAACATTTTTACATTTAATAGATAGATATTTGAATTAGCAGTGAAGTGTTCTTTATAACACAAATAAAATATAAGCAATGACAGTGTGAATTTTCATCCAAGGCCTGGCAGAAATAACAGGGCTTGAGTTTTAAATTGTTTGTTTCCAGTAATTTATTTTGAAGTTTCTTATAGGGTCCCTTTAAAAAGATTAAGAAATACTTAATAGGCCATGTATTTAACATTTCAAATGTAGTACCTGAAGGTTATTTTGTATAATGTTTTCACTGTGCCTTAGTTTCTTCCGTACTTCTTTGGTTTAGGTTATTTCTAAGGCTCCTTTTGCTTTCATATTTATACATTAAAATAAAAATAATTTATACAGTGATACATATAATCTTATTTTAAAAAAAACACTAACTACATTACCAAATACATACTTGCCTATTTAAATCCATTACATAATTATCAAACTTATGCTGAAAAGTAAATTATTGAGCATTATTTGTTACAAAGGATTCTGGATGATACAAAGTGCCAACTGGCC
>NW_022103928.1:43626482-43631148 GCF_000313985.2 Echinops telfairi
CACATGTGGGGCTAATTGAAGGGTGGAGGGATAAATGGCTTGGTGAGCTTCACCTTTCTAGTTCTCCGGTCTCTTGCTTTGTGATGGTCCAGGGTGCAGGTGCCTTAGCTAGTTCCCTGCTTCAGCTGAAAAGGCTCACTTCCTGCAAGACATCCCCGAGGAGAAGCTGTATGGACCTATCCCGATGCAGCCCTGAGTGCTGGAGCAGACGTGTGGAGACCCCTGCCAGTGCTGAGATGCTTACACATTCACTGATTTGGCTTTCCTCCTGCAGTCAGCGTCATAGTGTGTGTTTTGTGAGGTGGAGAAGGACTTTGTGGATTGTTGGCGGACATATGGGTTAATGTTGGACTTGTGGGCATGGGCAGCACTGAGGTTGGGATGTTTTCTTGATGTGCACTTACCCTTTTATAAAACCCTCTATTATACATGAGTTGCTGTGGATTTGTTTCTCTAAAGTACCCAGACTAACACAACAGGTAAAGCTATATGTGAAGAGTGCATTTAAAATTGTAGTTAAAGTATAGAATTTACACACACAAAAATCTGTGGCTGAACAGAGCTCCTCAGTGTCAGAGGTCTTAGGTTCTTTAATGCCGTACAATTTGGCGAGGTCTCTGACCTCATATAAATCATTGACTCCTACAAAGGTGTGTCTCCCGTGGCAGCACTGAAATTGTGTCCCTGTCTAAACAGCTGACACCTATCTTTTCAAGAAATTTACCACAACCCAAAATACAACTCAAGCAAATTAATCTTTTACTTGACCCATTATGGCACTACATGAAAATTAAAATTGCATTTTCATTACCTTTTTTTCCATTTTCCTCACTTTCACTGATGAAAATTGGTTCATGACATGCTCAGTTGTTTTCCTGTTTCTTTTTTTACACTCAGTAGAGTAGAATTACATATTCTACCTTGACCTATAGAGACTCTCAGATATAAAAGTATTCTTCATACCTTGCTGAATGATCTCACAGTTGGTGATGGAAATGTGATGGTTCATGGAAACAGCTCAGTAGGCTCCCCTTCAAGTGGCACCCAGGTATATGCCGTGTCTGCTATACTTTAGACATGTCTCTCATATCTCTTTATAAAAATAAGAGTCGAAATTATGATCAGTAGGCTTATTTTCTTTTCATTTCCTCTTTAAAAGAAATTTGGAGAGTTAGGTACCCCTTTATACCTTTTGAAACTTCATTTCAATTGTAGCAGGGTGATGAGCTGAGAAAAGAGGCTGCACTCCTCCCTATCTACAGTAGCAAAAAGATGGAAACAACCTAAAGGCCTATCTGTGGACAAATGGAAAATAAACGCACATACCTACAAATGGAATAGTATGTGTCTCTAAAAAATAATACTGAAACTGGCAAACACCCATGACATGGATGAATTTGAAAGATATTGTGCTTAGCAAAGTTAGTCAATCTTATAAAGACAAATACTGCATGATAACACTATTATAAAAGAAAAAACTAAGAATTTTCACACCAAAAGGAGCAGACTTTGAAAACTACCAGAGGCTGAGGGGAGAAGGGAGGGGAGAAAATAGGGTAACATACATGGAAGCTTACTGGTATTGAAAAAAATAGATAAATAAGTTTTAAAATACAAATAACTGAATTGAAAAAGAAAAGACTGTAGTCCTTAGACATTCTTCAGTCCTAGATTTGAACACACCCCCAAAGACTAACCTTTAGCCCAAACAATAGGTTTATGAAGTGGATGAGAACACCAGGGAGGAATGCTCTCACTATATACAGCCATAAAGATCAAATCCTAGCTCCAAATTAAGAACATTTAGATCTTACGTCATGTCCTGTTCATTACTCACCCTCAGGATGAGAACACAGAAGACAGGTGTTATAGCAAAGTGTGGGGAAGAAATTAGATGGTGGCTGTCTAACACTGAGATGTCAACTAAGTGCACATGGAAGAAGCACACCGACATCAGTCACCGAAGGTTTGTAAATCATATAATCCATAGTCAAAGGAGAGAATCGTATCAGAGCCTAAATTGTGAGAATCCTGTTTGCAGAAGGCTATGGATGACAGTGGGGGCATTTATGGGAACTACTAAGAAATAAGCCTCTGGTGATTTCCTCTATCCGTAATAGAGGGACGGGAGGAAAGTGGCTACTAAACAGTACATTGGAGGGATGACAATAGATGATCAGGAGGATAAACCTGACGAACGGTTGAAACCTTGTCAGATGATACCCCCTTTGATGTACGTTAGGCCTGGTCTGGTTTACATTTTCTGTATTTTTTTGTTTGTTCATAATTAGGGTTTCTCTCAGATGTGTTATGTCATTGGGAGTCACCCTCTAGAAGTTGTGTTATATGTTTTTCTCTTTTACAGTATATGAAACCCAGGATTGATGAACCTATAAAGATAGCAAGTAGAATAAGGGCTTCTATTGGGGAGGGGGGTGGGGGGTGGGGAGTCCAGGAAGGAAAAGAATGTTTGGAAAATGATTGTGGTAGCAATTGTATAAAACTGCTTGATGTGATTGAACTATGGAATGATATATGTATTAACTCCCAATTTTTTTTAAAAAAGCAGCTCAGAAGGCATGTACAGACAGGACTTTTGCCTGAATGGAAATTAAGAGCCCGGGGAGTCAGTAGGACAAGTGCTGTCACATTGTTGGGATTGTAACGAGTGTTAGGAAACAAAATGTGTGTAAATTGTGGAACAGAAGCTAATCTACTTTGTAAAATTTCACCAAGACTATAATAAAAAGTCTATTTTTACAAAAAGGATTACAACCTTGGAAACCTCTGTGGGGTAGCTTCACCCATAGAGTGTCTATGAATCGCCATCAACTAGCTCACAACAGAATTTTTAGTTCTAACTCAAATGTCTCTTTCTCCAGGAAGTCTTCCTTTCCTGGACTTTCTTGGATTTAGGACTGAGTTAATTTTCCTTCCTTCTCTGCTTCCACGTGGACATTTAATACAAAATTTCCTTGTATTAAATTTGTTTGTAAATTATTTTAAATCTTTGAAAGCTGAAATATGTCTTCCCATTAGTACAATAAAATATCTTGCTCACTGCCATCACGTTGATAGACTCATAGTGACCCTATAGGGCACAGTAGAACCATCCATTTGGGTTTCTGAGACTTTAAATCTTTATGGAGTAGACAGCCTTTCTCCCATGCAGCACCTGGTGGGTTTGAACTGTTGCCTTTGTGGTTATCAGCTTAATCCACTGCACCATCAGGGGTAAAAAACATCCTGCACATAATATGCATTCAATACAAGGGATTGGGTGTATTTGATACTTCCTTAAATACCAGTACTTTAAAATTTTTAAATCTATGCTTATGGAATTATTTGTATTATTTCATAAGCAGTTTACTAGAAAACAAAAGGGTTTTTTGATGGCTAATATATATAACGGTAATTTATAATACTCTATGAAACACTGATCCCATTCATCTCTCTGTTTGTAGTACTATGGTGCCTTGTTTATTGCTGCGATGCTGGAAGCTGTGGCACTGGTTTTTCAAATGCCTATAGGCTCATCCATAGTGAACAGGTTTCAGTGGGGTTTACAGATTAGAAGAACTGTCTAGGAAGAAGGAATAAGCAGTACACGTCTGAAGGAATAGCCACTGAAAACCTAATGGATAGCAGTGGAACATTGTCTCAGATACAGTACCAGAAGATGAGTCCCCTCAGTGTGGAAGGCACTCAAAGTAGAATCTTCAAAATAGAGGTAACTTTAAGGATATGGATGGAACAAAGCTTTTGGTACCATTATTTGCTGATGAGGCACGTCTCAAAATGAGAAGAAACAGCGGAAAACATCTATTTATGATCAGAATGTGCAAGGGATGGAGTATGGATCTTGGAAAATTGGAAGTCATCAAAAAATGAAGTAGAACACCTAGAGATCTATATCTTAGGCATTAGTAACCTGAAGTTGACTGGTATTGGCCACTTTGAATCAGACGATCATATGGTTACTACACTGGAAATGAAAAATTGAAGAGGAATGGCACTGCATTCATCATCACAAAGACCACGTCAAGATCTGTCTTGAAAAACAGTGCTGCCTATGATTGGGTAATCATAAGTCTACAAAGAAGACTAGTTAATACAACTATAATTCAAATTTTAGCACCAGCTACTAATGCCAGAGATGAAGCAATTGAAAAATTCCAACAAATTCTCCCATCTGAAATCCATCAAACATGCAGTCAAGATATATTGATAATTATTGGTGATTGGAATGCAAACGTTGGAAACAGAGTCAATGGAGACACTCATTATCAGACTAAACAGGGTTCGTGCTACACTGTCCTATGGGGCCAATATGAGTTGAAATTGATTTGATGGCAGTGAGGTTTTTGTGGGGTAAGGGGCTAGGTGAGGTTGATTGTTTATCTTATAAGCTTGTCTGTATTGTTTGGCTGCAAATTGAACCACAGTGTATTTCCTATTTGAGGACTAACTAGTGTTTAAAGGGGGGAGGGAGCTCTAGAACTGATTGTGATTGCACAACTCATTTCACAGTGATGTAATCATGGGAAAAATGTTCTAAAACTGATTCTGGTAAAGATTGTACAATTCTTTATATTATTGAACTATTGAGTTGTATGATATGTGGATTAGGTGCCAATAAAGTGTGAAAAATTATAAATAAATACAT
>NW_022103928.1:43632155-43636189 GCF_000313985.2 Echinops telfairi
CGTTCTTCTTTCCTCTAGGTGTGGAGAGACCAATAACTGCAGTCACTAACAAGCATTTAAGACCCAGTAGCTACTCACTGAAGTAGATTGTAGAACAATGTCTTTGTGGACTACGGTTTGGCCACTGACCTTAAAAGTCCTTTGAACAAGGCTGAGAGCTTCACAGAAAAAGATCTTCACAGAAAGGTCACATCTCTCCCATAGAACAGCAGGACAGTTTGGTTGGCTGACCTTGGGGTTAGTCCAGTGCTTTAGCCATTGCACCACCTAAAGCGAGACTAATAGAGTACAAAATAATAAAATTGTCATTGCTTCTTGAGGTTTAATGCATAAACATAAAATTGGGTAGCTTGATAAAATGCAGATTTTAATTCAGCAGGTTTGCAGGGTGGGGGTGAAGCAGAGGAGCCTGCATTTCTGACAAGCCTTCACATGGTGCTAATGTTGGTGTGGGACTGCACTCTGGGAATCATCTCCCTAGAGAATTTTGGACCCCTCAGTGCTTGCTGCCTTAGCATCTGCCCTATCCTCAGGGCCAACAATGAGAATAGAGATACCAGGAGGATAAGGGGAAGGTGGGGGGGCGAAAGGGAATTGATCACAAGGATCAACATATAACCTCCTCCCAGGGGGACGAACAACAGAAAAGTGGGTGAAGGGTGACAGAGGACAATGTAAGATATGAAAATACTAATCTATAACTTATCAAGGGTTCATGAGGGAGGCTGAGAAGGGGAAAAATAAGCTGACACCAAGGGCTCAAGTAAAAAGAAAATGCTTTGAAAATGATGGCAACATATGTACAAATGTGCTTGACACAATGGATATGTGTATGGATTATGATAAGAGATGTCAGAGCCCCCAATAAAAGTATTTAATAATAAAAAATAAAAGAATCTGCCCTATACCTGAGACCCCTTTCCACTCCTCGGCCCTCATAGTCTAGCCCATAGTGCCACTGTGCCTTCTCCTTTCCACTGCTCCCTTTCTTTCACAAAACAACTCCACTCTCTTCCTTTCCTATAATAAGCCACTTGTTGGAGCAACAGTAAGAGTAAGACATGAGTGATTAGTTGATCCCCAGACATGGATTCCTTGTTTTGGGGTTATTCAAGCAAAAGTTCAGTCTTTTACATTATAAGTAAGGGTTTACATTTTAACTAGTGGTATTTATGTCTGTGCTTTCCATTTTATTTTCTTCAATGGTCATATTTAATAGAAGTCACAAAGATGAAATATCAAGTTTAAATTCTATCCCAAATACAGGGTTGGTTCATATTTCCATCTACTAGTTGTCATTCAAAAAATAATACCCACATTACAAAACTATACCAATGGAAAACCTTCTTATGCCCTTTTCTGATGCCAAACATAAATGTTCAATAATATTTCTGATGTTTTGAAGAACAAGACAACAACAAAATAAAAACAGTACTCCGTTACCACCAGCTGAATAAATACTGTTCAGCACACTAGAGGGCATTGGTGGTTCAGTGGTAGAATTACCTTCCATGCAGATGTGTGTGCATTTCCAAACCCATGTATGTACCAAGAGACAATGGTGGCTTACATGTGATTATGATGCTGAACAATGAATAGGTACTATGCTGCTAACCAAAAGGTCAGTGGTTTGAATCCACCAGCTGCACTATGGGAGAAAGACGGCAAATTTACTTTTGTAAAGATTTCAGTCTTGGAAACCCTATGGGTTTCTGAGGTTCTACTCTGTTCTAAAGGGTCTTTATGAGTCAAAGTCAAGTTGATCATAACAGGATTAGTTTTGTTTTGTTGTAAATGATGCTGCCCAAACAAAGGCCTGTGGTAGAGAAAACCTGTAAGTGTTTGATTGCTATCTGAAAGGTTAGTGGTTTAAACCCACCTAGTGGCTTCCCGGACAGGGATCCCTGGAGATATAATGGGTTATGCACTGGGTGGCAGTTCAAAACCACCAGCTGCTCCATGGGAGAAAAAGGTGGCTTTCGTTTTACTCAATGTAAACAGTTGCAGTCTCAGACACCTACAGGGTAAGTTTTACCCTGTCCTGTAGGGTCACTATGAGTCAGAATTGATGGCAGTGAGTTTTTTTCAGTGCCTCCCAGGAGAAAGATCTGGCAGTCTGCTTCTGTAAAATTTGTAGCTGAGGAAACTCTGGGACAGTACTGCTCTGTCGCATTGGATCACTATGAGTTCAAGTTGACGCCATAACACTTGACTAGTCACTATGATGTTGAACAGGTTTCGTTGGAGGGTCCAGAATAAGGTAAAATAGGCCTTGTGAGCTACGTCCAAATCAGCCAAAGAAAGCCTGGAAGTTGACTTGAGGGCCACTAACTACAAAGCACTTATACAGGAAAATTCTGGTTCAATTTCGTGAGCACGTTACTGTCCTTTCATGTAAGTATTGGATTGCTAAATGCAAGGTCAGCAGTTCAAACCCACCAGCTGCTCCCTGGGAAGAAAGATGAGGCATGTCAGAAGATACAAGTGGGCTTATGAAACCTTTCTATATATGTCACATCAAAATATAGTGCCAGTCTAGGAAATAGGCCTTGGTCTTTTCAGGGCCAAGATTGAGCTTCCTATGGCTGTGGCAAAGGCAAACCTTGTGCCTTCTTTATCTAGTTAATTATCTGTGTTAATGAGTTTTTAAATGGACAAGATTATGACTCATGTACATATAAGTGAAGAACGTATTAAACTCACTAATGAAAGCAATAGTAGGAAGCTATAACCCATTTTCAAAGGATAATTCGGACACATAGATATACATGCAATCAAGAACACAGAAAGTAATTCCTAATAGATATAAAGGTGACCAATATCACACAGCTAAGAATAAATTACATCTCTGGTAAAACTTATTTGCATGTGTATAAAAATAATTTGCATTTTCCTTTTTTTTACAGCTTACCATCTGAAAGTAAGCCCATTACAGTTATCTCTACTCTAACTCATGATCACCCCAAATGTTACAGAATAGAATTGTTCCATTGGGGTTTTCTTAGTTGAAATCTTTGTTTGTTTGTTTTTGTTTTTCAACCTGCTTTTCACCACATCAAATTTAATCAGTACAGACCAGCACACGGTCAATCAGATCATTCTTAATATGAATGAATGGGGGGAAAAGAAAATATGTACATGAAGAAACAGGAACTAGCTGTGTTTTAGCAGGAATGTCAGGTGGTAGTTCTGGATGAGACTTGTATTGCATTTTCATTTCCAAAGCTGTGTGCTGAGAGTGTGACCCGATGAGCTGCCAGGCCATCCTGCCGTCGTGCTGGGGGGCTGGCCAAAGCCCACTGTGGGGTTTGCACCGGTGATACCCAGGCCAGCCATTTGCTGGTTCGTCTGTGAGAGACTCCACTGGGGCTGCTGAGCTTGCGGCACACCGAACTTACTCTGGGACGCAGCCATTCCGCCAACATTTTGAGGAAGTGGCATCACACCAGTTTGTGCATTCCCCATAAACCCATTAGGTATGGGCACGCCCACCATCATATTTGTGCTCTGTCCCATTACATTTCCCATAAGGCCAGGAGCTGCAGACACAGGAACTCCCATTGCTGGAAAACCTTGAAATACAGTTGGTGCTTGTGAGGTAAATGGTATATTTGTGGGCCCCATAAACACACCAGGCGTAGTCTGCTGCTGAATGGTCCCGGTACCATACAGAGATAAGATGGAATCTTTGGAGAGCTGTTTCTTTGTGGATTCTTCGGATTTTGTGGTTTGTTCAGTGAATAGATCCAGATCACCAGATGTTACTGTAGACACGGGGGCAGCTACTGGTCCAGTGGACGTCCCCTGACCTGGAGGCAAGGGATTCGAGATCATTGGTCCAAAGATGTCCGGGTCATCACTCAGGGCTGGCATCGTGGTTGTGTTCCCATTGGTTACTGGTGCTTCAGCAGGGCCATCAGGTCCTAAAAGATCCACAGTGGGCTCTGTGGTTTTCTTAAGGCTAGTACTTTTTTTAAGTTCCAATTGCTGATCTTCCTTCTTCTGCAGCTTTTCAGTTGTAAGAGGTTTTGAAG
>NW_022103928.1:43636571-43641166 GCF_000313985.2 Echinops telfairi
GTGTCTATTGGTCTAGATTGACTGATTTGACCCTGGATATATGAACCCCGAGATTTCGATGGATTCCAGCACATCTGATGCAAATAAACACACCAATATTCCAGGAAGCCCATTGGGACCCCGGGTCCGCAGGTGGACTCACCCAGAGAGCGGCGGCCGGGCAACAGCTGGAAGTGGCAGCGCCCTTAGTTGAAATCTTAATAGAAGTTTATTGCCAGGCCTTTATTCCATAGTCCCACTGGATGGACTCAAACTGCTCATCTTTAAGTTCACAGTTGAAGGCAAACTGTGCCACCTACAAACTTTCTTATAATGTGCAAAGCTGTAAAATAGCTCAGATATATTGAAAAATTGAGGTAATTTGGAAGGGTGTACTTGAGAAAACTTCCATGTAGAAGAGTTTTCTATTTTATCCTCAATACCTATTGACATAAAACCTTTCTACTTTTCTCATTATTCAGTGTCCGTCTCTTCAGTGTACAGTCTAAGAAGTAGACTTGGTCATACCTTACACTTGCCACAGGTAAGGAACAGACAACTTCAATATCTTTCTACTCCTGAGCAATTAGCCAATTATTGTCAAGTTGATTCTGATTTATGATGACCCCATGTGTGTCAGAGTAGAACTGTGCTGCATAGAATTAGCAATGCCTTGTTTGGGGGTTGTGGTTATTGTTTTTAATATGTCACCATACTTTTCTTCCCAAACACCTCTATTTGGGCTCAAGACTCACTCCAACCTTTTGCTTAGCAGCCAACACATTAGTCATCTGCACAACTCAGGGAACACTTTGGGAGTTTGAAAAGGCTGGAATTGAGCAGGTTAGGCATGCCGCAATTGCAGATCCTGTGCCTCCTTCATTCAATCTCTCTGCCTCCCCTACTTTTCACAGTTGCAGCCATTCATAGCCTTTTCTTATCAGATACGTATCGGCCAAGCTAAGGCTACGGAGGCCTGGTGGCATAGTGGTTAGCATTCAGCTGCTAACCACAAGGTAGTTCGAAACCACCAGCTGCTCTGCAGGAGAAAGGAAGCTTATCGTGGTTTAATACATAGTCTTCTGTTGCGTTCCCTTTCTCTCCAGTTACTCTGTGTCTGATTAATTAATGATGTGTGAAAATACCAGTAACATAGTTTATATGTATCATTTTATTTAATGATTCCTACAAACAACCTTCTGTGAACAGTCTAATCTTTTAATATATGAGGATCTGAGATTCAGAGATTAAGTGATTTGCCCAAGATAAAAAAACTAATAAATTTAAGGTCAAATATAGAATGGGTTAAGCATAAGGCCTACCGCAAGAAATTGGCAGTCCATTTCTGATAGAATGCACACCTCTAGACTAGACAAAGCATTTTTTTCTTCCAGCACAGTGCCTGTGCGAGTACTCAAGAGATGGCTCCGAATTCGGTTACCAAGATCATTTCCAGAATCACAGTTTCAAAGAAACTATATTCATTACATTTCTGTTGTGTCAATGCAATATGGATCCCAGAGTCAGAGTCTGGTCTTTTTGTCCCACTTAGCCTCGACTCGTACCTGTGCCAACAGGAAGGGAGAGTCAAATTTCATTTATCCAAGACTGGATAAAGTACATAAAGTGAGCCGTGTTAGGAAGCAAAACTCTCCAAATCCCAGCTGTGAAGTTCGTATTCCCTGTCTCTCCTATTTTGTTTTTTTTCGTTTAATTTTTCTTTTGTGGGGAGGAGGGACCAGTAATCCAGGTGAGCGAATATAATTTTGGAAGGTAATAATCTATTAATCTGTATTAATCTATCTAGTTATTTATTTACTTCATACCCATCTACACTAAAGGTGAGTCTCAGTAAACACTGAATTGTTCAGATCACATTTAGATATTTATATTTCATTTAAAATCAAGTTTAAGAAAAATATACCAAAAATGACCTACATATTTATAAGTTCAGAAACTGCCTATTTGAATGCAGAGCAAAAAAGATTAAAGAAAAATAAACAGGCTTAAAAGAATGTAGGGCACTATTCATTTCACTGAGAATAAGAAAAGAGGAATGAGATAAGAGAAAAGAAAAAAGAAATGTTTGTGATGCTAGATGCCATCAAGTCAGTTCTGACCCATAGTGACCCTGTGCGCAACAGAACAAAACACTGTGCCATCCTCACATTCATTCCTATGCCTGAGCCCATTGTTGCAGCCACAATGTCAGTCCATCTCATTGAGAGCCTTCCTTCTTTTCTCTTCCCCTCCACTTTACCATGTATGAAGCCCTTCTCCAGGGAATGATCTCTCCTGATAACAAGTACAGCGTATATAAGATTAAGTATTGCCATCCCTGCCTCTAAGGAGCACACTGGTCTTATTTCTTCCAAGACAGATCAGTTTGTCCTTTTAGCAGTCCGTAGTACTTTTAATATTTTGCTCCAGCACCACAATTCAAATGCATCAATTCTTCTTTGGTCTTTTTTATTCAATATCCAACTTTCACATTCATATGAGGCAATGGAAAATACCGTCGCATGGGTTGGGCACACCTTAGTCCTCAAAGTAGCATCCTTGCCCTTCATTACTCTAAAGAGGTCTTGTGTGGCAGATTTACCCAAGGCAATTAGTCTTTTGATTCTTGACTGCTGCTTCCATAAACATCGATTGTGGATCAAAGAAAGACAAAATCCCTGACAACTTCAACCATATCTCCATTTATCATGATGTTACCTATCGGTCTGGTAGTGAGGATTTTGATCTTTACATTGAGTTGTAATCCATACTGAAGGCTACAGTCCTTGATCTTCATCAGCAAGTGTTTCACGTCCTCCTCACTGTCAGCAAGCAAGGTTGTGTCATCTGCATACTGCAAGTTAATAAACCCTCCTCCAATTTGATACCGCATTCTTCTTCATATAATTCAGCTTCTCTGATTTGCTCAGCATACAGATTGAATAAATAGGGCAAGAGGATACAACGCTGATGCACACCCCCCTTGTTCTGTTCACACAACTGCCTCTTGATCCATGTACAAGTTCTACCTTATTCTTCTCAAGGTTATCAACAGTTTATTATGGTCCACACAATTGAATGCCTTTGCATTGTCGATAAACACAAGTAAACATCTTTCTTGTATTCTCTGCTTTGAGGCAAAATCCATCTGATATCAGCAATGATACCCCTTGTTCCAAGTCCTCTTTTGAATCTGGCCTGAGCCTCTGGCAGTTCTCTGCCAATGTACTGTTGCAACTGTTATAGAACGATCTTCAGCAAAATTTTACTTGCATGCACTATTAATGATGTTGTTTTCAGCAACTTAAACAGAAAGAACTCAAGAAAAAGTATAAACTTAGAGTAGCAATCTTGAAAGATTCAATCCACAAAATAATGAACGATTCAGGAAGTATTAAAAGAAAATGGAAAGAATACACAGGCATTGTACCAAAAGAACGAGTCAACATTCCACCATTTCAGATGGTAGCATATAAGCAAGAGCCAATGGTGCTAAAGGAAGAATTTCAATTTGCACTGAAAGCATTAGCCAAAAACAAGGCTCCAGAAATTTGTGAAATAGCAATTGAAATGTTTCAGTAAGTTGAGGGTGCTTTGGGAGCACTCACTCGTCTATGCCAGGAAAACAGATCCATGTTTGTGCCCATTTCAAAGATATGGACGGGAGCAGGAAAGCAAAGGCTGAGTACCCCCACCAGACCGAAAGCAAGCCAGGACAGATGGTGTAAAACAAGACAGCTTGTACAGGAAGTGAGACCAGATGTTCTGGGTACAAGGGAAACCCCAAAATGTCGACAGACAAATCTCAGAACGACCAGGCCCCAATGGCAAGACCCCACCTACTGGTTGCCATACATTCTGGACATTCTTCACCATCTCTTTAAAAACACGCGTCCCTGGCAGCTGGCGCAACTTCCACGACCTAATTACCTAGGTTGCGGAACCTTGCCTGGGAGCTCCCCCTCTAATAAAGCTACTGCTGTTCCTGCTCTCCCTTGTTCATTCTTTTCTTTGTCTACCTCCTTGTGCCTCAGTTTACCTTACAGGTACCCAAGACAAAACAGAAATAGTTACTGAAATGTCCCAAATTTGACAAAGGCCTATATTCTACAGAGCCCAAGAGGCTTAACAAACTCCAAGAATGGTAAATAAAAAGGTCCACACCAAGACACATCATAATAAAAATATTCAAAGATAAAGAGAAAATCTTGAAATCTGTTAAGAGGAAAAAAAGATCCATTATGTGCCTTGAAACCCTAATACAATTATCAGGTAAAGTGCCATCAGAAACCATAGAATCTAGGAAGTAATGTGATATATATTCAAAATGCTAAGAATGAAGAAAACAATCAGTAAAAACTCATTCTTTCAAAAACAGGCATTTCAAGATTAAAAATGCATAGAATTTATTGCTAACACAACTGCTTTATGAGAAATGTTACGGAAAGTCCTTCAGGCTGCAAGAAAGTGACCCCAGTTGAATCCAAATTTTTAAAAATGTAATTATGTAAATGATAAAAGAGTATGAATGCATATTTCTTCTCTGAATTGATTCTAAAAAGCAGTTGTCGAAGGGTAAGCAAATGTGGCGAAGAAAGCTGATGGTGCCGGGCTAT
>NW_022103928.1:43641839-43655832 GCF_000313985.2 Echinops telfairi
GAATGATGTACAAATGCGCTTTACACAATTGATGTGTGTATGGATTGCGATGACAGTTGTATGAGCCCCTAATAAAATGTTAAAAAAAAAAAAAGCAGTTGTATAGAAACGTGTATTCCATTGTATTTTGAGGCTCATAAAATACTGAAACGACAGGAATAGCACAAAGGTGGGTGTAAGCAAAATTGTATTACAATAAAAAAATGAAACCAGGTAGTCATTTAATTCAAGAACAAATGAAGATAATGAGATTAAAAATAAAAAATGTAATATAACAAACTCTATTAATATATCCTTCCTTTTCTTTGAGCTTTCCTGAAAGACATAAAATTATATAAAGTAATCAATAATTTATTGTTGGATTTGATATTTATATAAACGTGAAAGGAGTTCAAAAGGTTCATGGAAAGTTGAATTAAAAGATAATGGAATTTCTTCATGAATTTTTGAACCCCCTCTAATATGTAATACAAATAATAATAGCAATAAAGGACAAAGGGGATAGAGCTGTGTAAATAATATTTATATATTTCACTGGAATTAAGTTGGTGTAAATCTGAAGATTTTCATAAAATGTATAAATTTATCCTATAGGAACCACTAAAAAATAGTTGGAAACATAATGAGAAAATTTTATTATAGGAATTGAAATGTTGTGCTTGCTTCGGCGGCACATATACTAAAATTGGAACGATACAGGAATTAAAATGTTAAAATAAAAAATAATACAAAAGAAAGCAATAGAAGAACAGAAGATACATGAGTCATAGTCATGTCTACTTGCTGTTTATCTTCTTGAAAAAAGGTATTTTTAATGAATAGATTATCTGCCTTTCAAATTTCTATGCCTTTCAAAATTGCCATGCAATTTTGGCAACATTTCTATCACCAAGGCCATAATTTCCAACAATGATTTGAACTTTTGTTTTTTTTTTAACTTTTGCACTCCAATCTTCACTTATTATCAATGCATATTAATTGCATGTTTGATCAATTTCAGACTGCAAGATTGGTTTGAAACTTTTCTATTTCTTCATCTTTGGTTTGTACATAAATTTGAATTGACTGGTATTCCATATAGGCATATGGATACATTTTTATTATCACTGACAACATTGTGTTTCAGTTCTTTTTGACAATGAATATATGATGCTGTTTCTCTTCATTTGTTATTCCTGGCATTGCAGATCATACAATTGTGTGATTCATAAAGGCCAATATCAGTGCGTTTGAGATCACTAAGGACTAGGACATCAATCTTTATATATTCCATTTAATTTTTGCTGACTTCCAGTTTCCATAGATTCATAATTCATATATTCCACATTCTGGTTCTTAATGGATATTTGCAACTGTTTCTTCTCCTTTTGCATCATCACATCAGAAAATAAATGCCCTGTACTTCACCCAGGTAATGTAGGCCAACTCTATTTTGAGGAGACAGCTCTTCCATAGTCATCTTTTGAGTGCCCTCCAACCTGAGTGGCTCATTCTCCGGCACTCTGGCAGATAATGTGCACCTGTTATTTATAAGGCTTTTACTAGCTCATTTTTAAAAACGCTTTCTTGTGAATTACATGAAGGTTCACAGAGAAGGTCATAGTTGGACATTAAAGAATTTATACACATTCTGATTCAACGCATCCATTGCTGTCCCGTCAGAGTACCATCACTTATGCCACTTCCTCCCTGTTTGCTGTTTCTGTTCTTCCTTCTTCCCTAACCGTCTGTGTCAGCCTGAATTCTCTATAGAAGACAAACCAGTGGCACTTACATACCTATATGAAAGAACTTTATCTAAAGAGAGCATCCCACACAGCTGCATATCAGGCAAGCACCACAGACTCCAGTCTGTGACTCAGATGTTTAGGAGGTCCTTCCTGACTCATGCACCCACTGGATCTGGGAAACCAGAAGCAGAAAGACAAACCAGGAGGCAGGAAGATAAAATAGGAAGGCCATACTTTGTGGATGTAGAGACAAGGCAGCCTGGTCAGATGTTAGACTCTGATGGCTCCCAGGAAGCTGGATCCAAGTTCTAGGCCTGCAGGAAGGGAAAAAAAAGGTGTCTATTTACGTACACGAATGAAATAGTTTATTATGCCAGCCTGGCCGATAAATACACGTAGGATTAACTGAAGGGCGGAGAGATAATGGCTCAGTGAGCCTCAGCTTTCTTGTCTCTTGCTCTTTGATCATCGGACCAGTGTGCGGCTGCCTTGCTTGTTCTTTGCCTCAATTTATAGGCTACACTACCTGTGGGAAGCCTAGCCTGTGGACTGTGTCTCTGTAAGTTGAGGTCCCTTTAAGGCATCTCTGGAGCTGGGGACTGGCAGTTGGGACTGGTGGTTAGTTGACAGTTGGTGATCTGCCTTGTGATTGGCTGCTGTGCTGAGATAGCCTCACTCTATAAATAGCCTCACTCTATAAAAAAAAGAGTGAGATAGCCTCACTCTATAAATAGCCTCACTCACTCACTCTCTGGCAGCAGAGAGAGGAGAAGGACTGCTAGTCTCTCACAACTCTGAGCCATTTGTAGTGCTTATAATTTAACAGTTCATTTCTTGTTATATATCTAATTATCTTTATAAATAAATATATTTAATTATCAGCAATTTGGCTTTATCTCTCTAGAGAACCCTGTCTAACACAACGAAGTAGACTATATTAACAAAAGGATATCACCAGGCTGCAACCTGAGCACGGGGTTGCCCTGTTATCCTGGTCAGCTTGGGGTGGTTTATATTCGGCCCAAACAATTGAAAATCCTGGTACAACTAAGTTGACCCAAAATCTAACTCTAAACTTTGTGCTTGGGTAATGCTGCCTTTTTGATCTTTAAATAGTTGATGATTCTAACATGGAGATGATTACTGGCTATTAAACATAGATCATCAGGTCTTCTACCTTATTTGTCTTAGTCTGGAATTTCTACCCAAATCTTCCTACCATGGGTGATGCTGCTTGTATGTGAAATATTGATGGCATAGCTTCAGCAACAAGCCTCCACAGTGCAAAAAACAGAGACAAGTGGTAGAAAACCTAAAACCCAATAATAAAAGGATAAATAACCCAATTAAAAAGTAAGCAAATGATCTGAATAATTATGTATCCAAACAAAACATAAAAATAATGTTGCCATGAGACCACGTGGAAGAAGCACACCAACGTCAATCACCCAAGGATTGTAAGTTATATAATCCAAAACTGAAGGAGGGAGTAGGATCAGAGCTTAAATTGTGAGATTCTGGTTTGCAGAACACTATGAATGATAGTGGAAGCCCAAGGTACATTGCAAGTTCTACACAGGACTAAGCCTTCAGTGATTTTCCTCTATCCATAATTGAGGGATGGGGAGAAACATTACCAAACAAAGTATTAAAGAGATGAATATAGGATGGTCAAAATGATAAACCTGACTTGCACAGTTAAAACCTAGTGCCACTTGATTCCCTCCTCTGATACACTTTGGGCCTGATCTGGTTTTCAATACTGTGTGTATGTGTTAGTCTGGGTAGGCTAGAGAAACAAATTCATAGACAAACTCATGTGTGTTACAAAGAGCTTTCTATACAAGAGCAATTGAATATTGAGAAAACAACCCAGCCCAGTCCAGATCAAGTCCATAAGTCCAATATTAGCCCATATATCCAATACTAATCTATAAAGTCCTCCTCAGACTCAGGAAACACATGCAATGATGCTAAATGCAGGAAGATTACAAGCCACTGGGTGGGAAGTCTTGTGGATCCAGTGGCATTGTAAGCATCTCAGCACTGTCTAGAGTCTCCACATGGCTCCTCCAGCTCAGGGCTCTACCGTAGCTCCATGTGTCTTGTCAGCTGTAATGTCTCCCAGGGAGCGAATCTGTGTCCTTCCTCCAACAAGCTATTTTTCTCCTTAACAACTCCAAATGAGGTCATCAAGCTATGACCTCATTGACAGGTTAAACTCCACCCCTTGACTCATAAAATCTCAAACTGACAACTGATTATATAACTACCATAGAGAGTGTGTGTGTGTTGTGTGTGTGCGTTTCATAGTGGGGTTTATCTCTGATGTATTTTATAATTGTGAGTAGCTCTCTTGAATTTTTAAGTGTTTTTCTCTTTTCTGGTATATGAAACCCGGATTGATGAATCTATAGAGACAAGTAGAATAAGAGTTCCTGGGGTATGGGGTGTGGTGGGGGAGGGGAGAGATTAAGAGGAGTTCAAGAAGGAAGAAAATGTTTGAACTGATTGTAGTAGCAATTGTACAATGCTGCTTAATGTGATTGGACTATGAAATGGTATGATATCTACAAGAGCACCCAATAAACTGGTTTTGGAGGGAAAGAACAGTTGCTCAACAACATTCGCAATCAGGAAAATGCTAATCAAAAACCACAGTGAAATAGTGATCCTATAGAATGGAGTAGAACTGCTCCATTGGGTTTTCAAGATGGTAAATATTTAAAGGAACAGGCAGCCTAATCATTTTCTCACAAGTGACTGGTGCTTTGAACTACTGTCCTTGGGTTAACAACCTATGGATTAGCCCCCTGTAGAGATACCCCTGTACACCCTGTCAAAACCAGATGATACAAATGTTGTGGAATTTGTGGAAAAACTAGAATTCTCATAAATTGCTGATGGCAATGTAAAATGGTGTAGTTAATTTGGAAAATCTGGCAGTTACTTAGAACGTTAAACATGTTGCTATGGCTCATTCCCGTGATATGTTTGAATCCACTGCTGTGGCTGTTTTGTCAGTCCATCTCATTGAGTGTTCCCTAGTTTGTGCTGATTTTCTACTTTACCAAATACGATGTCCTTTTCTGGCAAGTGGTCCTTTCCTAATAACATGCCCAAAGTAATCAAGCCGGTCTCACCATCCTTGATTTGTACAAGTCTTCTGTTTGTGTTTCCTCTGATTGTTACCTAATGACCCAGAAATTTCACTTCTACCTGACTACGCAAAAGAAGTGAAAACATGTAAGGGTATGCTCAAATAAAAGACTTGTCCACAAATATTCATGGTGGCATTAATTTTAATAGCCCCTAAGTGGAAACAATCTGCATGTATGGTAACTGATAAATGACTAAATATTATGTACAGCCATATTGTTCCTGCCTACCTCAATATTCTGGTCTCCCCCTGCCCAGGGAAGTGTAGATGATGCTGTCTTTCTTTAAGATGACATCCCTATAGCCTACTGCCCTGTCAGGTAGTTTACTATGTCAAGCTGTTCTGGTAATTTTCTACCCTAAGTTTGCTGCCTTCAGATAGCTCTACTTCTATCCTGTTCTAGGATGTTATTGTAAGTCTCATTCTTGGATACTATGTATGTACCCCCATGCTGTTCCAGGATGTTATTCTAAACTAATGCTGTAATCAGGCTAATCAGAGTGAAAAGACAAGATGCAACTTGAGTCTTGTACTTTGCAGCCTGTAAATCAGGATAGGGTTGTTGCCTTTATATACCCTGCCTAACTGCTAACCAGGGCTTCAGGGCTTTAAGAGATGCCAGGTCTCTCATAGCCGCCAGCCTAATAAAGACTCCTAATTTGAATTCACTGCATGACAGTGGTCTTTAGTCTCTTGAGGCATGTAAGTATAATACAATATTATTTGTCAGTTAAATGAATGAACTACTGATACTTGTTACCATATGAATGAACCTTGATAACACAATATTCTAAGTGAAGAAAGTAATTTACAAAACCCCACAAATATTTGATCCTATTTATATGAAATATCCTTGATAGGCAAATCTACAGAGACAGGAAATAGATTAGGGATTGACTGGGTTTGTAGGGCTCTGGAGGGAAATAGGGAGTAACTATTAATAGGCTCAGATTTTTTTGGGGGGTGGTGAAATTTTTATAAACTTGTGATATTTAACTATGAATGTATCAAAACTGTAAGTCATATCTGAAGCTGAAGGAAGGAATAATATCAGAGCCTAAATTGTGAGAATCTAGTTTGCAAAAGACTATGTGTGATAGTGAGAGCCCAAGAGACATTTGTGAGATCTACACAGGAAATAAGCCTCCAGTGATTGCTCTTTATGTATAATAGGAGGATGGGAAGAAACTTTATCAAACAGTGCATTGGAGAGATGACCCTGGGACAGTGGTTCTCGACCTTCCTAATGCTGCGATCCTTTAATACAGTTCCTCATGTTGTGGAGAACCCCCAACCATAAAATTATTCCATTGCTACTTCATAACTTTGATTTTGTTACTGTTATGAAACGGGCAACCCCTTTGAAAGGGTTGTTCGACCCCCAAAGGGGTCGCAAGCCACAGGTTGAGAACTGCTGCTCTAGGAGACCAAAATGATAAACCTGACTTGAAGGGTTAAAACCTTGTCAGCTGGTCTCCCCTCTGACGTATGTTGGGCCTGATGTGGTTTTCAGTATCTCTTTTTTGTTTTTTGTTTGTTCATATTGGGTTTATCTCAGATGTATTTGGTCATTGGGGTGACTTTCTTGAGTTTTTGTTATTTGCTTATCAGTACATGAAATCCAGGATTGATGAACCTATAGGGATAGCAAGTAGAATATGGGTTTCCAGGGTGTATGGTGGGGGTGGGGTAAAAGGGAGCTGATTCTGAGGAGTTTAAGAAAAAGAATGTTTTGAAACCGATTGTGGTAGCAATTATATAATACCGCTTGATGTGACTGAATTATGGAACAATATATCTGTATTAGCTCCCAAAAAATGGTTTTGGAAAAAACCTCAAGTTGTATATTTTAACTGGATGAATTATTATATCTATATGGATATTAAAAATAACAAAATGGACACCACATGTCAGAATGCTTTAATCAAATGTGAAAGATGGGTATGTTGCCAGGATTTCAGATTTTCAGTCGTGAAGTTGCTTGTGGGGAGTCAGGTCCTCTTTGTATTCAGCACTTTTCCCAAGTTCTCTGCTTTGGGGCTTTAGCCAGCTTTTACAAATCCCTGTCCGTTAATTCTTAGTTTATTTCTGTCACTTCACTGTACACAAGTGATTGAATATTTTAAAATCTAGAGTTCTATTCACTGTGAAGTGAAACCATTGCTGTAAGGAAAAATCTGGACTTCTATAGAATCAGCAGCTTAAATAAAGGCAGTGGGATTCAAAACAACAATAGATGTGCAACATAGTTAGAAAGCCCTGCTCTGAGCCAAAAAATGAGAGTGGTTTAAATATCACTGTAATTTCATAGTTCACCACTTTTGACTAACCACTTTTACATAAGTCCCTGAAACACGAGGTCTGCTGTATGTAAAAATAAACAGCGTAAGATCTTTTAGGGCCTGGTTTCTATTTTTGGGTTCTTTATTGTTAACATAAATGCTAAGTGTATAATGGAATATTTTGGGGTTGAGTGGTAATTTAGTTGCAAATATTAAATTTATCTTTCAATTGTAATGTAGCAAAATCTCAAATTCGCAATAGCTCTGCTGATGTCTTCGTCAAGGCTTTGTCATTTCCAGATTTCCATCTTGCAAAAAGAGCTCCATCCACTCAGTGTTGTGGGCCATCAAGTTGATTCCAGCTCATCATGACCCTTATAGTTTCCTGGACTTTTATGGAAGCAGAGTACAAGTGACATTTCCCTCCCAAGGGTTTGAACCACTGACCTTTAAGTTTGCAGTCAAGCTGTTACCATGGTTCTGGGCTGGTTCTAATCCTCAATTCTTAGTCTTCTTGGGAGAAAGAATTAGGCCAAGAAGCACAGCATGCAGCAAACGATATGAAAGTTTTATTTAAAGTAATGATACAGAGGTTCAGGCCAAGTATAAGAAAGTTTTGGTACCAAACAGGCATCTTAGGAGAGGTGGTGGGATTGCTGCTTACAGTCCTTTCCCGAGGACCCACTCCTTTAACCCATGAGTTGGTGTCATTGCAGGTGTTTTGTGTGTCCATTTCCAGGTGGTATCTGCCTACCTCCTTTGGCTTGTTTTGCTGGTTAATTTCTCATCCCCAGAAAGCTTTCCCTTTGAACTACTCCCTGGGCTCCAAGTGATCTCTCTAACAATCCTCATAACCACTGCCCTCCCAGAGATCTTTTCAACTACTCCCAGATCATTGGGGATTTACATCATTAAAATGAAATGAGCAAGATCATGTCAAATATTGTTAGGTTAAAATGTAGTATCATTCTTGCTTTTGACACATTAAAAAAAGTATTTGTTTATTTATGTATTTTGCTTTTGACCCGTTTACAAGTTGTGTCCGTTTTTTAAAGAGAAGAAGAAAGACGTGACCACGGACCAGGGATGCGATTGTAGAGTGCATTGGAAAGTGCATGAAAAATGGGTCATTGCAGCTGCAGTTCAGTTCAAAATCAACACCTTATCATGTGATCTCTATTTCCAACCATTTAAAATTTGTTTTTCCTTTTTTTTTAATCATTTTATTCGGGGCTCATACAACTCTTATCACAGTTCGTACATCCAATTGTGTCAAGCACATTTGTACATTCTTTTTAATTGTTTTATTAGGAGCTCCTACAACTCTTAACACAATCCATACACACATCAATTGTGTAAAGCACATTTGTACATTCATTGCCCTCATCATTCTCAAAACATTTGCTCTCCACCTAAGCCCCTGGCATCAGCTCCTCATTTTTTTCCCCTCCCTCCCCGCACATTTGTATATTTGTTGCCATCATCCTTCTCAAAACATTTTCTTAACTTGAATCCTTGGTGTCAGTTCCTCATTTCTTTCCTTCCCTCCTCCACCCTCTCTCTCTCCCTCCCTCATGAACCCTTGATAATTTAGAAATTATTATTATTATTTTCATGTCGTACACTGACCAATGTCTCCCTTCACCGGTTTTTCTGTTACCCATCCCCCTGGGAGGGGTTATATGTAGATTATTGTGATCGGTTTCCCCTTTCTCCCCCCACCTGGTATCACTTTCCCTTCCCCTCCTGGTATCACTACTCTCATTATTGGTCCTGAGGGGTTTATCTGTACTGGATTCCCTGTGTTTCCAGCTTTTATCTGTACCCATGTACATGCTCTGATCTAGCCAGATTTGGGATCATGATGAAGGGCGGAGTGGTGGTGGTGGGTAGAATTAAAGAGGTAGAGGAAAGTTATATGTTTCGTCGGTGCTATACTCCACCCTGGCTGGTTTGTTTCTTGTGACTCTTCTGTAAGGGATGTCCAATTGTCTACAGATGGGGTTTGGGTCTCCACTCCGCACTCTCTCTCATTCACATTGGTATGATTTTTTGCTCTGGGTCTTCGATGTCTGATACTTGGTTCCAGCAACACCTCGAGATCACACAGGCTGGTGTGCTTCTTCCATGTGGACTTTGTTGCTTCTCAGCTAGATGAACACTTGTTTATCTTCAAGCCTTTAAAACCCCAGACACTATATCTTTTGATAGCCGGGCACCATCAGCTTTCTGCACCATATTTGATTATGCACCCATTTTGTCTTCAGCAATCGTGTTGGGAAGGTGAGCATCATGGAATGCTAGGTTATTAAAACAAAGTGTTCTTGCGTTGAGTGAGTACTTGAGTAGAGGGCCAATGTCTGTCTGCTACCTTAATATGAAACCTATAAACATATGCCCTATTGTTCTATATAAATATATTTATATATGTACATGCCTGTATTTAGACTTCTATAAATGCCCTTTGCCTCTAGTTCTTTCCTCTCTTTCCTTTTGCTTTCCTTTTTAATAAATTCTCAAGGCAGAAATTATAATTTAAGTACTGTATATACCCGAGTATAAGCTCACCCGAATATAAGCTGAGGCACCTAATTTTACCACAAAAACTGCATTAAAAATGTGCTGAAAAACTCAGCTTATACAAGACTGTATACTGTATATGAGGAACTTTAAAATTTCAGATTGACATAGAAGTCTCCTTCTCAGCAGGCAACCCCACATGTTTACAAAGGTTCCTGTCCTAGAGTAACAAAACTTCCAAAGTTGTGGGGTTGCCAAGCAAAAGCAAATTTTAATTCACTTTTATTTCATTCCAATATCATTTGACCCTATAGTGGATATACACCCATTTTTATTTAGGAAGGATATCCTAGTTAACTTTACAGGACATGATTTATTATCTAAATGAAACTTACATCTAATTTAACAAACAAGGAGAAATTGCTGTTAGAATTCTGATGATCAACATGAAGGTAAAAGAAGCATAAAAGCTGACCAACCCAGGAGGAGAGTATTGGCTGTATCTCCACAGAAGTGGAGTGTGTATACAGACCCCACCACGGCTTACCAAACCAGGAGAGCAACGGAACCATGTGGAGGACTGCATGAAAAGATTGGGCTACAGGGCTGACCCCAACCAGAGTCAATGTGGCCCCTGCCCTAGAAGTATGTGCCACGGAGAACAACACTAAACCTTCAGGTTGGGGAAAGGAGCCCACAGAGAAGCAAACCAAGAAAGAAAAAGAGAAAGGGACGGTTGGTCTAGACTCCACATTGGCGCACCACGCCCGGAGGCTGATGTCCCTCTATGGAGCTGCTAAGGCACAGAGAGGACTGTAGGACCGCCAACAACTCAAGACATGTTGTGCCCTAACTGGAGCGTACTGCGACAGAGTACAACAACAGGGTCACATGGTGGGAAGATAGTGTGGCCAGAATCCCCCACAGCAGCACAAACCAAGAAGGGAGCATAACAGATCAGCAATTGAAGCAAAACCAATCCACGAAGCCCCTAAAGAGCCCCCAAAATAGACTTAAGGCTAGGAGAGGCAGCCCCCGGAACTTGCCCAGGACCAGGTTGGTGGGGGAGGGGGCATGGGAGGGGATAGAAATAAAGGCCAGCAGACAGACTTGAAACTATGTAGGGGTTGGTGGTTTTTTTGCCTTTTCTTTTTTCAATCTTTTGTTTCCTTATTGTTTGGCCTGGGACATTGCTGGTTTGCCTACTTATATAGGAAAGGCATGGGAAGCAAGCTGGGTGGAAGCAACAGTGAGGGGGAAGGGTGCAGTGAGCAAACTGCCATAGACAGGAGCCCTTGATAGTTTATAAATTGGTATTTTGTCATATCTTGCCCTGTCCATACATACATCATTTGTGTCAAGCACATTTGTACATTCGTTACCCTCATCATTCTCAAAACATTTGCTCTCCACTTAAGCCCCTGGCATCAGCTCCTCATTTAAAAATCCTTTAAAATAATACCTTTCAGACTAATGGTACTTTTAGTGCAAGAGGAATAAGAATTTACTTTGTACCAAGTTGCCTCTTTACAGAGTAGCTCTTCTCATGTAATTTTCACAAACTTTTTAAAAGAAGCATGCTATTACTGAAGAAACACATTCACAGGTTGAATATATAATAATATATAATATTTACAAATAATATATAAGAAATTTTGAGCTTCTGAAAACCTTCTAAACAAAGACTTTTTATGTGATTTGAATCATACTTGTGAAAATTAGCAAAAGTTCATAAATCTATGTTCTCAAATAATGCCATTCCAGCTTCTTTAAATGTCAAAATATCATGTTAATCGGACAGTGCAATACATGACAAAATAATAATAATTTATAAATTATCAAGGGTTCATGAGGGGTGGGGGGTGGGGAAAGAGGGGGAAAAATGAGGAGCTGATACCATGGGCTTAAGTGGCGAGCAAATATTTTGAGAATGATGAGGGCAACAAATGTACAAATGTGCTTGACACATGGATGGATGGATGGATTGTGATAAGAGCTGTATGAGCCCCCAATAAAATGATTTAAAAAAAAACAAAACTCAAAACTACATGTGTATATGTGTTTATTTTTAACCAAAAATGTGTAATTTATCGTTAAAATCCTCCGTATTTTACTCTCAGATGCAGTATAAATAGTGCTTTTATAATACCCTCTTTGTTTTTGAGTCCTTGTAGACTAGGTGATTCCTTCAGGGAAAGGACAAGATCTGACTCAACAAAACCTAGCATATTAGTGGCTGAAATAGTTCCCAGGAAAACTCAGTGCTGTCTGATGTCCAAGCACAAATTTTTAACTGGCAAGGATCTGCAGTAAGTTTTTTCAGCAGCTGCCAGAGAATCTCTGAACAGAACCTCCTTCAATACAAACCGTCCAAACTCAAAGGCTGAGTGAAAGTCCTACATCTGCAAGAAGCCTTTCCGATCTTCTCACTCAGCATTAATTTTAAACTCTGCCGCATTCATATGGCATTTTGTTTATATCTCTGAAAAAATATTGTCATAATATAAGCATGGACAGAATTGGGCTTTTTTCAGTTATACACCAAAATCAGAAGGAAAAAGTTACTACTTTCCGTAGGAGTCCAAAAGGAAACCAAAAGATTTTTTTCTAGTGGGGTCTTCCAGTAACTGGAGGGGTGGGGTACAGTCAGAGCCCTCAAACCTGCAGGGGAAGGAGTTCCTATACCTGTATACCCATGTGTCTGCACACTCACCAGCACTCAGTTTCCCACTACCCAGCATTTCCCTAATGGATTTCCATTTCTATTGACCAGGGACTTAGATGCTGGCTAGCAATTAGTCCTAATCAGGCAGCAGTTTTCCAAGGGAACTGACATCTAGCCTAATTGCTGGCAGCTGTGGGGCTGCTGGCTGCCAGTGACAGGCTGTTAACTCTCAGTGTCCCAGGCTCCACAAAGACTCTTCTGACCTAGCAAAAGTCCTCATACGTGAGCTGAGTAGGGATAGGTGGCTTTTTATTTTGGAAAACTGTAGAGTATTGGACTGCTTCATCTCCCAAAGGAGAGAGAATGCTACAAGCTTCCACAGAACTGCCATCCACTTCTCTACTTGCTGCCATTTTGCTGAGTGTCTACCCACCATCTCTGCTTTCCCCACACCCCATCTTTACAGGAACATTTTAAACCAAATCTCAGACATAGCATTTCACTCATAATCACTGTAATGTGTGATTTTAAGACAGTGAAACACATGAAAAATAACCACAGCACCATGTTTTACTTAGCAAAATGAATAATAGTTTCCTAGTAACACTCAATATATAGGCATGTTTCAATTGTATACACACACGATGCACTCCTTACCAATGAGTTGATTCCAACTCACCGCACCCTGGCAGGACAAGGTAGAACTGTCATGGAAGGTATCCAAGGCTGTCAATCTTTACTGTAGCAGACAGCCACATATTCTCTTGTGGAGTTGGATGCAGGATTCAATTAGCAGTCGAGCACTTAACACTTTGTGCCATCAGAACGCATCACATTTCCATAAAGTCTGGTTTTGTTTCTTGGCTGGCTTGTTCGTTTGTATTAAGGTGCACACAGCACACTGGTTGTTGTTGTTGGTAGGTGCCGCAGAGTCAGTTCTGACTCAGAGGGACTCTGTGCAACAGAATGGAGCATTTCCTAGTCCTGTGCCATCCAGTTGTTATGTTTAAGGCAATTGTTGCAGCCTGTGTGTAAACCCTTCTCCTTACAGGCTTTCCTCATTTTTGATGACCCTCTACTCCACCAACCATGATATCCTTTTCTAGGGACCAGTTTCTCCGGATAGCATGTCCAAAGTATGTGAGATGAAGACCCTCCATCCTTGCTTCCAAGGAGCGTTCTGGCTATACTTGTTCCCAAACAAGTTTGTCTGTTCTCTTGACAGTTCATGATACTGTGAATATTCTTCAGTAGCACCATAATTCAAATGCATCCGTTTTTCTTCAGTCTTTCTTATTCAATGTCTAACTTTTACATGCATATGAGGCAATTGAAAATATCATGGCTTGGGTCAGGTGCACCTTAGTCCTCAAAGTAACAACCTTGCTTTTCAACACTTTCAACACTTGTGAGGTTTCTGTTATGAGAGTTTTAGATAACCAGATTTGGTACCAGAAAATAGTGTACTATTCTAACAAATACCTGAAAGATTACAGGGGTTTAAAATTAGGTAATGGATAGAAGCTGGATGAATTTGTAACAAAAACCTTGATGAGATTATTGGTAAAATTATGGGCAGTAAGGACCATTGTGATGAGGGCAAAGGAAAACATGAGGGACCTTGTAGAGAAACATT
>NW_022103928.1:43656905-43695328 GCF_000313985.2 Echinops telfairi
GCAATGAATGTACAAATGTGCTTTACACAATTGATGTATGTATGGATTGTGATAAGAGTTGTATGAGCCCCTAATAAAATGATTAAAATAAAAAACCAAATATGGTGCTTTTTGAATATGGTGGATGCTAAATGTGCTTCTGGTGATGCTTTAAAAGGAAATGATGAGCCTTAAGTCTAATGAAGTACTTCAATTCCTTTAATCTGCTACAGGTGAGTTTAAGGTTAAGTGGTTCACTTATAGAGGTTTCCATATATGGATCCTTCTGGTGTGTCCTGCGAAGGATCCATTGATCCATGTTGTGCACCTTCAAAAGACAGAGCCTAAAGTACCAATTGTCTATAGCAGGGTTGTCAAACTGGCGGCCCGTGGGCTACATGTGGCCTCCAAGGTAACTTTTTGTGGCCCCCAATGCTCTGAAATAAAATGATAATAGAAAAAATTGTTATGAAGAAAATAGAGCTTAGGGGAAATCGATGCAATACCGTACACACAATTCCTTCGTTAACCCTTTAACTCCTAAAGACGAGTGCACACATGACCCAGGACCATTCCTGTGGGTCTGTGGACGTGTATAAACGTGCTGACTCAGTTCCAGCGACGTTTGGAAGCGATATGTCTGCCACTCTCAGTGTCACGTAATGTAAACAGATCCCAATAGCGAGAAGGTTAAAAAGAGCACTCTGGGTTGTGCTGTTATGAATCACACCTAGCGGCAGCGCTAGTTAACATTTCAGAGGGAAGCCATTAAGATTGTGCATCACGTTTGTCAGCTGTCCAACATTTTGTGTTTTTTATTGGTTACTTTGTTATATTTTCTGGTCACAACATAAGAGGTAATTGAAAACTAGTAGGAGGAAAGCGCTGGCAAGTTTGGGGTACAAAAGAATAATTTGAGTTTTATAAATATATTAAATGAAATAAATGCTTAAATAAAAGCAATTATGTAGTGTTTTAATTATCCTATCCATATTCCTGAGTCCTCACTTCAAAATATAAATTTAACAAAATTTGTAAATGTGATGTGGCCCGTGTGAATCTTGCCTGTTGCACCAAATGGCCCGTGTTTTAATTGAGTTTGACACTCCTGGTCTATAGCATTTGGCCTGGCTCATCAAGGGCTGGATAGAAACGTGGTCAAAAATACCTGGCTAGGCAAGTAATACAGGACATAGTCTCCCACTAGGGGTGTAGATTTGAAATCTCAAGCATCTTTCTTAATAGCAGGTTGCCCCTCCTGTTTTACCTACCAAGAGGCATGAAATTACCTTCACTGAGGCAGAAATGTCCCACCTCACCCCATGTCTAGGCTTGACTTTCCATTAAGATTCACTGTAAGAATGGTTATTAATTTGGGATGACCATGGAAGAATGTTACATAGCAGGAACTGCTGGACTTAAGGCTGAAATGCCCTAGTGCAAGAAGAAGCAGAGGAATGTTATCCCAAGCTTGTGGATTCGGAACACATCAGACTTTGGTTCAAATGTCCTGCTTTGAGCATGCCCAATAATTGGCTATTTAAGACAGTCATATATTTGCTATTTTAATAAAAATCTTTGCTTTTTGTGACACATCTTAGTCCAGTGGGCATAATCCTCCCTTAGTGGATGAGTATTATTGAAAATTTGCCCTATTTTCAACCCCCATTGGTTTTGTAAATAGTTACTTAAACTTTTAATCTGTACAATTCATCATTCCATGTACTTTAGTTTAAAAAGTTATCCTATACATGTCTGCTTTTGTATTCTTTTTAATTGGGGACTCTTATAGCTCTTAACAATTCATACATATATCTATTGTGTCAAACACATCTGTACATATGTTGTCATCATCTATTTCAAAACATTTTCTTTCCTTGAATCCCTGGCATCAGCAACTCATTTTTTTTCACCCTCCCTCCCCAATATCCCCTTGATAATTTAGAAATTTTTTTTAATGTCTTACACCAACTGCTGTCTCATTTCACCTACTTTTCTGTTGCCCCTCCCCCTGGGAAGGGGGCCATACATTGATCATTGTAATTGGTTCCTCCCCGCCCCCCCTTGCCCTCCTAGGATCACTCCTTCCCATATTGGGCCTGAGGGGTTTATCTGTTCTGGATTCCATGTGTTGCGAGCTCTTATCTGTACCAGTATACATGTTCTGGTCTAGCCAGGTTTGTACGATAGAATGGGGAGGAAGCATTAAGGAACTAGAGCAGAGTTGTGTGTTTTGTCGGTGCTATACTGCATCCTGACTGGCTCTTCTCTTCCTTGTGGCCCTTCTGACAGGTGTGTCCTATTGACTACAGATGGACTTTGGGTCTCCACTCTACCCTCCTCCTCATTCCCATTGATATGCTTTTTATTTGTTTGTTTTAGGTCTTTGATGCTTGATACCTGATCCCATCCACACCTCATGATCCCATCCACACCTCAGCAGTATTTTAAATTTTATGCCACTGACTAAATTACTGATACTATTTATAGAAATACCATATGCTCCATGGGGATTATTTATAATAGTCTCCAATAAAATGGCAGTGCTGTCCCTAAAGTGGAGGGAGAAAGAATGAAGTAATAAACATGTTATTGGACAGTGGGTCATGGAACTGACTGTCCAAGGGTCTGGCTACATAAACTTTTGGTAAGGGATTAAGGCTGTGACTGATGGAGCTAATGAACACCTTTAGCAGAAAAGCCATTAGCACAGACTGAAAGAGACAGAAGCCAATACAATGAAAGGACACAAGTCTACCTCTATATTGCATCTCAACTCGTCTAATTTCAAGAGGAGGTAGAAAAACCAAGGTCAGCATAAAACTGGTTCATATGAGGTAAGAGGTAAGACATACCTCTACTCTTCAACTTTTTCACCATTCTTGACACTTGCAATGGTCTCCCTCCCCAGCCCTAAACCCCCGCCATAGCACTCTTTACTTTTCTACTGGTTTTGATGATTTGATACAATGGCCACACAGAACACATAGGCCATGTTTACATGTATATAGTGTAATGGGGAAGTAACAAGCTACAACTCAAGATCAGAATCAACTTTTAAGTAGCAGGATACAACTCAGGAGACAGAAGACATCAAGGCAGCTCCCAAACAGGACAGCTCTCTGCTTCTTTCCACCTATGTCTGTGGGAAGGCTCTTCTCTGGACTGTACCAGCCAACTAGCTGCTAGCCTCTACTGTCTGGTTCCTCTTGGCATCTTTCCTGCTCTGGAAAATGTTACAGTTCTTTAGCTCTGCCAGCAACACTCTGCCTGAGGGTGCTCAGCTCTAGTGTTCTCTCTCTCTCTTTCTGTGTGTGTGTGTGTGTGTCATATATATGTATATCTCTTTCTCTATTTCTATCTCTTTGTTAGTCAACCAACCTACCCACCTCACCATCTTGTGCCAGAACTCTAGTTCCCACCACTTGTAATGCTGCCACTGTTTCTCTGCTGTTGACCTGCCAATGTCCTTTGCAGTCTTGCACCAAGTTCAATTTTATAGCTCTATGTGTCTAGAGGGTTCTAACACAGGGACCCCAGGTCCAAAAAGCTCCCTCTGCTCTAGGCTCTTCCCGATGATAGGAATCCCACCTCCATGGAATTGACCCTTATATTCAGTTTCTAAGCATGGTCATCTCAGCTGGGCCATAAATTGACCAATCACTACAAGGAAATATAACCTTTATTGGGTGACTTTACTATTTGTGTAGTTAACTGACCAATTTCTGTAAGTTGTATACAATAGACCAATCACAAACAGGTGACAGCCCAACCAATTATTTTTGCCAGAAGTGTTACTTTTTAAATTATTCATTTTTGGGGGGGGGCTCTTACAAATCTTACAACAATCCATCATTCAATAGTATTAAGCACCGTTGTACATAGGTTGCCATCAACATTTCCATAACATTTTCTTTTTACTTGAGCCCTTGGTATGACCTCCTATTTATTTTCCCCTCCTACCCTCGTTAATCTTTGATCAATTATATATTATTATTGTTATTTTGTGTCTTACACTGTCCATTGTCTCCCTTCACCCAACTTTCTGTTATTTGTCCCCCTAGGGGGAGCACTATATATCCAACCTTGTGATGGCTTTCCCCTTTCTCCCCACTCCCTGCATCATCCCCCTACACTCATGAATTTATCTGTCCTGAATTCCATGTGTCGAGCTCAAATCTGTACCAATATGTGTACTCCAGTCTAGCCAGATTTGGTTTTTTTTGTTTGTTTGTTTTTTGCCTTTGTCACGCTTAGGTTTTATTATTCACTGCCATCGTAGATATGGGGATATGGGATGAAGGTTCAAACATACACCCTCCCTTCCCACCCTCCTCTCTGCGCAGACCCTCTCCTTTGTGAAGAGAGGTGATGGACAGATGGACGGATGGACGAGACAGCAAGACAGAAACAGAGAGAAAGAGACAGAGAGACCTCACGCAGGAGGGCCTTCTGTAGGCCCTCAGAGGAAAGGATCGGACTCCAGTCTAGCCAGATTTGTAAGGTAGAACTGGGTCATGGTAGTTGGCCGGGTGGGGGGGAGGAAGCATTCAGGAACTAGAGTAATGATGTGTGTTAAGCCATTGCTATACTGTACCCTGGTTGAATTGTTTCTTTGGGGAGAATTACAAACCCAAGGCCAGAAAGTTCATACATAATAGAAACCTATTGCACTACAGACTCCTGGAATTCCATAGGCTTTAACCAGGTCATTGGAGCTACTTGATTATGAACATCTGTTATTTTTGAGACAAGAAAGGGGGTCATTCTGGAAGCAATTCAGAGATCAACAGAACTATTGGGAGAAGCTTGGATAAGAAGAGCTGCCTCTACCTTTACCTTAGTTTCAAAGGGTGGGGTATCAAAGGGTGAGGTCACTGCCCCTCAGTTCCACAGCATGGAACTGCTGTTTGTGAGAGCCAAGAGAATGGAGCTGCTATCCAAGAAGATAACACTACCATAGTTATAGATCTTTCATCTTGAAGATACTCAGATGTTCCTGGAAAACGGTTATTTTTAAGCCTTGGGAGCTAATACAGTTTGTGTGATAATGAGATTGAGCTTGGTTGGCACTCCTCTTTCGCTCTAACTGACACCTTTTGGAATGGCAATATCTACATTATACCTGATTCACTATTGTGTTTTTGGAGCAAATAACTTGAATTCCAGATTTCAGTCTACAATTGAAAGAAATTTTGGCCCCAGATGAAGCATAACCAAAGTTTCACCCACATTTGATTAATACCCAAGATGAGATTTTGGATTTAATGCTGATGCTGGAAGGAGTCCAGACTTTTGTGAATGGTGTGTCATGGTAAATGTTGGAAGGATGTTGTGTCCCTGAAAAAATATGTTGAAATCTTAGCTCCAGTACCTGTAAATAACACTCTGCTTGGGAAAATATACATATTAATGAGGTGGGAGGGATCATAAACGTCTTAGCTGTAAAAAGAGCAGGATACTCACAGACCTGCAGAGAGGGGCTCCAAGAAACACAAAATAACACCACAGAGCTGCCTAATTCAGACTTCTGACCCGCTAAATTGTAAGACACTAAATGTCTGTTCTTTAAAGCCACCGACTTGGGGTACTCTTTTTGGATGGTAATATGCAACAGTGACATCCTATTGTCTTAATCTTAATAGACAGTGATATTCCAATGTTTTCATTCCTTTGGTATATCACTCACTGCCATTGAGTCAAAGCTGACTCGCAGTGACGCTATAGGAGAGGGTAGAACTGTCCCGGTGGGTTTCCGAGACTATAACTCTTTACAGGAAAAGAAAGCCTCATCTTTCTCCCATGAAGTGGCTGGTGGTTTCAAACTGCTGACCTTTCAGTTAGCAGCCCAAGTCATAAGCACACCACCATGGATCCCTAGAGGAGGCTTCCTAAGGCAGTGGCTCTCAACCTTCCTAATACTGCAACCCTTTAATACAGTTGCTCATGTTGTGGTGACCCCCTCCCCCAACCATAAAATTATTTTCATTGCTACTTCATAACTGTAATTTTGCTACTGTTATGAATCGGGTGACCCCTGTGAAAGGATCATTAGACTCTGAAAGGGGTCGAGACCCACAGGTTGAGAACCACTCTCCTAGGGTCAGGAAATACAGTTTCCTGGGAGCAAGCACAGAAAGAGTTCCTTAGCAACTACCAGAGCAGTTGCACTGAGAGGAGTCCTACACTTCCTAGAAGCCAGAAAACAGAACAAACAAAAACTCTTGAAAGCTTAATACAGCACAGTTTTTCAAAGTTGGAGATCAGATACTGTATCTAACCACTGTAACTGATTTTCCTTCACCATTGACCAGCAGCCTGAGCTGCTTCTGTGTACTCCTTCTCCCCTGCAAAACTATCCTTTCCTGCCCTTACTCCAACTCACCCAGCCAAACCTCTTGGCTCTCTGGTCTCAGGGGCCCTGCATGGATAGCAGACCACTTGGGCAGTTTGGTGCAGACATCTTCCCAATTAATACTTTCCTTCAATTTTTTCTCCTTTCTCACTTCTCTGGCACTCCTTCCCTCAACCCCTCCCCACTAACCCCCACCCTCGCATAGTAGATGTGTGAGCACACCAACACTGCCAAAGTATCAGGAACCCCAACCAAACTGTTGGTTTTTCTTAACATCACACCCAAGTGACACCCCTGCCTTTTGTTTTTCCTTCGCTTCTCTGCACAGTTACATTTTTTCTTCTACTTTTCCCACTTCTTTTGTTTTCTTCCTCATCTCTTTTATCTTTTCTTCTTTAATTCTATATATATATATATATATATCCTCTTGTTCTGTTTTTGTCCGGGAGCCCTGGTGGCATAGTGGTTATGAGTTGGGCTACTAACTGCAAAGTAAGCAGTTCTTGATCACCAGCTGACCCATGAGAGAAAGATAGGGCTTTCTACTCCCTTAAATAATTACCATCTAAAGGAGGAGTCTCAAGATGACGCCCAGGTAGAATCACCCACCAAGTGCTCCCATTGTTAGATTGGAAAATTAAGAGAAGGAGGCCAATACTGGGAGGCCAGATGCTGGAAATAGAATCCCAGTATACTAGGGTTTGTGGTTCGGGCTTCCCTTAAGATTTTCACTCATGGTGTGATTCGAGGGCTTGCTGTGATGCTTTAAGTTCATCATGTCTGCCTGTACACTTCCCACATCCCTCACCTCTTCCATTGTTAAGGCGTCTGCCACCCCTTCCTGTACCAGATGGAGACTGGCCAGCATGCAGTAATTTCCCCAAACTTCTGTCTAAGGGTGGTCATAATCCCCGGTCTGTGGAGACATTCTGAAAACTAGCCACAAAAGCTCACTCCGGCACTCCCATTTCTGCTCTCCTCTCTGGTCCTACATTCATGGGCTTTGCACCTCCCCTACCCACCTAGGAACAGAGTGACCACATCAGCCACTCCCTTACCACTTCTCCCCAACTCTGTGCCCAGCCTGACAGCATGGGTAACTAAGGACAATTAGACACTAATTTACTACAATCAGAGAGCTCCTGGGCTATTTACCTTTGGTAGATTGCAGATACCGGGAACACATTTTCTTTCTTCTTGAACTCCTTGATATCAGCTCCTCTTTTATCCCTTCCCTCCCTCACCTTATCCCCAAGGAAGCCTTATTCCCCCCCATAATAGTTTTGGAGTTTTTTTTGCCGTATCTTATACAACCCAATATAACCATTCACATACAATTCTGTTGTCCTATCCCATCAATTGGGATCATACAGTCATCAATGCTATCAGCTCCTTATTTCCCCCTTTTCTCCCTCTCTTCTCGTACAGTCAGGGAAACATTACTCCTGTTACTGTTTCTGAAGGGTTATCTATCTTGTCTTTCATGTACTGTACTGGGCGATCTTAAATGAACATATGCAAATCAAAATTATTAATGAGTCAAAACAAGTAAAAATCATAATAGTATGGGGAGAAAATATTAGAGAACCAGAGGATAGTTAGGTGGTTCAACAGTGCTATAACTTAGCACCCTGTATTTATCATCCCTTCCATGTGGCCCTTCTGAGAGGGACTGTTCAATTATCTTAGAGATGGGTTTTGGGTCTCCACTTTGTCCACACTCCTTTATGTCCATTTGATTGCTTATTTTTGAACTTCTAATACCTCTCCCGTTGACAATTCATGATCACACAGGCTGGTATAAGCTTATTCCATGTGGGATTTGTTGCTTTCCTGGTAGATGGCCGCTTGTTTAACTACAAGCCTTTAAACCCCAGATGCTATGTCTTGTAACAGCCGGGCACCGTCTGCTTTCTTCACATTTGCTAATACACCCATTTTGTCTTCAGCAATTGTGTCAGGAAGGTGAGTATCATACATTGCCACATTCTTCAAACAAACCATTCTTGTACTGAAGTAAGATTTAAGAGGCCCCAAATTTATCTGTTTCCTTGTTGCCTTTGTATATATATACATATATAACAGTTATACCTATATTTATATATTTACATATACACATATATACATATTTTCCCCTTATTTCCTCATTTTCTTTTTTTTCTCCTGCCCTACTATCATGTTTACTCATTATTCGCCTCTCAGTAATTCCTCCCAGATACAACTCGATTAATCAAACATGACCAGAAATGCTACACCCTCCTCACCATCAATTTTAGAACACTTACGATTCCCCTGTACCAGTCATTGTTAGCTCCCTGTTCACCTCTGCCCCTCTCCCATGCCTTTAGGAACCATCAGACCAGTGACTGTCTCCATAATATTGCCTCTCCTGACTATCTTGTATAGATAAACACATACACACCCCAGAAAAACCACTCTCAAAACATACAGATAGTCAACAAGACTAATAGGGATCCTGGCATAGAGCAGATGACTCTCAGTTAGATGGAGAGAAGGACATGTTATAAACCATCAGTCCAGTCCCCTTTCTTCCAGAGCTGCATATCCCAGGTCCCATTTGCCTAGCAACTCACGCACCGTTTTAGTCTTCAGCATTTGTGTCCGAAAGGTGAACATTGTAAACGTCCCCATTTATATTCCTGCAGACAGGAATGGAATGGTCTAGTGCAACACACCCCCTCCCCCCGGCCCCCAATGTGGCCTCTTTGTGAGTAATCCCCAACCAGTTTGAAGCAGGCTGGCCACAGAGACTCCGTTTTGTTGATTGCTGAATGACCTGCCTCCTTCCCCTTCCCATCTCAGAAAAGTCCCACTAGTGATTGATTTTAGAATGTACTCTTATGTTCTTGGGATCAGAAAGTTGTGATTAATAATATTGTTCCTTTTGATGTTGTAACCTCGATATTACTTATTCTTATATTTATACTTATTATACTTATTCTTAAAATATTCTTATTTTATTAACCAGGATATTACTATTCTTATTTTATTAACTAATCAATCCTGTTCCCTGTAATGCTCGCTAACTCTAAAGAATGTTAACATTAACTTTGCTTTCTATTTTGTCATATGCTTACTTAAGTCCTTGATAAATGATAAATGAGTTTTTGCCTTTATAAACTCACTGAGGTGTCCACTTGGGACTACTATCTAAAGAATTACCTTTAGAGTCTTTCAGTCTGGTTATAACTGAATAAAGACTCTTCTAAATTTCAAGACATTATAGTGACTGTCATTTATTTGAACCCGCAACAAGTTCAGATGGGTGCCAAGTGCTGCCTCCCGAGTCAGACGTCTACAATCAGGATACTTCATGGACTTTGTGGATTTGCTTCTATCACTGGTCTGTTGTGCTCCAATCTTGTGTTGCCCCCATGTGTGCATGTCAGACCGGCCACTCTCTCTGAGCTGAATATTCAGGGCTGTGCTCTGCAGTGCTGTCATCTAGGGAGAGGATGTCTTGTCTTGAACTGAGGCCGGCCCTGCAGTCATCTCTGGGAATGAGCTGCTCCAAGCAGGAACATTGCCCTCAAGGACTGGCACCCAGAATGAAGTCTATTCTCACTCTTTCTTTGCTGTGGATATGTAAACAGTACCCTCCCCTTGGGTTGGTTAGTGCCCTGACACACACGTACCCAGCCCCCAACACACACACACACACACACACACACACACACACACACACTACCACCATAATTTTTCTTTCTCCTTCCCTCTATGGGCCTTAAAGGCCTATGAGAGGTAGGGAAAGATGCCTATCTGGCATATAATTCATATATCATACAATTCAATTGTTTAATCATATTAAAAAGAGTTATGCAATCACCACCACAATCTATTTTAGAACATGTTTTTTTGTGCTTATTATTAGCTCCCCATTTTTCCCCCAACCCCACTTGCCATCACCTTCAAGAGAGCATTAGGCTATAGAGACAATAGCTACATGCTTTCTACTCCTTTTGAATCACTCAGTGCTGTGTACAGAATAGATCTTCAACAAACACAGTGAATTTTTGAAAGCCCCCATCAGTGTTGCATATTTGGCGGGACATTTTTCTATGCTGTACATCCAGGGTATGCTTTTTTCTTCCCTGACACCAAAGAACATCAGCCTATAGCTGATTTGTAGAGAAAGAATAAAATGCAGCTCTGTAATTGTTTCTATGCATGGAGGAAGAGCAACTGTGCCCCTCCTAGCTATCAGCTTCATGACCGGCTCTGTGGCAAGCCTTGTGGGAAGGCAGTTGTAGACTTTGCCATGAGTCAGTAAACAACCAAACCCTCCCCACCCTCAGAGTCTCCCCTATTATCTCACACGTAAGCCTCCACAACTACACGGTGCTCACAGAAGCTCAGAGGTGGGAGAAATCTTTTCTCAGTTCCTTTCTATTTCAGAAACAATATGCCATTAATGATTTCTTATCTTTTCTAACTCCATATTTAAGAAAGATTATTTCTGAGAACCAAATAAAGTTTAATAAGATGGAAGAGAGCTAATTTTAAAAATCTGCACACCCAGTTAGTTACTGAGCAGATACCATCAATGTGCTGAGTGATTCTTAGCAGTAGGGAGACCTCAGGAGGGGTCCTCAACTGTACAGAGGCATAGACACCTGCCCCCACCCCGCAAAACAGAGTTATACAATTAACCCCAATTTGTTCAGCTTCGCTGCGTTTCTAGTCTCATCTTTTGTCTTATTTTGCCACTGATTTGATTACCTCCCCTCCAATTAGGAGGAATTTTTATAGGTAAATATGGATGTCATATACTATGGATATCATAGTATTCTAATCAGGCCAGTGGGGATTTCAAGGATCTCTATATATAACTGATCCAAATTAGTTTAAGAAGAGAGGGAATCCATCAACTTACATAATTGAAGTCCAAGAGTGATCTCAATTCAGGAACAGCTGAATCAAAGAATCCAAACAATAACTTCAAAATGTTTTCTCTGTTTATCTTTCATCTCTAATTATTGCTGTTTGTCTTTATTTTATCCTTCTGGAGTTACATTTTCTTTAATAACCAGAAACAATGATAGATCCTCCCAATTTTTAAAAACACATAGATAAGTATAATTCTCCTATAAGCCAAATCTAAAAATGGTACAGAAAACCAAATTGGCTGGCTTGGTTTACATGTTCAGGGAATGTCGGGACCAGAGAATGGGAGTTCTGAATAATCCAAACCAATAAATGCCCACTACAGAAATGAACCTTTTTATCACATCTCTGATTAGTTGTCTCTTACCACATCTGTTAAATGGAATCATAATAATGATCATAATAATATTAATAATGACTCAGTAACTAATATCAAATGTTTGGGCACATAATAAACCTTATATTAGTGTTGGTATATTGCTATTTTTATCATTATACAATTCTAGGTGGTCATCTTCTAATTTTATTTGTGGTATCTTCCATTACACAGAAGTGTCTTTTTGTTTTGTTTTAGGTTTTGTTTAACCAAATCTAAAAATCTTTTCTTATGACTACTGAGTGGTGGTATCTTCAGAAGGGAGCTTCTCCACCCCCAGAAACTACAAAAATATCCTCCTCGGTGGTAGTTACATAATTTCATGTAAACTTCATAAATAGGTCTAGGGGTGGAATTTTTTTTTAATTGTGTGATATGTGAATTCTTTTATTTTTTTTAATTGGGGGCTCGTATAGCTCTTATAACACTCCATGCATCCACTGTGTCAAGCACATTTGTACATATGTTGCCATCATCCTTTTCAAACATTTTCTTTGTACTTGAGCCTTTGTATTATCTCCTGAGTTTTTTTCCTCCTAGAGGTAGAATCTTGCCTGTCAATCAGGCCACAGCCTGATTATGCCTCCTTGTGGACGTGGTCTTCGCATGAGGATTCTGGGAACTTCCTCTCTTTCTCCCTGGAGGTGGGCCACACTCTTTCCCTGTTTCACCTTCTTATTGAGGAGCCACACTCAGAAAGCTGGAGGAGCCACGTAGAGACCCACACTGGTCCTGAAATGCTGTCACTAGCATTGGATCCACAAGAATTTTTACCCACTGGCCTGTGATCTTCCTGCATTTGGCATCATTGCATGTGCTGTGTGGGTCTGAAGAGGAATTTATGAATTAGTATTGGACATATGGGCTAATATCAGACTTATGGACATGATCTGGACTGGGCTGGGATTTTTTCTCAATATACAATTGTTCTTTGATATAAAGCTCTTTCTTATACACATATGAGTATCTGGGTTTGTTTCTCTAGTCAACTCTGCCTAACACATCTTCCCCCCAATTTTTTTAATGTTTAAATATTTATTTCACTTGCATTTACCTACTAATTTAAAATTTAATATTTACCCAATGTTATATTCTTAACATGAACTGACTAGTGTGTAGAGTTTATTCTGTTCCATCCTTTATTTCTATACCAGTTTTAATTATCATAAGCTTATATTTCCAAGTCCCACTCTATAACCATGCACACATTGCTTGTTTAAAAAAAAAAACTTTGGAATCAACTCATAGAAATACAATTAAACATCTATTCTCAACTCACTGCCATCGACTTGATTCCAACTCATAGTGACCATATAGGACAGGGTAGAAATGCCCCTATGGGTTTTTGAGACTAACTCTTGTGGGAGCAGAAAGCCTCATCTTTCTCTCACAACATCTATTAGGATTTTATTTTAAATTACTTTAAATTCATAGATCACTTGGAAAGAATTAGCATCTTCAAAGGAATGTCTTTCTTCTAGAAGTAGTCATTCTCCATTTATTGGGATATTCTTCATATTCTTAGTAAGTTTTAGAAAGTTCCTTTATAGGAAATATAAACATAGTACATATATTGTTATGTTTCTTCTAAAATGCTTTTAATTTGTGCCATTGAATGTGGCTATTTTTCCATTAAATTTTCTAAATTATTTATCAGATTGCAATTAATTTTTGTTTTACTTATAACTGGCTTTCCTATTGCATTTCTTTACTGAAAGCTTTTAAATTGATTCTCATCGATGTTTTTGGCAGCCAATCATTCATGTGGTTGTGGTTAGGTGCCATCCAGTTGGCTCCGACCCTCAGAGGCCTTACATACAAAGAATGAAGCCCTGCACAGTCCTGCGCCATCCTCATCCTTGTTCCCATGCCTGAAACCACTGGTGCAGCCTCTATGTCAATCTGTCTCAGTAAGGGCCTTCTTCTTTTTACTGCCTTCCACTTTACCAAACAAGGTGTCTTTCTCTAGGGACTGCTCTCTCCTGACAATATGTCCAAGGTATGTAAGACAAAGCCTTGCCATCCTAGCCTCTAAGGAGCACTCTGGCCTTACTTTTTCCAACAAGATCGGTTTGTCCTCTTAGCTGTCCATGGTACTTTCAATATTCTTCTCCAGCACCACGATTCAAATGCATCGATCCTTCTTCAGTCTTCCTTATTCAGTGTCCAACTTTCACATGCATATGAGGCAATGAGAATTCCATAGCTTGGGTCAGGCACCCGTTTTGTCTTCAGTGATCGTGTCAGGATGGTGAGCGTCACAGAATGCCAAGTTATTAGAACAAAGTGTTCTTGTGTTGAGGGAGTACTTGAGTAGAGACCCAAATTCCGCCTGCTACCTTAATATTTAACATATAACTACATGTACATAGACCTATATCTATCGTTATATATCAGGTATTTATATAGATACATGCCTATTTTTATACCTCTATCAATGTCTTTTGCCTTCTAGTTCTTTCCTCTATTTCCTTGTACTTTTTTCTCCTGTCCCACTATCATGTTCAACCTTTATTTGGCCCTCAGTAATTCCTCTCCCACCATTGAATTTGATCAAAACCCACCACTTTGCCATCGATTTTAAATCCTTTGTTGTTGACTTGTCCCTGGGTTTGTTGGCTCCCCACTCCCTTTCCCCCACTTCCTCTCCCATATGCCCCACCCCCACCCCGCAATTTCAGTCCCATTGTTTTCTCCTCAGGATTATTTATCCTGCCTTTCTTATACAGATAGACATAAAGAAAAAAGCCTGTAAATAGTTCCAGGTCTGTCTGCTGACCCTTATGAATGCTTTCCGATCAGGTCTGATGAGGTGCCAAGCCTTGCCCCCTGAGTCAGAAGTCCATTTTGGGGATTCCTCAGGGACTTTGGTGTTTGCTCCCCTTGCCAATCTGTTGCACTCTCTTCATGTTATGCCCCACAGGGGGTGGGGGTGGGGGGTCAGCCTGGACACAATTCCCGAACTGTCTCCAGTGCTGTCCCTGTAGTGCTGTGGGTCAGTGAGGAGACACTGTGTCTCGTGGTGGGGTCGGCCCTAAGGTCCTCTCTGTGCATTGACTGCTGTGAGCACGAATGTTGTCCTCAAGGCTTGGTGGCCAGGATGTGGTGCGCTCTCTCTCTCTCTCTCTCTCTCTCTCTCTCCACCCTTCACTCCCTCCCTCCAAATTTGCTCCAGTGTCTTCTGGGCAGACCCGCCCCTCTCCATGGATTATATCTTCAGCGCTGTCCTCTGTAGTGCATTCCTCTGGGGAGCGAGTCCACATAGCTGGGCTTGGAGCTGGCCCCTCAGGCCTCTCTGTTAGTTCATTGCTGCTTGCTGCTATGTTTCCCTCAAGGCTTGCCCACCGGGTATGAGGACTAGCCCCTCTCTCCCTTCCCTGTGGGGACAAACAATATCCTCCCCATGGCTGAGTTAGTGCCCTGTTCCCCTTCTACCCTCACCTCCCTCCCCCTACAAAGATTGTAGCCTTCTGTATAGATTATGACTCAATGTAAATGTGTTAGAAAGGGTTTTCTAGAGAAACAAAACCAGGATACTTGTGATTATATATATAAGAGGATAGCTTTATACAGTGAGAAGGAATAAACAGCTAATTAGTCCACATAGCAGCACAGAGAGTTCAGTTCGACTCACTTTCATGGAACAGTTAATATACTGACAGTCCTTCGACTCACGTGTCCATTGGGTTCAAGGTCAAGGAAGCAGACAGTGGAGTCTGCAGGCTGCAAACAGCAGGGTGGGTCAGCAACCTTCAGTCGCACAGGAACTTAGCGAAGCAGGCCCAGATGGGACATCATATTCAGGAATCAGGTAACAGGCACCAGAAGATCCAAAACAAAGCAAAAAAACATTGGTGAGAACAAGGGGATTTGGAGCAGAGACCCCAAATCCATCTGTAGACAAAATCCCCTCACAGAAAGGTGACAAGGAAGGGATGAGTCAACCAGGCGCAGTATAGCACCGATGAAACACACAATATCCCTCTGGTTCTTTGAGGTTTCCTCACCCTCCACTATCATGACCCCAGTCCTGTCATGCAGTTCTGGCTAGACCAGAGCATGTACAGTGGTACAGATAAGAGCTCATGACACATGGAGTCTGGGTCAGGTAAACCCCTCAGGGTTTATTTGGTCTGAATAAAGCATGGGATAAAACATTAATTAATAATAAATATATCAATAGTGATTCATTAATTGTAATAATCGTAGCATACTAATATAAGATGTTGTATAGGGGAAACTGAGTATAGGTTGTATGGGAACTCTCTAGTCTTTGCAATTTTTCTATCAACCTACACTTACTCTAAAATTAAAATTTTAATTTATAAAATACCTACTAAACAAATACATTGGAATTTTATTTTGTAAATCTTACTAAATAACAAAGACTGATATTGTTAAGAATTTTATCTTTCTTGGATCTGCAATTAATGTTCATGGAAGCAGTACTCAAAAAGTCAACTAAACCCCCAATAAAATGATCTTTAAAAATAAAAGAACATTTCAAGATCTAAAATAAAACGTCAAAAACCTCATTGCATTGAGTAAATCTGCTGCACAGACCTCTTCAAAGTTTGAAGAGCAAGGATATCAATTTGAGAACTAAGGTGCACCTGATATTAGTATTATTAATTGGGGGTTAAATATATATATATATACAATTATATATATATCATATCATTCCATAGTTCAGTCATGTCAAACAGAATTGCACAATTGTTACCACAATCAGTTTCCAAACATTCTTGTTCTTCTGGAACTCCTTGACTTTGTCTCCCTTCTACCCTCCACCACCACTGTACCACCACCACCACCACCCCTGCCCCGAAACCCTTATTCTACTTGCTGTCCCTATAGGTAGCCATGATGTTTTTAGTCCCCTCTTATGCATATGAAAGTTGGACATGGAATAAAGAAGACTGCAGAAGAATTCATGAGTTTTAATTATGTTCCTGGCAAAGAATACTGAAAGTACCATGGAATGCCCAAAGAACAACAGATCTGTCTGGGAAGAAGTACAGCCAGAATGATCCTTAGAGGCAAGGATGGCGGACTTCATCTCACATACTTTGGACATATTATCAGAAAAGACTAGTCCCTGGAAAATAACATCAAGGTTGGTAAAGTAGAAAGACTGGGAAAAAAGAGGAAGATGGATTGACACCGTCGCTACAACAATGGGCTCAAATATAACAACAATTGTGAGGATGGCACAGGACCGGGCCGTGTTTTTGTTCTGTTGTACATAGAGTACACATGAGTCATAACCAACTCAATAGCACCTTATAAATATGAATAACTGGAAATGTCATATAGAAAATCAGATATGAAGAATGGAACTCAGGGAAAATATCCTTTATATTTTATTATTTTTATATTGTTTACTTATATCCACAAAACTCTTATGAATTTGTTTCTCACATAGTACTGTGCTATATGCTGTACGTATATACATATCCATGACAAAATTGTCATGGCTTGGGGAGTCTCTTGAAAAGGAGCCAAAAATGGAAATCGAGTGACTTTCCTCTGGGAAAGTATACCTGAAAGTATACAGTCTACCTGAAAACATGTTGCCATTGAGCCTATCCTGATTCATAGCAACCTTTTAGGACAATGTGGAACTTCCCCACCATCCCAACACTCCCATCACAAATAGCAGGGAGCAATAGAATGAGAGGAAAACTGAAAAGGCTTGAGATGCAATAAGTATGGGGGGGGGGGGCTCATATTCTTGAAAGAATGAGGGCTTTCCTGGTTTTCCAACAATACCTTAAGTCAAATATAAGAATTTGAGTTTACAACTTCTTTCTCTATTATCTCCAGTGTGTTTAAAAACGACGATATGACACTGTAGAATATGGCTTTCTACTACCATTCTGTTGTCCGTGGTTGTCACCGCTCAATGGACATGTCAGCCGTGGAGTGCCAGGGCAAGTCCATCACCGCCACAGGAGTTTCAATGCCTGCAGATCATGCAGACCCAATAGGATTAGATCTCATTTCTCCCTGGACTGCTCCCTGCCACTCTCCTTGGTATCAGCACTGTGAGACACAAGGCCTGTCAATGAGATTGCACCATGGTTATTTTAGTGGGAGAAAAGACATAAGCAGAATATAATCAGAATAAGATTTAGGTAATTTACAGAAATCATTGAGAAGCCAAAAGATATTGGAAGCTCCTTCTTGTAACAACTTTTAAAGTCACACCACAGGTTTGACTACAAGATTGCTACCCCTTCTACTGAGAACATTATGCTGCAACCAAACCAGTGTCCCAGGAGGACACTAATGCCGCATGTGAAGTCACTCACCCTTACTGCCACCTCACTATCAACATGGCGGGTACTTCCGAGTCAAAGCCTCAAGCAGGTGCATTTGATTGGAGCAAGGGAGGAAATATGTACTGATTTCTTTACAAAGAGGCTCGGAATTTAGTTCTAATTTCATAGCAAAAAAAAAAAACCCAAATGAACAAAACTAAACCCTAACATCTAAACTCACTATCATTCGGTCAATGCCAACTCATAGCAACCTATAGGACAGGGTGGAACTGTGCATGTGAGTTTCCAGTTTTTGAAGAATCAGAAAGCCCTGTCTTCTTCCTGAGGAGCAGCTGGTGATTTTGAACTGCTGACCTTGAAGGCAGCAATCCAACTCATACCCACTACATCACCAGGGTCCCATGGTAAAGGAGACAAACTTCATAATGGGGCAATTTGCATAAGTCTAGAAGGTCATTCAGAGTGGTGGGAAGCCCCACATGGCAAATGTCCATTACCATAGACACTGAAATAGCCTAATTAGCACCACAGAGTGCCAGATACGTTCAGGTGTGGCTACGCTGCTGTGGAAAATACCTGGGCATCAGGAGACGTGTGTTCTGCTTACAGCTATACTTTTCAGCACCAGGGACGCTGGCAGGGCGTACTAATCTTTCTATGTTTATGTGATTGCATCTGTGCAATGAGAAATCATAATTAGGTCACTCCCAAAGTTCCTCTGGCTCTAACACGCTCTATGTCTCTTCATATAAACCATTGTGAACAAAGTAAACATCAAGGCACTCTGCACCTGCCATTGACGTGGCATTGTATGACTTGTACAAAGCAGACTTTTCCACTTAGAAGTATCATTCTAATAATCAACTATAGTTTCTAGGGTGTAATAGTAAATAAATGTCTGATGCCAAGATTGAAGGTAAATAAGCGACTTCATTATTTACTTTAATTTGGCACTTAATTATGGGAGTTACATGTCTTTTTTCCCCAGCTATTGGATCATCAGAGGCCATTTTAGTCATGAGAGGAATAGCCTGAGATATTGAGCCTGACAGTTTTCCTGGAGAGGTCATGGCTAGGATTTCCCTCTAGGTATAGGAGCAATGCCTCACGATAGCATTAAATTTTTAGGGAGGTACTGAAGGGATGCAGGTGATGAATGTAAGGAACCTGAAGGGAAGGGAGTAAAATGGGCAAGGCCAATGTGGTGAGGCACCCTGATGCCAGTGCCATCGGGAAGGCCACTGAGAAAGCTTTCTTGATCTTCGTGAAAGCTAAGCCTCCAAATTCAAGTCAAAGAAAACGCCCTAAAACTGCTCCAGGGCTACTTCAGTACCCTTACAGATTACCAATGACATGCATGTTAATATTTTATGGCTCTAACTTGCACTTCTAAAAGTTCTAATTAATCTCAATAGATAAAGCCTGGCAAGCGAGCTAGTACAAATGAGAATCCTAGCCGCCTTGCAGGGTCTGGGTGCCAGTTCATCGTGGAGCCCACGATGGTGTGCCATGCCTCAGTGCTACGGAGAGACCAGCAATTATCATCTGGAAGCTAAGCCACACTTCCTCACTGATGCCATTCACCTAGTGCTAATTAATTCATTAACTAATTAATTAAATACTGGCCATTTCTTTACCACTGGTTAATCAAGACCCCTTCCAGTGCTCTCCTTCTATTAAACCCTCAACAGGAGACAGATGTTCATAACCTCCTTGAAAGCAGGTCTATCCTATTGACATTATCTTTGGTAACTTGCATAGCACACAAAAATAATCATAAACTAGGCTGATAGATTAGGTAGACAGACACGAAGGACCAGTCGCTGTCAAGTCAACTCTGACTCGTGGCAACCACATGTGTGTCATTCAGAGTCGAACTCTGTTCCATAAGGCTTCAAACGTGGATTTTTCAGAAGTAGATCACCAGATGTTATGAACGGGGCTGCCCCAAAATGTGTGTTGTAAATCCTAAACCCTATCGTGGTTATAATTGCCCTTGAAAATGGATTTTCTTTGTTAGGATAGTGAACCATTGTTTTTATTATTTCATTCTACTGTAATAGAAATAACAACAGTGGATGGCTTTAACAAACAGAAACTTATTTTCTCACAGTTTAGGAGCCTGGCGAGGAGTTTGAATTCATGGCACAGGCTCTAGGCAAAGCTTTTTTCTCTGTTGGCTCTGAAGGAACTTTCTTGTCTTTCAGCCTCTGTTTTCCTGGTTGCTTGGAACTCTCCATGTGACTTGGCATCTGTCATGCTCTGCTGGCCTGAACAGCTCCTTTTCTCACTTTTAAGAGATCCACTCAGTACTAATACCCTACACTAATCCGCCTTCATTAACATAACAGAAAACTAAATCCAATATGGAATTGTAACCAGAAGCATGGAGGTTAGAATTTGCAGCACATAACTTGGGGAAGAGGACATGATTAAGTTCCTAACAAAATATTCATGGAAAGTGTGTCTTAATGCAATCTCTTGAGATAACTGAAAAAAAAACAAACCCATACTGTTATAAACAAAACAAAACAGCCTCGCTGCCATCAAGTCGGTGCTGACTCGTAGCAACTCTAGGACAGAATGGAACTGCCCCGTCAAATCCCCTTTTGAGATTTATATATACCTTTAAAATATTTCAGTTTTGGTTCCAAATCTCCACAATAAATCAAATATCAAAATGAAGTGAGTCACACTAATTTTTTATTTCTCCAAGTGTATTTAAAAGTTGTGTTTATGTATTAATAACCCTCTATCTCAATAGTATTTTAATGGCTAGTTTAATGATACTATTATTAGATTTATCATAGGCCCCATGGAAATTACTTGTAATATCTCTCCAAAAAAAGCTGATAATTCTGCCACTAAATTGGAACAGGGATATATACAAGCCTTAGAGATATGAATGGATTTTAAGCTCTCGCTTAATTGCAAGCCCTAACCTAAGAATAATCAGTTCTTATGATGTAGCCCTGCTCAATACATATCCCTGGGATCCCTGAAGAAATGGGTAACTGTCATGAAGAACGTGGATGGTGCCAGGCTATCAGAAAGAATAGCATCTAGGGTCTTAAAAGCTTGTCTTAAAATGATCAGCCATCTAAGTGAGGTGTCAGCCAAGTCCATACAGAAGAAGCACACCAGCCTATGTGATCCAAAGATTGTAAATAATGAAATATAAGATCAGATGAAGGAACTGCATGAGCGCTTAAGTTCTGAGCAGTTTGCATAAGGCAGTGGCTCACAATGAAAGCCCAAAATCCATTTTCAGTGTTCCCACAGAGATAAAACCTATACTGAATTCTATTGGACCATTGATGAGGAATGTGAATCTCCTTGCCCTCAGACAGAGTGTATCAGAAAGTGAATTAATGCATATATGTTATGTTGGACTTTAACATTTTATTATTTGTTTTCTATTTTGATGCATTTAAAAGTTTTCTAAATTAATTAATTTCTTTTCTTTAGGATTGAGGATTTTCTATTGCTTGGGAGTTTTTTTGTTTGTTTAGAGTACTAGTTCCTTAGGGTTGTGACAGGGCAGTTTGCATGAAAATGGGGAGCTACTAACAATGGATATAAAAATGAAGAAATTTTTCTAAAATTGATTATAGTGATGATTGCACAACTCTGTTTAATATAGTCAGAACTTTGAATTATATGGCAAGTGAATTATATATCAATAAATTCTTAATTCTTTTAAATAAAAATATGAATATTCAAAAAGCCAGGATGAGAACGACACACATAAAAAAGTTACTATCCTGTAGTGTATAGCATATAGCATGTAGCTATACTGTAGTATATAAGTATCCAGTAACATTTTGAAAATTTTTGAAATGTTGTAAGAATTACCAGAATGTGAAGCAGATACAAAGGGAACACATGCTGTTGGGAAAATGATACTGATAAATTTGCACGATGCAGACTTGCCATAAACTTTAAATTGGTAAGAACTGCAGTATCTAAAAAGCACAAAAGAAGCTAAATATAGTAAGATGAGCTATGCCTTTATGAGAGCAGATTAAGCCAAGAAGGAAGCAGGCAGTCAGAGGTGAAGTCTAATTGAGGCCACATGAAAATCACCAAGGCACCAGGATGAACAGAAAAATCAGGACCTTCTCCAGAACGCACAGTGTTTCCCTCTAGTGGTAATGCTCCACCTTTCGGCTTCTAGCCTCCGAAAGTGCCATCAAATACGTGTTTGTTAAAACCAACTATTTCTGCGATTTCTGTTCTAGCAGCACTAGATACCAACTGCTGTTAGGGGCCAAAGCAAAGGGTTTTCTTCTGGTCCTCTGACCCTCACCTTACTAAACATACTCTCTTTCTCCAGGGACTGGTCCCTCCCGCTAACAGCTCCAAAGTGTGAAAACTGAGCTCTCTGCCATACTCACTTCTAAGGGACCTTCTGGCTGTCCTTCTCCCAAGACAGATTTGTTTGGTTTTCTGGAAATCCATGGTATATTCCATAATCTGGTATTGTGATATTTAATAATGGGCACATCTCAGACCAAGAGGCAGCATCTTTCCTTTTAGCGGTCTTCGGCAGCAGATTTGACTTCTAATGGCTGTCTCCATGGCGGTTGAGGATGGATGCTAGTAAAATGAAATCCTTGAAAACGTCAATCTGTTCGGCACTGATCAGTAGTCTTGGTCCAATTGTGAGGATTTTTGTTTTCTTTGCAAGGAGATGTGAAACAAAGGACTGCAGGCCACTGACGACCTTCTCTGGCTACACCAGGAAGAAGGAAAATCAATCTCTGCACTAGCCCAAGGTCAACTGCTACAAAGCAGAGGTCAGACATGCCTCCACCCTCCGTCTTCTTTACCCTATTCTGACACCAACTGCTCCTCCCACAACACTCTGCTTCTCTGCTGGGTTCGACTTTCCATTGCAGCAGTCACGCGGAACTGACCGACAGTCCTTACAGTTATGGGAGTTTAGTAGGGAAGTTAACAGGCTACCCAAGACAGGATAATAAAACATTAAGGATACAGTCTTTTCTTTGGTCCTCAGCCACATAGTCCCTTGTTCTTTGCCCTCCCCCACCCCATGGGCCGGGAAACTCACCTGATGCCTTGTCGCACAGTCTCATGGTATCTCTTCTCTGTGCTGTGGCTCTTCTATTCTGGTGTCTCTGGTCTCAGCTCAGTATGGTCTCTCCTGTCTCCACTGTTGAGGCGGGGAGGAATCTCAAATGTGCTCCCCTGATGATCCCCTGATGTGCTCTTCTTTGATGATCCTGGGAATTCTCTCTTCCTGCTTCTGAAATGCAGCCTTCTTATAGGCAGGAGAATGGAAAAACTGACCAGTATCCAAGTTCCAATCCTCTACACCTAATTTGCACGGTGCCATTAGCCCACTTGGTGAGTTATAGAGCAATGACTAGAAAAGTCATATTAAGAAATTTTACTTCACAACAAAGTGCAGGATGGAAAGTTGGAAAACCATCTTCACTTCTAAGGATCTTTCTGGCTGTACTTCTTCCAAGATTTGTTTGTTTTCTGTTTTTTAATCATTTTATTGGGGGCTCCTACAGCTCTTATCACAATCCACACCTACCTCCATTGTGTCAAGCACATTTGTACGTATGTTTCCATCATCATTTTCAAAACATTTTCTTTCTAATTGAGCCCTTGATATCAGCTCATTTTCCTTTTCCCCCCAACCTCCCACCCTCATGAACCTTGATAATTTATCTTTTTTTTTTTCATGTCTTACACCAACCGCTGTTTTCCTTCACCCACTTTTCTGTTGTCCATCCCCCTGTGAGGGGATTATATATAAAGCATTGTGATCGGTTTCCCCTTTCTCCTCCCACCTTCCCTTTCCCCTCCTGGTATTGCTACTCTCATTGTTAGTCCTGAGGGGTTTATCTGTCCTGGAGCCCCTGTGTTGCAAGCTCTTATCTATACTGGTGTACATGGTGTACAGTACTGGTCTAACTGAATTTGTAAGGTAGAATTGGGGTCATGTTAGTGGGGCGGGGGCATTAAAGAACTAGAGGGAAGTGGTATGTTTCTTTGGTGGACTTGTTTATTCTTTTGGCAGTCCTCTGTACATTCAATATTCTTCGCCAGCACCACAATGCAAGTGACTCTCCTTGGTCTTCTTTATTCGATGTCCAACTTTCACCTACATATGAAGAGATTGAAGACACCACGGCTTGGGTCAGGCACACCTTAGTCCTCATAGTAGCATCCTTGCTTTTCTACACTTTAAAGAGGTCTGTGCAACAGGTTTACCTAATGTAATATGGTACATTGATCTTTTGACTGCTACTTCCATGAGCATTGATTGTAGATCCAAGCAAGACAAAATCCTTAACAACTTCTATTTTTTTCTCTGTTTTTCATGATATTATCTACTGGTCCAATTGTGAAGATTTTTGTTTGCGTTAAGTTGTACTCCATCCTGAAGGCTGCAGTCCTGGATCTTCATTGGCAAGGCTTCAAGTCCTCCTCATTTTCAGCAAGTGAGGTAGTGTCATCTGCGTATCTCAAGTTGTCAGTAAGCCTTCCTCCAATCCCGAGACCACATTCTTCTTCATATAATCTTGCTTCTCTGCTTATTTGCTCAATATATAAATTGAATAAGTTTGGAGAGAGTGTACAACCCTGACACACACCTTTCCTGATTTTAAACCATATAGTATCCCTCTGTTCTGTTCACACAACTGCCTCTTGGTCCACGTATAGGCTCTTCATGAGCACAGTGAAGTGTTCTGGAATTCCCACTCTTCTCAAGGCTAACCATAGCTTGTTATGATCCATAAAGCCTTTTCATAGTCAATGAAACAAAAGTAAACATCTTTCTGGTAGTCTCTTCTTTCAGCCAAGATCCATCGGACATCAGCAATGATATCCCTTGTTCCACATCCTCTTCTGAATTCTGCCTGAACCTCTGACCGCTCCCAGTCAATATACTGTTGCAATCTTTAACAAAAATTTGCTTGCTTATGATATCAATGATGTCCTATAATTTGAGCATTCTAATGGATCATCTTTCTTAGGAATGGATACAAATATGGATCTCTTCCAGTTAGTTGGCTATGTAGCTGTCTTCCAAATTTCCTGACATAGATTAGTACTTACATAGCTCATTGAAAGATTTCAATTAGTATTCCATCAATTTCTGGAGCCTTGTTTTTGGCTAATCCCCTCAATAAAGCTTGGACTTCTTCTTTCAATACCATTGGTTCTTGCTCATATGTTCCCTCTTGAAATGGTTGAATGACTAGTTCTCTTTAGTACAATGACTCTGGGTTTGTTCCATTTTCTTTTGATTCTTTCTGCATCACTCAATATTTTGCCCACAAAATGTTTTCTTCGGGTCTTTCAACTTAAGATAATGCTGACTGTGTTCTTCCTTTCTGGTTTTCGAACTCCATGTCTTTGTACATTCCATTATAATATTTTTCTTTCTCCTTTAGAGCTGCCATTTGAAATTTTCTATTCAGTTCCTTGACTTCATCATTTCTTCCATTTGCCTTACCCACTCTATAATTAAGAGCAAATTTCAGAGGCTCTCTGACATCCTCTTTGATCTTGTCTTTCTTTCCTGTCTTTTAAATTGCTTTTTGCTCTCTTCATGTATGATGTCTTTGTTGTCAAATTACAGTTCATCAGGTCTTCAATCATTAGTGTTCAATACATCAAAACTCTTGAGATGTTCTCAAAATTCAGTTGAGATAGTCTCAAGGTTATATTTTGGCTTTAGTGGACTTGTTTAAATTTTCTTCAGCTTCAACCTGCATTTGCATATGAGCAATTGATAGTCTGTTTCATAACCAGGCCCTAGTGTGAGTTTAGCAGCTGATATTGGACTTCTCCATATTCTCTCCCAGAGATGTAGTCAGTTTGATTTCTTTGTATTCCATCTGGTTGTTTTAAAAAGGTATTTTCAATGAAGAAGTTGTTGGTCTTTCAAAAGTCTGTCACTTGATCTCCAGCTTCATTTCTATCACCAAGGACATGTTTTCCATGTTCCTTCCTCTTTGTTTCCAACTTTTACATTCCAATGACCAATAATTAGCAATGCATCTTGATTGCATGTTTGATCAATTTCAAACTGAAGACATTGGTGAAATTATTCAATTCCTTCATCATTAACTTTAGTGGCTAATGTATACATTTGAATAATAGTTGTATTGACTTTATTTCATTGTATGTAGATAGACAATATCCTATCATAGACAACATTGTACTTCAAAATAGATCTTGAGATGTTCTTTTCGCATGACCGTGATGCCATTCCTCTCGCATTTGTCATTCCTGGCACAGTCAACCATGTGATTGTCTGATTTTAAATGGCCAAGAAAAGTCCATTCTCGCTCACTAAGACCTAGGATATTAATCTTTATGCAGTCCATTTCATTTTTGACAACTTCCAATTTTCCTAGGTTCATACTTCATACCTTCCAAGCTTCAATAATTAATTGGTGTTTGCAGCCGTTTCTGCCCATTTTGAGTTATGCCCCATCATCAAGTGAGGATCCCCTAGGCTTTCCTCCAGGAGGCTTTACTTCATCCACATCATTATGGTGGACCCGACTTTGAGAAGGCGACTGTTCCTCACGCAGCGTTTGAGTGCCTTCTGACCAGAGGCGCCCATCTTCTGGCCTCTGTTTGACAAAGTTCCGCTGGTACTCATGAGGTTGTGAGGGTCTTACAGTGTTTCACTGCCAGTCACAAAGTTTTCATTGATGATTCTTCAGAAGCCAACAGCCTCTTCCTTCTTTGTAGTCGAGTCTGAGTCTGGAAGCGCTACTGCAACCTGTATACTTTGGTGAACAAGCTGGTATTTGAAATACTAGTGACAGCTTCTAGCATCACAGCAACTCACAAACCACCACATACCGGCAACCTGATGAAGAAGTACAGTGGGTAAAGGGCCTTAGAAACTATCTATTTTCATACCTACAAGGAGCCCTGGTGGTGGTGTGGGCTATGTCAGCAGTTTGAGCCCAACAGGCATCTCTGCAGGAGAAAGATGGGGCTTTTTGTTCCTATAAATATTTGCAGCCTCCCACACCCCAAGAGGCATATCTACTCTGTGTTACAGGGGAGTTAGGAGTCAGAATGGACTCAATGACAGTGAGTTTGGTTTAGTTGATTCCCAGGCCTCTTTAGAGATGAGAAAATAAATTCTAATCCGCTCTTTTGCTTTAAGATAACTTTTCCCTGGATCTTCACATCCTCACCATTTACTGTAAATGACTTGATGTACTATTAGCAACTAACCTGACAATATTGGTATTATGCATAGCCTTTGCCATGAATTTCTGTTCTAAATTATTTTTAATGATAAAATAATGATCCTCATGTGAACACAAAGTAAACACAATTGAGATTCTACAGTAAGATTTCACAAATGATTCAAAAGATAATTCAAATAACAATGGTGTAAATTATTTTTCAGATTGATCCAAAATAGGCCTGTCCAAAAGGCCGTAATAAATTATATTCTACTAGATACCATCAATTTACACAAGGATCATTTACATTATTATTAGTTTTCTAACAATTTAAAGAGTTGTAAAACAGTTAGTAAACAAAGAAATGCTGAGAGCATTACTCTGCTACCGAAGTCAGACAAAGACAATGCAAGAAAGAAAATTTCATGACTATTATTCATGAACATAGATAAGAGTACTAAAATATTAGCTAAATGACTACACTAATATATAAAAAGATAACTTATCGTGACCATGTGTATTTATCCCATAAATGTATAATCTTTTTAACACGTAGAAAGCAACATAGTTCAACATATTAACAGAAAAAGAAAGAAAAAATAGAAGCTAAATAGAGATAAAAAAATAGAAAAACCATTAAACAAAACCAACACCCCTTCTTAATAAAGATTATTAGCAAACTAGGAATGAAAGTTTACTTTCCCAATAAAGAGCATCTATTGAAAAAAATAAAAACAAATGAAAAAAGGGATCCAACTAGCATCCTATTTCCTGCTGAAAGACTAACTTCTCCTAAGGCCAAGAGCAAGGCATGTTCATGCTCACTACTTCTGTTCAACAGCACCCTAGAGGTTCTTGCCTTCTTTCCCCCAAGACAGAGAGTAAGAAGGAAGGAGAGAAAGAAGAGAAGGAGGGAGTGGGGAAGGAAATGAAAGAAATGGAAGTAGTAGTCAGATCATCAACTCCACTCCTCTTGAGTTGATCCAACTTATAATCATCCTATAGGACAGGGTTTCCAAGGCTGTACACTATCATAGAAGTAGACTGCCACTTCTTTCTCCAGAGGATCGATCGGTAAGCTGGAACCTCAAGCCTTTCAGTTAGTAGTCATATGGTGTAACCACAGCACCACCGGCCCTCCTTTGGGAGTAGTAAAGGCAAGGAAAAAGTCTAAGGATGTGACTAGTGTAGTCACCTATGTAGAAAACCCAATGTGATCTTACAAAAATGCTAATCGAACTACTAAGTGAATTTAGGAAGATTGAAGGACACAAAATCAATATATAAAAACCAATCGTGTTTCTATACTCAAGTGAATTTAGGAAGATTGAAGGACACAAAATCAATATATAAAAACCAATCGTGTTTCTATACTCAAGTGAAATATACAGGAATTTTACACTTAAATATTAATAATATCTATTTAAAAATCCCAAGTTTACTGGTCTCGTAGAGAATGATAAAAACCCCAAGAATAAAGTTGTTAGGCACCTTTCGGGTCTGAAAATGAACTCGCCCCCATGGCTCAATTTCAGCCAAGCACTAGACAAGTCTATAAAGGGAACAATGACACTAGAGAGGTATGCAACTTCCTCAGATAAAAGAAAACATTTATCTGAACCATCTGAGATAAAAGGGCAACATTTGCCCTAGTACAAAGTTTAAAAGGATTAAGAAAGAAGAGGGGAAAAAAAACAGATAAGAAAAGCTACAGGTTGGTTTGGGTGCTTTGATTACCTGCCTCTGGGGTGATTAAGGTATGACTCATGACCCAGTGGTTGTGGGTCAAAGCTTTGAGCTATCATGTGGCTATTTTTGGTAAATCATTAAGGACAGGTCTAGGCAATTCCCTGGGTCTTCCTATAAACATGAGTGCAAACTACTAATTCCTAGGATTTGCCTGGGATGTGTTTCTGCTCAACTACGTTCTCCCTGAGGGCAGACTGCCATTCCCTGTGTTTGCCAGCCTGCTGAAGCAGTCGAATGAACTCAAGCAGGTCCTGAATTTATGTCAAGATTCAAACTGGAGGTACAACATCTACTGTAGACCACAACCTTCCATAAGCCAAGTGCTTTAGAGTTTAAACTCTAATATGGGAGCAATTCAAAAAGTATTTCTTCTAGGATTCCAATTCATATGTATATGTGTTGATTCCAAACAGAACATGTTTAACCATGTCTGAGTTCATTGGCTGACACATTCTCTCAGTAGTATGCTTATCTTTAGTTCACTGGGGTATCTTCAAAAAACACCCAACTCACCGTCATCGAGGCAATGCTGATTCATATCCACACTCTGTGGGTTTCCAAGACTGCAACGTTGATGGGATCAGAAGGCCCTGTCTTCCTGCTGAGGAGCTGCTGGTGGTTTTGAGCTGCCGATCATGCTTATCACAGCCCATCTGGTAACCACTGCACCTCTCAGAGCTCCCAAAACGTCCAGTCCAAAGAGAGGCTTCCGAAGGAATCTGCTGGGCAGTTAGAGGAAAGACAGAAAGGTCAACTTAGAAAGTTATGGTTAATACTTTTCTTTTTTTCCCTTTAAACATTTTTTTTTGTCATATAGTCCAGTCTCCATGGGAGCAAGAATGTGTGACAAAAGGTTAACACTGTTTGCAATTCCATGGCGGGTAATTCTGATAGATGCTCTGGAAGAACTTAACATGACCACAGGGACTACTATGGAGACATTTAAGAAAATTGAAAACCATTGTTGAGACAAATGCGATGAGAGCGGAAAAACAGCTATGAAAGCTGTGCTGAAGAGTTTTTCGTCATAACAACGCTCGTTCTTTGAGGGTACAAGGCTTTTTATGAGGATTTCATTAGAAAACCTTACTACATCCACTCTACCGGTCTGAGCTTCTCCCTTCAGACTTCTTTTCGGTCGCCAAAATCAAACAACATTCAAAAGGAATACAATTTGATATTTTTCAAGAATATCAAAACTGCCATTCTCACGTGGTATAAGTTGAAGTGCTCAGAATTCTTCCCAGAAGGGTTCTAACCAACACATAGTAACCCAATATAGGGTTTCCAAAGCTTTTCAAATGTTTAAGGAAGCAGGTAGCCTCATCTTTCTGCCGTGGAGTAACTGGTGGTTTTGAACCAGTGACCCATTGATTAGCAGTCCCCAGGTTACCCAACAGCGCTACCAGAGTTCCAGGGACAAGTACCTTCAGAAATGTACGCACCTAGAGGGAGGATATGGATCAAGAAACAATAGCTTTATATTTTTATAAGTTTTGTAACAGTTCCTGTTTTGCACCTGGTACCATACACAAAAATTAACTGTATGTAAAACTCCATACTACACAACTTCTAGAAGAAAATCCTTTGATCTTCACAGAGTAAATGATTTCTTGGATATAACACCAAAGCCTCAAGCCATGAACGAAAAATCTTTAAATTAGACTTCATGAAACTGAACAAATTTTGTCCTTCAAAGGTCATAGTAAAATAAAAAGAATAATTGAACAACATGATAAACATAATACCACTGAACTGTGCATGTGAAGTTTGTTGAGATGTCAAATGTTTTGCTACATACACATGTACCACAATAAAATAATAATAATCAGATAGGCAAAATAAAAAGGAGGGAGGGGAAATAAAGAGAAACCACTAGGAGAAAATATTTACAAATCACTTATCTGAGAAATGACTACTAGCTTAAGGAGGCCTAAGAATTTGAAGCAAGGAAGGTTTTTGTTTTATATTTACCGCTTTAACCTTGTCACGGTGTCCGAACTCCATGGGATCGTGTGACAGCTGTGTTCAGGGTGTGGTGGGAGAGGAGGCAGATGGGAGGTCTTGGGGTAATTATGAGTAGAAGAGGGGAGCAGAGTTTAGGAATTCCTTAGATTTGTGGGTAACTGGTTGGCCAATGTGAGACTCAGGCAGCTTTCTGACCCCGGCTGGCACCAAGCCCACTTCTGGCCTTGATCTGCTCTGCTCTGCCTCCTTGTTTCATCATGGACCGTCCCCTTCCCTCGGGGTGGTCCCGACAGCACAGGAGGCATATGGTAAGCACTCAGAAAGGCTCTTGTGTAGTTCAATGGGTGGAATAATTAATTGGTTCATCACTCTGCTGAGTAAATTGCAGCTGAGCAATACATTTATTTCTTTTCTTTCCCTTTTTGCCAGAAAGGAGTGATGGGAGGAGATGATGAGCATCTTTGGGTTATTGTAGTCAAAATTAAACATTTATGGGCTCTCTATTGTTGCAGAAGGAGGCTTATCCTGGACTTCTGAACTGGGAGGATTGACTCTCCACCTGTAGGCCTGTGTAAATGGTGGGGCCACTAGTCTGGATCTGACCCTTCATGGAAGGGGACGGCCGAGACAGTCCTGGGGGTGAAGGGCAGTACTGAGTGACTCAGTACTAAACTACCTAGATGATATAAAGGTGCTCCTTCTTTTTATTTATTTATTTAAATGTTGCCTCAAATCCAGTCAGGGTGCAATGTAGCAACAATGAAAAATACAACTTTCCTTTGGTTCCTAAATGCTTCCTCCCAGCCCCCACTATCATGATCCGGATTCTGCCTTGCAAGTCTGGCTAGACCAGAGGATATACACTGGTACATATAGGAACTGGAAATCCAGGGAACCAGGGCAGATGATCCCTTCAGGACCAGTGGTGTGAGTGGCGATACTGGGAGGGTAGAGGGAGAGTGGGGTGGAAAGAGAGAACCGATTACAAGGATCTACATGTGACCTCCTCCCTGGGGGACAGACAACAGAAAAGTGGGTGAAGGGAGACGTTGGACAGGGCCAGATATGACAAAATAATAACTTATAAATTATCGAGGGCTCATGAGGGAGAGGGGAGCAGGGAGGGAGGGGGAAAATGAGGACCTAATGCCGGGGGCTTAAGTGGAGAGGAAATGTTTTGAGAATGATGAGGGCAATGAATGTACAAATGTGCTTTACACAACTGATGTATGTATGGATTGTGATAAGAGTTGCATGAGCCCCTAATAAAACGATTTAAAAAAAAAAGAGTATATTTGAACCTGGGGTCTTTTTTCCCCTAGTGCAGGACACATCCATGATTTGAATGATTGCACAGCTTTCTGAGGTAAAATACCTCAATATTCATGTTATTTCTATGTGAATAGAGTTTACTATGGATTTTCTTTTGTAGTATATGCATTATAGGCAATCTAGAAACACCTAAAATAAGAATGAATAACTACTAGAACAATAAAACTACCCACCCCTAGAGATGACAATAATTAACATTTTGGTTTGCTCTTCTGTTTCCATAACTGTTTAAACTTTTAGTATACCTTAGAGATAATCTGGGGAAACACCTTCACTTTGCAGATGATGAAAGTGAGGTTTATGTGTCGTGGCCAAGGACACTTTTGTGGTTGGCAAGGACCAGAATGAAAGAACTTTGGAGTTAGAAAACAGTCTAAAAATTTGACCACCTTCCTCCACCTAATAATGCAGGATGCTCCTCATTTTGTGCTGGCTTGGGATACTACCTGCCTAGGTAGCAACAAAGGATGTGTTTGTGGTGAAGGCCCCCTTGTCAAACAAAACAGGTCATGGTCTTTTCTCCTTCAGTTTAAACCCAGGCAAAATGTAAGAATTTAAAAGGTACGTTGCTTGGAGGGGCTCGATCAAGGGCAATGTAGCTGAGAGGAATTACCAAAACTTGAATAAAGGCTGAACGCGCTAGTGGGACCTGGGGGAAAAGTAAAGGGAAATAGAGGAAAGAACTGGGAGGCAAAGGACATTTGTAGAGGTCTAAATACAGCCATGTATATATGTAAGTACATTTATATATAATGATAGGAGACTAGATTTATGTACAGATAGTTATTTATAAAGTTTTATACTTTATGAAGTTATTTATAAAGTATTATGGCAGTAGATGGACAGACTCCACTCAAGTACTCCCGCAATGCATGAACACTTTTTTCTACTAACACGCCACTCTGTTCACCTTTCCTCACTTGATCGCTGAAGACAAAATGGATGCATAAGCAAATGTGGTGAAGAAAGCTGATGGTACCCGGCTATCAAAAGATATAGCATTTGGGGTCGTAAAGGCTTGAAGATAAACAAGCGACCATCTAGTTGAGCAGCAATAAAGCCCACATGGAAGAAGCACACCAGCCTGTGTGATCATGAGGTGTTGATGGGATCAGGTATCAGGCATCAAAGACACAAAACAAAACAAAACAAATCATATCAATGGGAATGAGGGGGAGGACAGAGTGGAGACCTAAAGACCATCTGTAGTCAATTGGATACCCCCTGTCAGAAGGAACACAAGGAAGAGATGAGCCAGTCAGGGTGCAGTATAGTACCTATGAAACACACAACTTTCCTCTAGTTCTTTAATGCTTCCTCGTCCCACCCCCATCCTGACCCCAATTGTATCTTACAAACCTGGCGAGACCAGAACATGTACACTGGTACAGCTAAGAGCTCGCAACACAGGGAATCCAAACAGATAAACCCCTCAGGACCAATAAGGGGAGCAGCGAGACTAGGAGGGTAAGGGAAGGGCGGGGAGAGTAAGGGGAAACCGATCACAATAATCAATGTATGGCCCCCCTCCCAGGGAGACGGACAGCAGAAAAGTGGGTGGAGGGAGACAGTGGTTGGTGTAAGACATTAAAAAAAAATAGAATAAATTATCAAGGGGACTGAGGGAGGAGGGGAGGGAGGGTGGGGTTAAAAATGAGGAGCTGATACCAAGAGCTCAAGTAGGAAGAAAATGCTTTGAAAAAGATGATGACAACATATGTACAAATGTGTTTGACACAATGGATATATGTATGGATTATGATAAGACCTGTAAGAGCCCCCAATAAAATAAAATTAAAAAAAGATAATCCATAAAAAACTAAAACAAAAATCCCTGAAATACATCCCAACAATTTATTTCTAGCATAACTTTTCTGTAGCTTCCTGAAAAATAATTTTTAGTAAACATAGAGGCTAACCAACAGATTACTGGGAAGAGAATTTAGTGAAAGAGAAAATTGGCTGACCCATAACATAGCAAATTAAAAAATATGGACTTACTTCCTCAAACCTTTGGCTAAGAAAAAGAATGTGTCAAATAAGTGAATGCAAATTATGAAGCTCTCCTGAGTAATTTAAAGAGCCTGTATCTTAAAATCAAAGCATAAAATGTTTTTCTATGTGGGTGAAAAAAACACATAGAAAAAGATTTGTATAAAAAATTAGTACATACACTTTGGGGGTAAAGTGTGTATGTGTGTGTGTGCATGTATGATTCTTGCATTTGTTTGTTTTACAAACATCTCAAAAATTTTCTGGAAGGAAAAGACTAAAGTTTTAACAAGCAACAGATGGCAAAGAGAATCTAATTACACATTAGTCATTAGTAATTTAACATGTGGGAAAAGTCATTTATATTCTTTTTACTAAAAATGCTTTTTTTAATGCATTAGAAAATACTCATAGGGTTTGATATCGGTTCACTCAAAATGCATGTCCCCCTCTCCTTCATTTCGTTAAGGAGCTCTTTATGTCCCTCAATACAAGGAACACTCACCCAGAGACCGATGACAGAGAGTTTGAAATACTAGGGGGCAGAGCATTGCCTTTCTCTGGTAGGCAACTGAGCGTGTTCTGAATAGGGACCGAAATGATTGAAGCAGTATGTCAGGAAATTTTCTTTTTTTTTTTTTAAGTATGTCAGGAAATTTTCATTTGCCCTGTTGAGTCGAGTGGATTAAGAGCAATGGCAAAAAAAATAAAAAGGAACCAGGAAAATCACTCTGGTATCTGTTGTTGCTATTGAGTTCCTTCTGATTCGTGAAGACCCCACGTGTGCACAGTTCCAACGTGCTTTCAAGGGTGCCCTCTCAGAAGCAGATTGCCAGCCCTTTTCCTGGTACCTCTGAGCATGTGCAATCCACCAAGCTCTTGAGAAGTAGCCTGGCGCTCAACCATTTGTGCTAAACAGCTTTCTCCACTATCAAGGACAATACATTCGGGGAATGAGGAGAACAGTTCTGAAATTAAACAGAACTGAGTTTAAACCCAAGCTGTCCCCCTGCTAATCAGGTAGACTTGAAGAAAGAATTTAACCTACTGCTTTGGTTTCCTCATTCATACGGATTATAGAGCTCAACCCATCTCTTGGCAATATTGTTAAGAATATATGTTAGCTGTAAGAGCCCCCAATGAAATGATTTATTAAAAAAAGAATATGTTAAGAATCTCAGTATACTTGGCCGATGATATGCCCTCAAACGAACTGAAACCTTTTATTATCAATATTTGGTCATTTGTGTTTTAATAAATGCTAGCAGTAATAGCAAAAAATTTCCCCAAACATAATTACCTATGGTGTACCCCCCACCTACCCAACCCCCTGCCAAACACACCCACATACACATCAGATTGCTGTCAGAGAGAAGCAAGCCTGAAAGCTACACTCATTTGCGTTAGTCCAACTGGGGCTCTCACTCATGGTGGTGCATGCAGGTACAGACTGGAAGAGCTAGGACTCAAATTCAGCACTGGTTCTCGTACCATTCCTAGTCAGTCATAACACACTCAGTTCCCTGACCACAGAGCCTCTCAACAGCAGAGGTACCCTGCGCAGTCATGACGGCCTGGCAAAGACCCAACACTGGAGAAGGAGGATGAAATGATGAAGTCAGTGAACACCCCCATTTTCTTCCTACATCCCAGAACCATAAGTCAGCTACATTGATCACACTTCATAAATCCTAACATCCACTGGCTGTTTCCAAAGTTGGAAAACATAACCCCATTTCTATTTCTAACCACAGACCTCAGATAAAAACTGGGGGGAAAGTCAGTCAATTACCCAAATATCACTAAGTCATTTAAGCATAAATATCAAGGCTTTTAGTAACCTAAACCCCAGATTATAGTAATGTTTATTGGGTAAAGAGTCACCCCAAATTTATATGAATTCTATTTCATTTATATTTAAAACTGATTGGAAAACATTTTATCAGAAATATCTAAAGAGCCAATGGGAGAACACTGGGACACTGAGTCCTGGATCTTTGGGGTGCACGTCATGCTCCAGAGGCTGTGTTGGTGAGACCCCAACTGGGGCCTCCACTGGGCGAACCAGACTCTACCCCAGACGCACTTGTAACCCGAGGACTTCAGCTGGAAACACAACGTGTCTCGGGAGGCAGAAGACAGCTATAGCAAGGGCAGTGTACTATCAGTTGGTGGACAAACAAGGTCTTGCTACATCCACACTGTGTATGCTGTAGTAAGAGACGTGTTATTCCAGCGATCCTGTGATGGGCCTTGTGTTATATTCTGCTTATGCTTGTTCATATTAGGGTGTTTCTCAGAGGTGCGTCGCCATTACGGCTTACCCTCTTAAAGCTGTATTGTTATTTGTTTTTCGGTAAATGAAATCCAAGGACATTGGATCTATAGGGAAAGAAAAATGTAACAAGGGTTTTGGGGGGAAGGGTGGTGGGGGAGATAAGAGGGAGATGATTTCAAGAAGTCCAGGAAAGAAAAGTATGTTTGGAGACTGACTGTACAAGCAATTGTACAATTATGTTTGACATGATTGAACTATAGAATGATATGACATATGTATTAACTCCCAAGTCACAGCAAAAAAAAAAAAAAAAAAAGCATAGATCCAGGAATAGGTTTTGGGTTCACACTAAACACTAGCTCCAGCGTAAGAACAATCTATTCTTACTTCACGGCTCTGCTAGATACTCACCTTCATGAAATAATCACTGAAGATAAAGCAGATGGTGCCTGGCTCTCAATATGAATAGTGTCTGAGGTCTTAAAGGCTTGTATTGAAACAAGCAGCCTTCTAAGCTAGGAGTCAACTAATTCCACATGGAAGAGTGACACCAGCTTGTGTGATCTAAAGATGATAATTACAAAATTTGGATATGGTGAAGAAAAGCGTCAGAGATCAAATTATGAACACTCCATTTGTGGAGGACTATGGGAGCCCAAAACCTACCTGCAGAGAGGATCTAGTCAGCCTGAGTCAGTGGCAAATACACTCTGGCCACAGGCAAACATCTCCGACAGCCAGAGATCATGGTAATCTTGATGATGCTGGATCGAACTCGAGACTTGGCCAGTTCACCACCTTATAGATACGACCTGAATTTGTTCCAGGCACAAGTATCTCTTCCTTGTTCCTTCTTCCTTGTTCCTTCTTCCCTAGCATTTTGAAAGTTGATGCGGGTCTCTTCCTTCTTACGCATTATTTGTATTTTTGTCTCTATATTATTATTAGTTCGTCCTTACCACTTTAGTGCAATTTTGGTTTTTGTTGTTTTCTTGTGGGTCTCCCAGCTGTGAAGCACAGGAGGAGTGGATGCCCAATGATAATAACTGATTCAAGGGGGTGGGTCTAGGGAATACAGGGATGAGGAGTGAGTGATAGGGAGTAAAATGGGATTTCAGGAGGGGGGAGGGAGCACTAGAATGGATTATGATTGCACAACTAATTGTAAAGGTGATTTAACTATGAAGGTAGGGAGAGTGCTCCAAAATTGATATGGTAATGATTGTACATATCATATTCATATATATGCATATGATATATACATATCTTCCTTGATATGATTGAACTATTGAATTGCATGATATGTAAATTATGTGCCAATGAAACTCTTTGAAAAACAAGCAAGCAAACAAAGAACAAATGAGGGAGTTGTCAAGTGTGTGCACAAGAAGATTACATCTCCAGGAAAGAGAAGCACTTGGGTCTGGTAGCCTCAGTTTGCAAACTGGAGAGAGTCCCAGAGTGAGGCAAGGAGCATCCTCTGTGGAAGAGAATAGTCTGTCTTTTTCAGATAATCACTGGAGAAAGTCATGCATTAACTGATTTGTATAATAGAATCAAGCATTCATTGGACAATCATTTATTTAGTAGAAATGTTCTGGGAAAGGCATGAGTTGCAGGAATAAACAGAATACAATTGGAGGCACTTCCCAGGGCTCACTCTGTACAATGAAGATAAATAACTCTAGCAGATGGTTAAGTGATACCAGAGGCAACCTGGGGTGGTGGTGAGAAGAGCTCTTGTTTCTATTCCATACAGACCTAGGAATCCAGATTCCTCTTTGGGGAGAGGGGATAAAAAATTCCAACTGTTAAATAGTTTATCTCAATTTCTCCATCTTGGAAAATGGTGGTGAAAGACCTAATTTTCCAAGTTATGATAAGTTCTGAAACATTCTATTATTTGATGGTCCCTCAATAAATGATTATTGTTAGTCAGGGTTGACTAGAGAAAGAAATTCATAGACACTCAGAGGTGTATAAGAAAGAGCTTTATATAAAAGAG
>NW_022103928.1:43695511-43711608 GCF_000313985.2 Echinops telfairi
GAAGCATCTCAGCACTGGCGTGGGTCTCCATGTGGCTCCTCCAGTTCCAGGGCTCTGGCTGTATCAGTATAGCTCCGTCAGGCTCGTAGTCAGTAAAGTCTCACAGGGAGTGAGCATGTGTCCCATCTCCAGCAGTTATCTATCTCCTTAGCACCTCCAAATGAGTTCATCAAGCTGCGACCTGATTGACAGGCTAAACTCCACCCCTTCACTCTTAACATTCTCAAATTGACAACAGATTGTATAACTACCACAGTTATCATTATCTATCATAATAGTGACAATTATAGATGAGACCCTGTAGAAGAAAGGGTGCTTTCCTCTGCCTGATGTAACCTTGAAAGGCTCTGAAGAGAGAATAACATTTAGCTGAACTGAAAGATTTTCGGTCTCAGTCTGTGGGCAGCATTCATGTAACAGCCTTCAGAGAGTGTGAACGCTCTGTGGCTGTATTCCAGATTTTATGCATTGTGCGTAGTGTGGTTTTGGAGGGGTAGAGGGCCCTTAGGTCGACATATTCTTTTAAAAATATAATTTAAATCATTTTTATTGCTATTGAGAACCTACGTAATTGAGCATACACTAATTCAATGATTTCTCCATGTACATATCAAGAAGGCATTCTATAAAACTGATCGTGATTGCACTACTCAGTTTGGGGGCAAGTTAACCATGGGGGTGAGGGAAGACTCTAAGATGGATGTGTGGCACAACTCCCCTTGACATGATTTAATTATTGAACTATTCATTTGTATAATATGTAAATTATGTGCCAATAAAACCTTTAAATATGTTGCATATTAGTTATTAGACTCGTATTGAATCTATGGTATTTCAGTTGGTAGTTTGTCTTTCCTCCTTTTTGGTAAAGCCTTTGATGAACAGAAAGTTTAAATTTGTTATGAGGTCAGATTTGTTTCACCTTTTACTGTGGGCTTTTGTGATTACACTAGATCATTTACTAGAAAATTTGACAGCAAAGTCCATGCATTTTCTTCTGGTCAACATATTTTCGGTCATAATATGTTAATCAAGGATTACAAACCACCAGAAAAGGTCAAGAGCATCTCACTGGTCCAGAAGTATAATTCAAAGTTTGCCAGGTGAGTAAGTTAGGAAAGGCCAATTCAAGCAGAGCATTTTGTGTTTCTGTAAAACACAGATAGGGTTTATATAAAATACAAACAAAGACGACACACGGCTAGCTCTGTGGACCTGGGACCTGAGGGACCACGCTGGGTCCTGCCGTCAACAAGGTCCTGTACGAAGTCTGAGTCTGCAGTCACCTTCTTGAAACTGTTGGCTTTTGAACCAGAGGTCCTGCATTTTCATTCTACACCGTAGATCAAGAAGGTGGAAGGCATAGATACTGGGTGGGCAATTACATTGAAGTCAACTTGATGGCAACAGGTAGTGGAGATTTAAAAAGCTAAAATGGCCCAGATGATGGGTCTCCTATTCCATCCAAAACCTTTAGAAGCTGTTCTAGATCAAAGGATTTTTCAAATAAAATGTTCTGTCATTTATTGTTAAAAAGATTATTCTGATTCCTGATAGAGAATACAGGAGGGGTTAACGATTGAAGACAGGGACTGCTATACTAGTTCAGGTAAGGAACTAGGGGGCTTGAGGGAAACAGCAGTCATGGGAAAGAGGAACGGGGGACAGGTCCAGAAGTTGAAGCAATAAGGCCTTGTGGTCAATGGATGTGGCGACAGGGGAGGAGACCAGCATAACAATTAGGGCCCTGGCTGGTGCCAGTGACCAACAAACGGGGCAGGAGAACATTCCGAAAGGAAGTCAGTGAATTCTGTTTTAGATCACTTTGCGTTTTCTAGGTTGGGAAGTCTACTAGGCAGTAGGATCTTAATAAAAAGGATATAGAACTGAGATGAAGATAGAGGTGGAGAGTTTTGAGTCATCATCAATAGTGGTGAAGACAATGAAACACACAATATTCCTCTGGTTCCTTGAGGCTTCTTCACCCCCCACTATTATCACCCGAATCCTGACTTTCACTGCAGGCTAGACCCGAGCATGTACACAGGTACAGGTAAGAGCTCAGGACACATGGAATCCAGATTAGATAAACCCCTCAGGAACAGAAATGAGAGTAGCGATACCAGGAGAGTAGGGGGAAGGTGGGGAGAGGAGGGGGGAAGTAACTGCGGGGGAAGGGAGACAGCGGTCGGTGTAAGATATGAAATTAATAATAATTTCTCAAGGGGTCACGAGGGGGGTTGGGGAGAGGAAGCGTTAAAAGAGGAGCTGATACCAAGGGCTCAAATAGAATGTAAATGTTTAAAAAATAATGATGGCTACATATGTACAAATATGCTTGATACAATTGATGTATGGATTGATATAAGAGCTGTAAGAGCTCCCCAATAAAATGATCTTTAAAAAAAAATAGTGGTAAAGAATATTACTCCCAGAGGCCTTTCAGAAACACATTATCAGAGACCCAAGCTCAGAATGCTGAGAGTACTGATAAAGGTGACAGGAGAAGCAAACCTACAGGGAATCAGACAGAAGGATGAGGAAAACTGGAGGTACACCGTGCCACAGCAGAGAGAGAAACAATTCTCAAAAGGAAGAGTGTAGACAACCTGTCAGATTCTGCAGAGAAATGGAACAAAACAAGACTAGGTAAAATAGATCTATGGTTCTAGTTGTTAAAAGATCATTGGGTGATCTCTAATAAGGATGGTTTCAAGGAAGGATGGAGGCAAAAGGTAACCAAAAAGTGACTGAAGGATGAAGGCAATGAATAATGAGGATAGACTTAAATCTTTTGGCTACAATGGAAAAGAAGGAGGCCAGTAGACCCAGACAAGTCCCAAGGCATGTTTGTTGAGTTGTTGATTGGGAGAGATTTGAAGGAGTCTACAAGATGAGGGGAGGGAGCCAGCAGAGTGGAAGGAGTGGAGCCCACAGGCAGAGGGTCTAGCAGGATAGGATCTGGAATGGAGGGAAAGTGGTAAGCCTGAGAAGGTGGCATGAGGGGCCACAGAGTGGATAACTTGTGGGGTGAGAAGTGAGTGGAATCGCATACGATAGCACTCTTTCTCTCTTTAATAGAGATGAGGTAGTTGCTGAAGATAAGAAGGCAAGGCAGGATAAATACTTCAGGGAGGTGTGCTGAGTGTGTGAGTGGGGACATGAGAAAGAGTACTGGTGGTGACAAAGAGTTTAGTTGAAATCAACAACAACTAAGAATTTTTGTTACAAGCATTCAACAGCCCCTTTGTATTATGAACCCCAACTGAGTACTCCCCATCCTCCCCAAAGTTAACATTAATTCAAATCATCATGGTTTTGCCTTTAGACTACAGAGCCAATCAGTCCACTCCCTAATTCAGAAAAAGTGATTTTCTAAAATATAAATCAGATCCTACTGCGCACCTCCTTCAAATTATCCAATAGTTTCCATTACACTTAGAATAACATCCAAATGCAGATGCCCATCTGAGCCCTGAGTTGGGCCCTCTGTCCTGCTCAGGACTCCCTGAACCCTGTCCCACATCTACTGCATCCACATTGGCTTCCTTTCTACCTCTGAGCTCTATTAAGCTATTCCTGCCAGGCTATCTTCCACCGTGATCTTCTTTCTCTTCTTTCCTCTGGACAGGGAGAGACCAATAATTGCACCTTATGTCCTTGTCAGGATTTGTGTGGTTGCTTCCCCCTTGCTGAGAACACTCCTCCCTAGATTTCCTTTTTCCTTCTCCCTGGTCAAATCTTCCGAGAAGTTATTGATACCTAGACTGTGTATATCTTCATTTACATGTTTACTGCTTGTCTTCTCCCAGTGTACCCTCCCCCGCAAAGACAAAAAGGTAGAAAGCTCCAGCGGAACTTTCAGAGTACACATTTCCCCACTAGGCAAGCAGAGTGCAACTCACTCTGAGTTAGTGCACCCAGTGGTGTCACCTGAGAAGGTTCTCTCTGGTCACTGAATTTTTTCGTAAAAGCGGTTTTGCTTGAACCCGGTTTTCTGTGATGGCCTATTTAAGAGAGCAAATCACGGCTGTGAAATTTTGTTTCCTGCTCTAGAAAAATGCCGCAGAAACTGTTGTGATGTTGAACACAGCTTACAAGGACAGCGCTATGGGAAAAACTCAAGTGTATGAGTGGCTTTCTCATTTCAAATAGGTGAAATGTCGATGGGTAACAAACCTCATTCTGGACGTCCATCAATTTCCCGAACAGATGAAATGTGGACAAAGTCCATGCACGTGTGTTCAAAGACCGCCCACGGACCGTTGAAGAGATCAGGAAGTTATTTTAATGGAAGATTTGGGAATGCTGCGAAATTTGTGCCTCAGGTTCTGACCAGCAAAAAGTGCATTGACTGCAAACATGCCAGGCTGTGAAAGAAAAGCTCCGAAGCCAGCCAGACAGTTTTCCCAAGGTCATTATTGGTAATGAGACATGCTGCTATTCTTTTTTTTTTTTTTGGCACTGAGTGGCTTTATTGTGACATCTCTGGCCAGTGGGCCCAGCTCCACAGGGGCAGGTGCTTAATTTAGGGCGAGGGGTAGGGGTGCGTGTAAACACGGATATGCCTGTCACCCTGGCACGTGGGCAGAGTCCCTGCCAGCTCTCAGGGCACACTCTTGCTCAGCAGTATGTGCAGGGCCTCCAGCGATGGGCCCTGAACAGGTGAGCTGCCTGCCACCGGCAGGCCAGGTAGAGTCTACACAGGTGAGCCACCTGCCACCCGCAGGCCAGAGTTCCAGCAGGCTCTAGTTCGGCACCATCTGTGGGTGCGTCAGGTGATGGTCCGCCTATCAGCCCTGGTGGGGGCTGCAAGCTGCCTGTCCTCCCCTGCTGCTATTCTTACAACCTTGAGAGCAAACATCAATGAAGACAGTGAAAGATGCCATCATCACCTCACCCAAAAAGAACATGTCAAGTGAAATCAAAGCTCAAGACAATGCTCATTTGTTATTTGTTAGTGCATTTGGAGTTTGTTCCACAGGTCAGACTGTTAACCAAGCTTTCTACTTAGAGATTCTAAAAAGATTGCGAAACTGTGCAACAAAACAGGCCTGATTTGTGGCAGGCGGACTGGTTTTGCCACGATGACAATGCACCTGCTCACACAGCCATCTCAGTGTGCCAAAAACAGCATGCCTCGTCTTGCCTCACACACCTTACTCACCTGGCCTCGCTCCATGCAACTTCTTTTTTGTTTCCACAAATGAAAAGGGCCACGAAGGGACAGAGGTTTGACAACGTAGAAGAGTGAAGAAAAAATAAGAGAGGTGCTGTCAGCCATCCAAACAAATGAGTTTGAAAAATGTCTCCAAGAATGGAATCACAGATGTGACATATGTATTGTCATGGAGAGTACTTTGAAGATGATAAGGTTGTTTTCTAAAAAAATTTAAATATCAGCCTGAACTACCATCTGACGCCACTATCACTTTAGCCTCGCCACCGCTGTCTTGTGCTATGTTGTCTGAGAAGACCTTCAAGCAGCGCCGCTCATTCCAACAAAGAGTGGAAGATGCCCGGCTTATCCAACAACAACATCCTGCCCAAATCCCGGTGAGAATAGAAAGATACAAGGGTGAGAAGCAGCTTCCTGTACTGGATGAAAGCAAGTTCCTCGTCCCCGATCACGTCCACATGAGCGAGTTCATCGAAGTCAAACGAAGATGCAGCAGTGGATGCCAACCAGGCCTTCATCCAGGGGGTCCGTGGCCACAGCCCCGGGGAGCGTGTCCGCGCCCAGCTCCGAGGCGTACGAGTCAGCGGATGGAGATGGCTACCTGTACAAGGTCGACGCCTCCCAGGAGACGTTTGGCATGAAGCCGGCCGCCTAAGACCGGCCAGACCATCTCCTCCAGAATTGTCACCCCTCACTGAGGGGACGGGAAGAAAAGGGACGTTAGCATGGGGATCGATCTGCTAACCACAGGCCCTAACAGCAGCGGTGTCCCGCCCACTGGGGGTTGTCACAAGTGTGGCTTCAGAAACTATTATTACTTAACCCAGGCTCTCTCCATCTCAGATGTTAGGGTTACAAATAGAGTGCTTTGTATTTAAAAAAATTTTTTTTAAATACCTAGTTTGAAAAAGAATTCCTTTTTATTGGGACTCTTACAGCTCTTATAACATTCATACATCAATTGTACTGAGCATATTTGTACATATGTTGCCATCATAATTTCAAAAACATTTTCTACTTCAAAAATTCTGGGTTTTTTTTTGGGGGGTGGGGGTACACCCCCTAGTAAGTTCCTTAAGGACAAAGATAATTTTATCTCTGTTCATTGCCAGAAATTGTTCGGTACATGATCATTGTTGCTAGTTGCCAAGGAATTTACTTTGGAATCATGACAACCCCATTCACAACATATCAAAATATTATCTGGTCCTTTGCCATCCTCTTAATCAGAGGAAAAAAACCATAGGGTTTTTTTTTTCATTGGCTGGTTTTCAGAAGTAGATTGTTAAGGATTTTTAACCTAGTCCATCTTAGTCTGGAAGCTCCCCTGAAACCTGTCCAGTGTCACAGCAGTGCACGAGGCCTCCACTGGCAGGCAGGTGGTGGCTGCCCATGAAGTGCACTGGCCAGAAACAGAACCCAGGTCTTCTGCATGGAAGCTGAAAATGCTATCACTTTCACTGAAGGAACCACCACTTTCACTGAAGGTTAATTTCTGCGTGAGCGGTGTGACTCATTACTTGATAGGGTTGTTGGATTCCATGGGAGGGTGGGCAGTATGTACGAAGTCATTCTGTTAAGCTCAGTATTTCAATTTCACATCATTTTCAAAATGGTAAGAAACATGGAAAGACTGATGGTCACTGGAAAGTCATGAAGACACACATTTAATTAGTCAAATCCACCCCAACCACCTTCTTGATGACCTCTCCAGGCTTGCAGTTGCTGGTGGTTTGGGGCAGAATGTTTGAGACTTCTCGGTGGCATGCTGTGGCTGGGGTACCCAGGACCAAAGAGAGCCCTGTGTGGCTACAGTATCCTAGAGAGGCTTCATTCCCTCTGTGGAGCTAGGGTTTGGGCTGGTCCTAAGGTGACACTGGATGATGGAGAAAGTGTGCTTGTCAGATGACCGGAGTAGACCTGTCATGTCCACAACAGCCAGTGGGAGGTACTGCTGTGTGCTCCTGCCCTCAGCTTTCTGGTAGACCCTTATTTCTGTTCCGACTGCTGTGGTTCACTGGGAATTGAGTTTATATAAGAGGGAAAAGCAGCCTGCAGACACCTGGCTACACAAACTCAGGAGAAATACCTGCATCTTGACCAGCTCAGCCAAGCCTGGAGGGAGAATACAGCCTGAGTCAATTCTGGAGATCAGCTGGAGATTGAGTCTTTGGGTGTTTGGAGCCTTGTGAACGTCCACCAGGAGAAGAGACTGAGAACAATCAATGTCTGAAAGAAGAGACAGTTGAATACTCCCAGCAAGGAGAGGCTGCGACAGAGATGATGAAAACACTGGTGTCCCTGAAGGAGGTCCTATAATTACTCTGGCACAGCGTCTCCTCAATCCCAGTGTGTCCCTGATCTACCCCAGGAGGGGCCTCGGTCCTACCAACAGCTTCCTTCTCTGCTCCACTGGGCCTCCTGAGTTGCCAGGCCGGTCTCCCTATCTAATCTCTACTGGGGGGTCATAGGGTGAATGGACACGGGGCTGCTCCGGTGGTTGGAGCTCTTCCGCCTTCCTTCTTGGACTCGGCCTTCCTCCATAGTCAGCCCTCCTCAGATCAACAGCCAACCAGAGGCTAGGAACTCACTAAGGAGGATGGGGACTTTCTTCTCAGCACCGTCACTCGTCAGCAGCTACACTTTCGTCCACTTGGAAACGACAGGCTCACGTTTCTATTAATTCTCACTCTGTTCATGGAGAATCATTTCTATAAAACAATCATTGTTTCCTGGTTTCATCAGTTCTACTCTGCCCTAAAGGACCTATATGATTCTCTTATCAGTGGTTTGGGTTGGTAGGTGGGATGTATTAGATACATTATTATAATGTTAAAACATATTCAGTTCTTAAAACATAAATCATAGGTCATCAAGAACAGTCATTTCTAGCCTACGCATTAGTTGGAAGATACACACACATAGGAGATAGATGTCTCTTAGGATAAAACCCTAAGTGCCTGGAGAAATTTGCATCACTTAACATTATATACGAAAATCATAAAGAGTAAAATAAAGCAAACCTCGCTGACACCAGGATGCAGATGTGCTGGTTCAGCCAAAGAGCAGCTTGGCCGCCGGCCCGGACCTCCCACCCAGCGGGGCTTTTTGTGCGACCCCCCTCACATCCCGCACCCCTGCCTCGGAGAGCCCGGGCGCACCAGCCACCCTGAGACCGGGGGAGCAAGCACGCCTGCGGGTGCGGAGGAATCGGTCTTGGCAATCCCTGGCTGGGTCGCACTCCACCCAGTGGGGGCTGTGACTCGGACGCCCTCCGCTGCTGCCTTCCCCGCACCCCGGCGAGTGCCCAGGGCCCTAGGGGGACCACACGGGCTGGCGGCAGCGTCGCTGGAGGAAGCCTGGGTGCCCAGAGGCCTGGGCAGCCCCAGGGGCTTGGAATCGCCCCTTTGGGGAGGGCGGTTGAAGCAATTGCCCCTCTCCGCCCCCGTGACAGGCTGGCTGGACGGGGCTCGTGGTCCAGGACTGCGGGCCTGTGCTGTCGGTGGGGCGAGAACCCCCAGCTGAGGATGGGAGGCGAAAGGCAAGATGTGACTGGCTGAGTGGGGGTGGGGGGTGAGGATAGGGGTGCCCGCCCACCAGGCTGCACCCCCGGAAGCGTGCACTGGGGACAGTGGAGGGCCCTTCGGTCCCTGCGGAGCAAAGGTTCTCAGTCCTGGTATCCCAGGAGCGAGGGTCCACAGCAGGGTAAGTTCCCAGGACCAGGCTGCCTCCCAGGGTGGGGACAGGGAAGGTCTAGACCAGTGGTTCTCCACCTTCCTCAGGCCACGACCCTTTCATACAGCTCCTCCTGTGGTGATGACCCCAACCATAAAATTGTTTTCGTTGCTACTTCATCACTGTCATTTTGTTACGGTTATGAATCAGGTGGCCCCTGTGAAGGGATCGCGACCCACAGGTTGAGAACCGCTGGTCTAGGAGAAGCTTCTAGGCTGCCCGACCTCACACCTTGATGGATCAGCCAAAGGAGGAAATCCTGCTCTGATTGGAAACGGGCTTGTTCTGAAAACGCACCCAAACTGCAGCTGTAGGATAGACGGAATACATGTACATTTTCATAGGTACCCCGGCTTCTTTGGCCTTCTGCTCCTGTTCCCAACAGCAGAAGTGTAGTCAGAGCCCTCCTGGTAAGTAAAAACTGTCCAACTGCAGCCAATAATCTGGGAGGAAGTATGGGTCTCTGCTTTTGTATTCCCCCGGTTCCACGGCCGCGTCATTCCAACGACACCCCACCACCAAACCCCGGCAGTATTGCCCACGTTGGATCAACTGGTGTAACTACTGAGTGGTTTTTGCTTTGGCTTTTCCATACATACCCAGGGTTTAATTCAGCCATAGGCTTCTTATGTGCACATAGGTGTAATGTCAATTAGATGCATTGCGGTGACTTGTCATCACTTCCTTTGTTACGAGGTGCCTTTTTTTGCCAAATGAAAATCCATCCATCCATCCATCCATTCCAAAATAATATGTAACACCTAATAATTATTTGTTGACTGGCAGTTGGGTAGGAATTGAGAGGTCAGATGGCTGGGTGTGAAGTTTGAAAGTAGCAGTGGAACTCTGAAAAAAAATCTTACGAGGATATCCATGAATAATTAAGAATGAATAAATGAATAGGAGTGGTGGTAGGAAACTAGGAAAATGTTACAGCCAAAATATGATGAATGTACACCAAAGATCAAGTTAGAAAGAACTAAAAAGAGGATGGGGTCAGAATGGTCGCCACTGCTAATTAGAAAACCTGGAGCCCCTTCCAGATGGGTAAATGACAAACACCCTTCACCCCGACAGTGATGACAGAGTAGGTTGGATCTTCTTGTCCTGCCTGACTTTTGATCTTTGTTGGAAACTCAATTGTGGTTTTAGAAATTAGCTGGGGTATTCAACTCCACCCTTTCGAAAAGATTCAATTAGTTGGGGGATTTCACTCCATCTTCTCTAAAAGGTGCCAGTCTTCCCTTCCTGGTTAGCCATGTGTACAGTTTGCCCCCCTGTTCCCCCCTCCCCCCGTGGTACCCTTCTTCCATCCAGCATTAGAGGTGTTAACAAATGACTTTGACCTGCATTGAACAGCTCCTCTCCATCTGAATAAATGAGATTGAAATGCATCTAAGTTTGTTGCTTATGAAGCCGAACAGATGTCAGCTGAGGTTTCAGTCTAAGACACACTGGGAGGAAAGACCTTGCAGCCTACTTGTGAACAGCAGTCACCGCAGTCACCGAGTACCTAGACCCAGCTGCAGCTCCATCCCTCAGAGCATGAGTCACCATGAGTTGGAGGCCTCCTAGACAGCAGCTATCAACCACAACTCTAACCCCACCCCAGCCCACCCCCCAAAAAACAAGAGTTACCGTGAAATCCACTCCAACTCAAAAGGATCCTAATAGAACCAATATACAGAGTTTTATGGCTGTGACTTTTTGAAGGCAGATGGCCAAGCCTTTCTTCCTAGGCACCTCTGGGTGGGTTCAAACCAGCAACCTTTAGTTAGTAGCTGATCATTTCACCATTTGTGCCATCCTGGAACTCCCAGCATTTCCAACCTCCAGGTGATTAGTTCTTTGTAAAGGTTCAGGTTCAGAGTACCAGAGATTGTCAGATGAGGAACTATTGCTGTATAGACTTTATCCCTTTATCTTGACACATGACTCTTTCTTTTTTTTTTTAAATGAGGGTAGAATTGAGCCCTCTCATGGGGTGGTCTGTTTGTGTTTTAAAGAATCTAGACCTGCTCTGGAAGAAGCAGAAGAATGCCCCATCTGACACTCTGTAAACAGGAAGCCTCCGCTCCCAGACGCACAGCTATCTGCCCTGCTTCCCTCACCAAGCAGCAGCATATTTCTTCATAAGGTTCTTGGCTCCAGGCTCCAGGGCAGAGCTGCCAGACAAGAGGCAGCTTTCCCAGAAGTCCTTGGAAGGAGTACAATCCAAACTTGTCTCCAGGATCATCTGGCAATGAAATCCACCCAGTCTGCCTGGGTGATAGGACCTCAGTGGGTTTATGGAAGAGATGGTAAACTCACTCTGAGAAATGGATAATAAGCCCAAGTCCTGACCAAACCACTCATCAAACCATTCACTCTCACAGGAAGCAATTATTAAGCACTTGTTTTGTCTCAGGCCCTCCGCTTGAACAAAAGTCTACAAAACATCTTTGGCTCTGAGTGAAGTAGTTTTGTTTGTTTCTTTGTTTGGTTTTTCTCTATGTCCCAGTTTCCTTTTAGTTTTATATTGTAATTTAATGCCTCAGAATAGTTCATAATCAATAGTTATATGGACAGAAATAGTGTTTACTAACTTCTTGATACACCTTTGTTTCTTTTTTATTATGATTAATCATTTTATTGGGGGGCTCTTACAAATCTTATAACAATCCAGAATTCAACTGTATTAAGCACACTTGTACATGTGTTGCCATCAACATTTCCAAAACATTTTCTTTCTACTTGAGCCCTTGGTATCAACTCCTCTCCCGCCCCCCTATTCTACCCTCCCCCACTCGTGAATCTTTGATCAATTTTATATTATTACTGTTAGTTCATATCTTACTCCATCCGTTGTCTCCCTTGACCCACATTTCTGTTATTCATCGCCCTCAGGGAGGCCTATTTTTCCAAACTTGTGATGGGTTCCCTCTTTCTCCCCCTTTCCTATCCACCTACTCTCTACCTTCATGATATTGCTACTTTCTCTACTGTACCTAAGAGATTTATCTGTCCTGGATTCCATGTGTTGACAATGTTTATGTTACCAATGAGTGTACTCCAATCTAGCAGGATTTATAAAATAGAACTGGATCATGGTAGTTGGCGGGAGGTGGGTGGGGATGGAGGAAGCATTCAGGAACTAGAGGAATGATAGGTGTTTCGTCAGTGCTATACTACACCCTGATTGAATCATCCCTTTCTTGTAAACCTTCTGTGGGGGGATGTCCAATTGTCTACAGATGGGCTTTGGGTCTCCACTCCAAACTCCCTCATTCACATTGATATAATTGTTTCAGATCTTTTGATACCTGATCTCACCGACACCTCATGACATACAGGCAGCTGTGCTTCTTCCATGTGGGCTTATTTGCTTTCTGGTGAGATGACCACTTGTTTAACTTTAAGCCTTTAAGATCCCAGATGCCACATCTTTTGATAACTGGCCACCATCAGCTTTCTTCACCACATTTGCTTAAGCACACATTTTGTCTTCAGCGATCATTGTCGGGAAGGTGAGGAGCAAAGAGTGCCAGATTATTAGAACAAAGTGTTCTTGTGTGTAGGGAGACCTTGAATAGAGGCCCAAAATCTTGTCTGCTATCTTAATACTTAACATATAAATATGTGTGCATTGGCCTCTGTCCCTATCATTATAAATTAATATATTTACATATAAACATGCCTATAGCTATACCTCTATTAAAACCTTTTGCCTCCTCAAAGAGCATTTATAAAGGCATGTACATATGTAAATATATTTATATATAAGTATGGGGAAATAGACCTATGTGCACATATTTATAGTTTAGTATTAAGGTAGCAGTTGGACATTGGGCCTCCACTCAAGTACTCCCTCAATGCAAGAATACTTTGTTCTTTTAAATTGGCCTTCTATGATGCTCACCTTCCCGACACAATCGCTGAAGACAAAGTAGGTGCATAAGCAAATGTGGTGAAGAAAGCTGATGGTGCCCGGTTATCAAAAGATATAGTGTCTGGGGTCTTAAAGGCTTGAAGGTAAACAAGCGGCCATCTAGCTCAGAAGCAACAAAGCCCACATGGGAGAAGCACACCAACCTGTGTGATCACGAGGTGTTGAAGGGATCAGGTATAGGCATCATCAGAACAAAAAAATTATATCATTGTGAATGAGGGTGAGAGTGCTGAGTGGAGACCCAAAGCCCATTTGTAGGCCACTGGACATCCCCTTATAGAAGGGTCTCAGGGAGGAGAGGAGCCAGTCAGGGTGCGATGTAGCAACGATGAAACATACAACTTTCCTCTAGTTCCTAAATGCTTCCTCCCTACTCACTATCATGATCCTAATTCTACCTTACAAATCTGGCTAAACCAGAGGATGTACACTGGTACAGATAGGAACTGGAAACACAGGGAATCCAGGGCGGATGATCCCTTCAGGACTAGTGGTGTGTGGCAATACTGGGAGGGTGGATGGAAGGCAGGTTGGAAAGGGGGAACCGATTACAAGGATCTATATATAACCTCCTCCCTGGGGGACAGACAACAGAAAAATGGGTGAGGGGAGACATCAGACAGTGTAAGATATAACAAAATAATAATTTATAAATTATAAAGGGTTCATGAGGGAGGGAGGTGCAGGTAGGGAGGGGGGAAATGAGCTGATGCCAGGGGCTTGGGTGGAGAGCGATGTTTTGAGAATGATCAGGGCAATGATGTACAAAGGTGCTTTACACAGTTGATGTATGTATGGATTGTGATAAGAGTTGTATGAACCCCTAATAAAACGATTGGAAAAAAAAAAAAGCTTTTGCCTCCTAGTTCTTTCCTCTAGCCTTTCCCCTTACTCCTGTCCCACTATCTTGCTCACCCTCCATTCAGCAATGAGTAATTCATCTCAGATACTTTGCACATTGGTTTCGTATAGCCCATTATTCCAGCTACGATTCACTTCTTTTCTTATTGGAGAATATCCTCTGTCCTTCTTTCAGAATGAGTTTGTAGATAGTAAGTAAAGCTAGTCAGTCTTTGCAGGCCGAACTGTGCCTTTAGTCTAATTCAAATAGCAAATGGTAGCTAGACTGAGAATGACATTCTAAGATCAAACATACTTTCATCAGCGCTTTGATGGTATCATTGCATTACCTTCTTTCAGGCATTGTAGCTGATTAAATGCCTGAGTCTCATTTCTTTGTGGATAACCTGCCTTTTCCTCTCTAATAATTTTAAGGATTTTTCTTTTTCTTAACTACCACATGTTTAGATATGGAGTTTTTTAAAAAATTTGTTTTGTTTTTCCGTTTCATTTGTTTAATTCTTCTCATGACTTGGTGGCCTCTTTAATATGAGAACTTGTGTTCTGGGCAATTTTGTGGTCTTAATTTCTTTAATTCCTATCCTTCTATTGTGTCTCTTTACAATATGTCTATTATGTATTTTGTGCCATGATTCTTTTCTTCCCTGTAATACTGCTCATCGACTTTAATTCTATATTCTTGGAAAACACTTCAATGACATCTTCTAGGGCACTAGTCACTCTTCGTTCACACCTAAACTTTTATTTGCATAGCTGATGACTTTTTAATTCCTAGGTGGCACAAACAGTTAATGCCCTTAGCTGCTAACTAAAGCCTGGCAATTCAAAGCCACTCAGAGGTGCCTTGAACCTGGGATGAGAGACCTGGTGGTCTCTCTCTGAAGGCTCGCACTCATCGAATACTCTGTGGAGCCCAGGTCCATTCGGACACACACAGGGCCCCTGGAGTCAGAGTCAGCCGCAGCTGGTGCTTCATTTCTTACTAGCTTCTTCATTGTGGACGTGCAGTTTTTATTGAAAGATTGTTTCATTGGCTCTACTTTTTTAAGGGGTTGTTTTATTACGTAACTTGCTGTTTGGGATTCCAACCACTCACATTCTGAGAATAGTAGACATACTCCTGAAGCATTCGCTCTAGTGTCTTCCCTGTGTTTCCTTGGGGGCAGGGGTTTCTATCTTTGTATTTGTTGTTTCTCTTTAAGAGTGTTGGTTTTCCTCAAAAGTTCAGTCGTTGTTTTAAAATTATGGTTTTATCTTCTAGAGCAAAGTCCCCTTTGATCCCCACCCCCACGCTAGCTTGCCTTGGGTGGTAACTTCTTGTTACAACCTCAGCAGTTTCTCTCTGTGGTCTTGAGTGTTTCCTGCCACCACCTCAGCCTACTACTATGACTTCCTGTCTTGCTTCACCTTTTAGGGATTGTCACAGGTATTTTTCTCTACATACAGTATTCACTTTCTTTTCAAGAGTGGCCACATCCTCACTACTTTTTCTATCTTTTTCATCATTTCTATGTATATGAAGCAAAAAAGAAGGGACCTCAGTGTGTGCGTATTTCATCTTGAAATGTAAAGTCAATCATAGAGTCTGTTTTTACCACCATCAGGGATTTAAGCTGAGGAGAGATTGAGCAACTGTGTGGCTTTGTAAAATCTTCTCGTTGATATTGATAATGATCTCCAGTCCAGCATAAAGACCTAAAGTAGGAAATTTTGCCAATAGCTTGGGTGAAACACAATCAGAAAGATGATAATGGAAGTGACCATGGGAATGGCTAGAAGGGAGACAAGTCAAAGACTATAAAAATGGCAGCGCTGGGAGCCTGGTTCTGGAAGGCGAGGATAAGGGAGAGGTATGTGATGTATGTATGTCTGGTTTCAGACTTTGCCTTATAGATAAACAAATGGTAATGCCTTTCTCTGGGGAAAAAAGAGGAAGAAAAGGCAAGTTTCAGGGAATAGATGAGTCCAGTGTTTGGCACATGAAATTTGAGTTTGACGTGTCTGTGGACTATCCATCTGTAAACACTTCATTGATGTACAGAGGCGAAGGCCGAGTAGCATGGCTGGAGGACCAGGGAAGTGGTATTACATAATTCAATGAAGGAATTCCAAAGAGGGGGTGACAGCAATGGCAATGATGCCCAGGAAATGACAGATACGAATTAGCGATACAAGATGTTGGGCTGCTAACCACAAGAATTAGCGATATATATTACATATGGCAACAAGAAAGCTTTTACAGGATCAATTGTGGTGCATTTTAAAAACAAACTTCAGTGGATTTATAAGAATGTAGAAGGTGAAAGTGGAGAAAACAAGCGAGAAATATACTTTCAGAATTTTGTCAGTAAAGAGAAAAAAGTATGAATAGCTAACGGGAGAATGAACGTCAAA
>NW_022103928.1:43712437-43716586 GCF_000313985.2 Echinops telfairi
TAAAATCACATTCCTGGTTTTCCATCCACCACACCAGTTGTCCCTTCCAGACTCCTGGTTCTTTCTACTCTGCTTGAGTAGATGTTAGATTGCCCCCAGGGCTGTCTTTTATTTACTTCTCCATCTGTGTTCTCTTCCTAAATGAGTCTCATCTATTACATCAAGGTCTAATAAACAACTCAAACATAAAATAGGCTAAGAGAACTCTTGATTTCCCACCTCCCTAACAGTCTGCATTTTCCCTGGTTAACCCGGATTCCTAACTTCATCTCTTTCCCACAATCAGTCTATAAGTTCTATTGGTACTACTTTTGATCATAAGATAATCCATTTCTCTTCATATTTTATAACATCTACCTGGTTTTAGCCACTGTCTCTTGCCCAAACCACTACATCTTCCACCCTCATAATAGAACACTGAAGCTAGGAGTTCTATAATAAAGTGTGGTGAAGAAATTAGAGGATGCCAGGCTATCAGAAAGAATAGTGTCTGGGGTCTTAAATGCTTGTCTTCAAACAAGCAGCCATCTAAATGCGGCATCAACTAAGTCCACAGGAAAGAGGCACACCAGCCTGTGTGATCCAAGGATTATAAATAATACAATCCAAACCCAAAGGAGGGAATGGTCTCAGAGCTCAAATTGTGAACACCTGGTTTGCAGAAGCCTGTGGATGACAATAGAAGTACAAAATCCATTTGCAGGGTCTACACAAGGTTTAAGCTTTTGATCATAGTTGAGGGATGTGAATAGCCTTGTCATCAGAGAGCATTATAATGTTGATTATGGCAGGTAGTTAGGTCAAAATGTAATAGCGTTTGAATTCCCTTTTTACCCATTCTAAAGTTGTTTCGTTCAAAAAAGAAGAAGGGGAAACACATGTGAATTAAGCCTCTAGTGAACCCTGTCTGACCACGAATCAGGGATGCAAACAGCCTTGCTATTTGCTGAATGCATCGGAAAGTAGATTATTGCAGATGCAGTTAGGTTAAAATTTAACACTTTCTCATTTGATCACCTTTCTGAGCTATTTAAAATTTGTTCCAGCTTTTTATATCTTCTACTTTCTTTTTGAATGAGGCTTTTCTCTGTTTTATTTTGTTATCATTGTTAGGTTTTTGTTTTTTCCATGTTTTTCTGTATATGACATAGGTAGATCTATAGAGACAGTAACTGGATTAATGTTTCCTTGAGGGTAGGGCAGGGGCAGTTGGGAGAGAAAGGGAAGCTACTAACAATGAGGACAAGAAGAAAGGAAATGTTTTTAAATTGATTGCGGTGATGACTGTACAACTCTTCTTAATATGATTGAACTATTGAATTGTAGGATTTATAAATTATATGCCAATAAAATGGTTCATTAATTAAGTAAGATCTAAATATCAACACAAAACAAAAACAATGGCCTCCCCCTTACTCACTTGCTCCCCTCTATCCATTCTGGCTTTTCTACTTACTATCCACGAAGGGGGCAAGGAGCAGGCACCGTTTTGCGTCGTTGTGCGGAAGTCACTATGAGTTGGTGCTAACTTGACAGCAAGTAGGAAATACATAGGAGCCACCCAATCCCCTGATTGCATTATTTTAAAAATTATCTTCCCCTACCTTCATTCTTAAATTTGGTTGCCTATTGTTTGTTGTCTGGCTTCCTGCTACCCCTAAAGAGGAATGAAAGCTTCTTAAGATGGCCGACCTTGTCCAGATGCCCTGCTATTACACCGCCCCTAGCACCGTACCTGGGGCATGCTGGTTACCTTCAAGTAGCTCCGACTTAGGGTGACCCCGTGTGAATCAGAAGTAGATGACCATGTCTTTATTCTGAGGCACCTCTGGGTGAACCTGAACCCCCAGCCTTTCAGGTAGCATTTGAGCACATTAGCCATTTGCACCACCCAGAGACTCCAACTGGGACACTTTAAAAAATATTTGTTGAATGAAGGCAAGGTTAGCTTTTAAGAGCAAGTTTGAGAAGGAAGGGACCGGGAGAGGGATTTGGATAGTATTTAGGGGGAAACTGTGCGACTGGTGAACAAAGGAAGGATAAAAGGTTGCCAACTCCCCCCTGTGATGCTAAAGACAATTGAAGTTGGAGACTGAGCTTGGCAATGACCTCCACCTGCTCTGCTGGGTGATTTCCCTGCCACAGGGCTTAAGAGGCTTGGAATAAAAATGAAAACAAGCAATTCCTCCAACCCCACCTCCCAAATGGCCTCTATTCCCTTGTAAAATGTGTTTAAAGTCTCTCTAAGCATGAAAAACATGTGACACTTCAAATATCCTTAGGAAATTAGGTGTTTAATTTTGTTATTGTTGTTGTTGCTAAATTAATCATTAACTACCCCCTGTCTATTCTGTTGAAGTTCAGAGTTTTGCATATTTTATTTCCTTGATAAACTACTCCTTTCTACTTGATAATATACTTTTAAAATGTTTCTACATCCATTCTAAGCATATAAATAAATTAGCTTATTTATAGCTGCATAATTCCACTTCCATTTGCTATGGATATGCCTTATTTTTTTCCCTATAAATGTACATTTCTGAAGGGCATGTTCCGTGTTTGAACATTTTTCATCAAACTGTCCCCATTTTCACCAGAACAATGCCGCTCAGTTGATACTCCATAAAGAGGAGTTGAGTCTGTCAGACTCCATTAGCAGAAGTGATACACAGGGCAGGGTCCCAAGGGAACTCTATGCTATTCAAGGGGAAGGTATCCTCAAGCCAGACAACTTGGCACAAGAGAAGCTTCAGTCTGCAGATTAAGAGACACTCTTTAATAGGGCCGCTGGACAGCAGCCTCAACTCTGCTCGTGAGTCAGGGGGGCCAGAAACACCAGGCAAATGTTGACTGTGCATTTCTGCACAGCTTTTCTCAGTTCGCTCTTGTGTATATAATCATTCTTTATCTTTAACTGATTCATCCACTAAACATTTACCGAGCAGCTATACTATGTGAGACACTGTGGTAAGGGCTAAAGAGAATGCAAAGATAAATGAAATCTAGATTCTGCTTTCAACAGGTAAGACTAGGTTGTACAGAGACTGATGGAATTACCAAGGCAACGGTCCTCAGTCACGCTTCGTGTATGGAACTGAGCTCACCCCTCCGTTAGAATAATCATCCATTTGAGACCAAAAGGACAGCATTTATCACAGGACCATGTGCAGAGGGCTAAGAAAGGGGGGATGGAAACACAGGGAAAGGAAGTAGGACACATGATGATGATACATTGAGGGGATTGCAGTGGATGAGTTGACACAGATGTGTACAAATGGCGAATGGAAAACTGATTATGTAAAACCTTCATTTCATTCACAAGAAAAGTTTTTTTTTTAAGTAAAACCAATAGGAGGAAGCTATAGACCCATAACTAGGATGCATATCAGGATATACTATGGGAAGTTCAAATGAAGGAGAATTCATCCTGGCGAGGGAAGAACATCAAGAGCTACTTGATGCATGACAGTGGGGCCAGAGGAAAGTAAAAGAAAATAGAGGAAAGAACTAGGAGGCAAAGGACATTTATGGAGGTCTAAATACAGGCATGCACATATGTAAATATATATATAACAATAGGGAAATAGATCTATGTGCATATATTTATAGGTTTAGTATTAAGGTAGCAGATGGACATTGGCCCTCCACTCAAGTACTCCCTCATCACAAGAACACTTTTTTCTAATAGCCTGGCATTCTGTGATGCTCACTTTCCAACACAATCGCTGAAGACAAAATGAGTGCATAGGCAAATGTGGTACCCGGCTATTAAAAGATACAGCATCTGGGGTCTTAAAAGTTGGAAGATTAACAAGCAAGCAGCCATCTAGTTGAAAAGCAACAAAGTCCACATAGAAGAAGCACACCAGTCTGTGTGACCATGAGGTGCCAATGGTATCATGTTTCAGGCATCAAAGACCCAGAACAAAAAATCATATAAATGTGAATCAGGGGAAGTGTAGGGTGGAGACCCAAAGCCCATCTGTAGACAATTGGACATCCCCTTACAGAAGGGTCACAGGAAGAGATGAGCCAGTCGGGGTGCAGTATAGCACCAATGAAACATACAACTTTTCTCTACTTTTTCCTCCCCCCCCCTCTAGTTCTTTAATGCTTCCTCTCCCCCCATTACCATCACCCCAATTCTGC
>NW_022103928.1:43717440-43741928 GCF_000313985.2 Echinops telfairi
GTAGGTCTTATTTTCGGGGGATGTCTTACTTTCGGGGAAACGGTATCAGAGAATAGAAAACTACCATATTGTAGAGGGTTTATTGCTTCTTGGCTTTTTGGCTAAGGTCAAGTGTAGAAGAGGGTTTAGCTTTCGTGGGAGCACAAGTTTACTTTGACACCCAGGGGCCTGCATGAGTTGTCTTGACAGCAGCTGATTTTCTGCTGTATTTACAAAGAGACTATTAAAGGTTGGGGCAGGGTATGTGAGAACTACAGAGGTAGCACCGTAACCAAGGACGGGTGACAGCAGAGACTAGGCTGTAGAGATGAGGGGTAGGCAGTTTTGCCAAGGCAGAAGGAGAGGCAAGTAGAAAAGTCCACATGAGAGGGAATCTTGGTCTAGGGCCACAGACAGCCAGCGACAACTTGGCAATGAGAGAGCCCCCTCTGGCCCCCTCTACTCTCCTTTCCTGCCAGGATCCCCAATTAGCTGAATCAAACAAGACACCAAAATGCAAGCGGGCATGTTTATATAGGCCATACTCTTGGGGTCAAGGGCAGGTGGAGGTGAGTAGGAGTGAAGACAAGGTCGATGCAAAGGTCTAGTAAAAGATGTACAGTACCGTGACGTTTATACCAACCCTAATAATATGGGGTGGTCTTTAATTGCAAGGTAACTATCCACTGATTTAGAAAATATAAATTTTCCAATAACTCGTTCAAAGGTCAAGAACGCATCCAGATTCTCCTAGGAGTCCAATGACCAAATTTGATTCATCCCCACTTGTGGAATCCAAGGAGCCACCTAGAATGTGAGCCCCCAGGATGAGACAATGTCCATGTTGTTGCCCACTGTATACCATCTAGACCCCATTACTTTTCAGACAAAGACCCTTTCATTATCGCAAAGCCCCTAGTCTTCCTTACCTCTCTTCCTTCACACAAATCCTCTCCCTACTGTGCCCCTGACTCACCCAAAAGCCTGTACACACACATCTGCTTCCACATCTCCCCCAAACTAGCATTTCATTTTTTCCTTAAAGAGACCATTCCCTAAAAAAATTTAAAAAAAGAGAGAGAGAGACCATTCTCTTTATAGAAGTAGTTCTCAACCTGTGGGTTGCGACCCCTTTGGGGGTTGAATGACCCTTTCACAGGGTTTGCCTAAGACCATTGGAAAACACATATTTCACAATATATAATTACATATTGTTCTGTGATTAGTCACTATACTTTAATTATGTTTAATTATGTTCAATTTGTAACAATGAAAATATATCCTACATATCAGGTATTTACATTATGATTCATAACAGTAGCAAAAGTACAGTTACGAAGTAGCAACGAAAATAATTTTATGGTTCGGGTCACCACAACATGAGGAACTGTGTTAAAGGGTTTAGGAAGGTTGAGAACCACTGCCCTAGTGGGAGAAGAAGCAAATGACTGCTATTCCAAAATTATGGAATTGGTGGTCATTGGACTTTGATTCAGAGCTCTTGCTTTGAGGGTGCCCAGTAAATGGTCGCTTGGAACTACCATATAGTTACTATTTTAATTCTCTTCTTGCTTGCTTCAGCCACTTCTGGAAGGCATTCTTCTGTCTTTGTGGATGAGTGTTATTAAAAGTTTTGTCCTGTCACCAACACACTGTTCTTGGAAATAGTGTCCAGTTACTTAAATGTTTGATCTGTACACATCAACAAATCATGTATTGTCATCTGAAAAGCAAGCATATGCATGTATGCTGTTGTGAACAGTGTTTTAAATTCCACACTATTGGCTAAATTAATGACATTATCGATATAATTACTTTATGTCCCAGGGAGATGATTCTGTATCATAAAATGATAATTATGTCTCTAAAGTGAGCCATATATATATGTGTATGTGTATAAACCATAGCTATATGAGTGGATTTGGGACTAGCTCTTCGTTCTAGCCCCAATCTAGGAACAATTGGATCTTACGGTTTGGCCCTACTCAATACTCACTGAGCCTCAGGAAGAGGTCACTGAAGATATGGGTGTTATAGCAAAGTGTGGTGAAGAAACTAGATGGTAAAATAAGCAATCATATGCGTAAGCTATCCACATTGGAAGAAGTGCACCAGCCTGTGTCATCCAAGGATCATGAATAATGAAATATACACCCAAAGAAAAGAATGATATCAGAGCTTAAATTCTGTTTAACAGTGGAAGCCCAAAATACATTTGCAGTGTCCTCACATAGATTAAGCTTCTGGTGAGTCCCATCTGACCTGAATCCAGGGATGTGAACAGCCTTGCTATCTGATAGAGCATGGTAAAGTTCATTATGGCAGATGTGGTTAGGTTAAAATGTAATATGTTATCATTTGGTCTCCCTTTTGGCTCATTTTAAGGTTGTTTTGGTTTTTCATATTTTCTGCTTTCTTTTTAATTGAGTTTTTTCTCTATTTTGTAATTGTAGTTGGGCTTTTTGTTTGTTTGCTCCCTGTTTATGTTTTGTATTGTTTTCTATATCTGAAATCCAAGATAAGTGGATCTGTAGAGACAGTAATTGGATTATTAATTTCCTAGGGGCATGGCAGGGGAGGATGAGGGGGGATAGAAAACTAATGACCCTGAATACAAGAAGAAAAGTTTCTGCAATTGATTGTGGTGATGATTGCACAACTCCTCGATCTGATCGACAGGTTCAATTGTGTGATATGTGAGTGATTTGCCAGTAAAACTATTATAAAAAGGGAACTACACGGCTTGGGTCAGGAAGGCCTTCGTCTTCACGGTGACACCGTTGCTTTTACATACTTAGATTTTTTTTTTTTTTAAATACTTAGATCTTTGGCAGCAGCTTTGCCAATGCAATACATCATTTGGTCTCTTGACTGTTGCTCCCCTGAGCACTGATGGTAGATCCAAGTAAGATGAAGTCCTTGACAACTTCATTCATTTCTCCATTTATTATGATGTCATGTTAAACAAAACACACTATTAGTCTTTTGGGGATATTTCATATTTCTGTGCAAAACTTTCATAGATGCATTTAAGGAACAGTGCAAAATGGTGATTCCTTCAACAAAAACGCCTTCCTAAGAAAATTACTGAGCTCTGGTGGGATTTTTGTTTTAATGGTGAGACAATATTTTAATAATTCTTTTTCAGAGAATCTCTGGAGACCTCCACCACAAGGTGCCAGGGGACATGGGCTATTTTCCTATTTCAGAGTAAATTCCCAAGAGGTTCTTTATTTTGGAATTCTCTGCTTCTTCGTGTCTACTTATTTTTAATTAAAAATAAGTTTTACAGGGGGAACCAATCTCAATGATTGACGTATAACCCCCCAGGGGGCCAATGAACAACAGAAACATGGGTGAAGGGAGACAGCGGTCAGCGTAAGAAATGAAAACAATAATAATTTAGAATTTATCAAGGGGTCATGAGGTGAGGAGGTTGAAGAGGGAAGGGAAAAAGAGGAGCTGATACCAAGGGCTCAATAGAAAGTAAATGTTTAGAAAATAATGATGGCAACATATGTACAAATATTCTTGATATGACTGATGTTTGGAATGTTGTAAAAGTCCCCAATCAAGTGATTTTAAAAAAAAGTTTTACAAAGGGCCCTCACAAAATATGTGTAAATTTTCCTTTCATCTGTTTATTCCATTTTTCTGTGAACTTTTGGAGGCCCCTTTTATTTTCTTATTACTAAATTTTATTTTCTGAGTTGAATTAAGAATTTTTGATATAAGCTAAAAAAATAGAATTGAATTAAAATCACAATTACCCCACTACCCAGGGGTAACTTACAGTGTGGTGCCTAATGCTACAATCATTGCTAGGTACATAAGCAATGGTTTTATTTCCAAAAGTGAGAACGTACTCTGTTTTTGTGGGTTTGTTTGCATTGGAACCTGATGTTTTCAACGTATAAGCGTATGATCATCTTTTAAAAATCATCCTACATGTTTTCTGTTGCCTGCCAATTACCCAACTTTAAGGAAGCACCCACTTCATTAAACCCATCTACTGTTGAAGTTTCGTATTTTTTCCAACCAGTTGATCTCATAACAACTATCATGCCAGTTCTGAATATCTTTGTAACTAAGTCTGGGTACAAGGAGCACTAGTGGTGCAGGGGATTAAAATGCTTAGTTGATGGCCAAAAGGTTGATAGTTTAAACCCATCAGTGGCCCTGTGAGAGAAAGAGGAGGCAGTCTGCTTCTGTAAAGATTTACAGACTCAGAAACCCTATGGAGCCGTTTTACTCTGTCCTATGTAAAGCCCTGCTGGCACAGTGGCTACATGTTGGGCTGCTAATGGCAAGGTCAGCAGATCAAAACCACCAGCCACTCCGTGGAAGAAAGATGCGGGTTTCACTTCCCAGGAGGAGTTAGTCTTAGAAGTCCACAGGGGCAGTTCTGCCTCGTCCTTGTAGCGTCGCCATGAGTCAGCAGCTCAGTGTCAGTGAGTCAGAGTGTCACTAAGAGTCAGACTTGACCAGTCTCTGTCTGTATTCACTCGTGTTTATTTCCTGGAGACAAGTTCTTATAAATATAATTTCTGAGTCCCAAACCCTACACCATTTCTTATGCCTGGGGCTCACCAGTCTTCCAGAAAGACTGCAGACAAACCACATTTTCAAACCCACCAGGAGCCTAGAAAAAGTTCCCTTTGTTCTGCTACCAGGTTCAGTCATAGCATCTGCATGCCGCTAACCATCGGTGAGATTTCCCTTTCCTCCCTTGTTTCCTTTAACTCTGTCACTGTTCCTGAGAGACAGTTACAGTGAGAGGTCAAGGGCACAGACAGGATGCAGCTGGACTGCCTGGGTCCAGTTCTTACTTTTCTACCGTTTGATCTTCTGTTTCCCCATTGGACTAGCCCAAGTGGTTTACAGCTGACACCTAATGGAATGGACAGCAGGTCCAAGTCGGCCTCAGCTTCATGTAAGAAAGGCTTGGAGATCCACGTCCATATTCATGACAGCCCAGAAAACCCTACGGAACAGTTCCAACACACCGGATTGACATGACTAGAAATCGGCTCACCTGCAAATAGCATCAATAACAAAAGGAAGATAATATGTAAGCCACAGAGCAATTATAGGATTAAATTAATTTATACACGAGGCAAAGCACCTCATGCAATGTCTGGTTCATAGGAAGCACTTGATAAATATTCGTTATTTGCCAGTTTAAAAAAAAATCCATTTTGAGAAGCACCTTTTTAAGGATATTATTTATATCTTTGTCGTATACTTTGCAAATATTTTTGCCGTGTTTTCCTTTATCAGCATCTTTCATAATAAAATCTTCACTTAAGAGGTTTGACCACGATAGGGAAGAAAATCTGTAAAAGAACACGATTGCCGTCAAGCAAACCTTTATTCTTCTTGAGAGGTTCTGTCCATGGGTGGAATGTTTGTTTCTTATAAAGGATTTGAGCAGGAAGGTTATCCTAAGACACAGAGGCGGGAATGCTTTTCCTCAGGAGAGGGAGGGACCTCTGAACCCTAAGCCCACTGAGCAGGTGTACTAAAGATGCTTCCTTCCCCTTTGCTTTCCCTTCATCGAAGAAGAAAATAGTTGTAGGGATCAGTGACTGTCTTCACTCATTAGAAAGACAACGATGTGCTCAGAAAAGAAATAGTATCGTTGCTTTTAATATTCCAGAGGTAAAAATTACCAGGAAGTTTACACAGACCTAATCAAGGAAGGAACTTTATAACCCTTAAAGGTGCTTCCGGGGTCAGCCGTCATTACTCATGGGCTGTGCATTCACGCGGAGTTTGGTATGAGGAAAGACTGGATTAGATAAACATTGTGACACTTTTAGTTTGACGATTCTTTCCCTCTAAATCCAATCTATACTTTTAATATTCTTTCTGTCATTGCTCTCTCAGTCCTTGATGTCTCCCCTTTCCTCCCATCAGCTACCAGACTCTCCTGAACCTCCGCTGACAGCTGAATGTCCATGTGATACCCAAAGGTTTCCAAGACCAGAAGATGGTGTGCTTTTAGCCATTTGTACTAGTCTGACTTGTTCCTGAATGTTCCAAAGAACTCCCACTGTCCTATCATTGTTGAAATCGAGATTTTCTAGATTTGACTGGGGAAAATGGCCACAAATTAACAAACCAAGTAATTCCTCTGGCATAAATATTGGAGAAAATTAGGCTGAGTGAATATTCTAAGTAAATAAGGGTGGGGGCGCCAAACTTGAGATAGTATTCTGCATTTATCTTGAGGTAGGATATCTGGAATTGCTGCTAAAATCTCACTGTTGTGACTTCAAATTGGGGTTCTTTGGGGTTTGGTGTATACTAGCTGTTTTCCATGGCCTCGGGGTCCTGATAAGAAGCCGGTAGTGCTGTGGATTAGGCATTGGGCTGCTAACTGCAAGGTCAGAGGTTCAAACCCATGAATCACTCTGTGAAAGAAGAACGAAGCGGGTCGGCTCCTTTAAAGATTGATCGTCTCAGAACCCCTATGACTGAATGGCAGTGGGTTTGCTTTTGGGTATATTGTGAATTTATAGCTCGCCAAGGCGCTCTTAGGGCGCAGTAAATTAAGTATTGAGCTGCTAATGTGTGCTTTGAACCCCATCAGCTTTTCCACAGGCCAAAGAGGAGGCAATCGGCTTCACGAATCACTTAGATCCTTGGAAGCTGTATCCGGCAGCTGTCCTCTGTCCATTGGGTCAGAGTGAGAATTGACTAGCCAGCAGTGGGATGGGTCTTGCTTTTGTAGCTTGCTGGAATATTATTCAGACCTCCTCCGCATGAGTAGCATCTCAGGAGTGAACGAGCATTTGATAGATTCCTACTGGATAAGAAGTGGGACAGTGACTTTAGAACCCGCGCGCGCACGAGGCAGTTGATGAGGGAGTTGAGGACAGCCCGGAAAATAACAGAGAAAAGAGTTGCTGTTGTTGCTAGGTGCTGTCAAGGTGATTTTGGTTCATAGCAACTCTGTGCGATGGAATGACACTGCCACATAAGATCAGCTAGGCTGGGGCGCTGTCCACTAAGTGTTGGGACGGCCAAGTGCAAGATCTGAGGGTCCAACCCATCAGCCAGTCTTCGGAGAAAAAGGAGGCTACCTGCCCCTGTTGCCGAGCAAGGACGTCACCTTGAAGACGAAGGTGTGCCTGCCTCAAGCCATTGTCTTTCCAGTCACCTCGTGGACGTTGAATAAGGAAGATGAAGAAGAATGGAGGTCTTTGAGTTATGGTGTTGGCAAAGAATACTGAAAGTACTTGGGCTGCAACAAGAACAAACAAATCGGTCTTGGAAGAAGTACTGCCAGAATGTTCCTTAGACGCCAGGTTGGCGAGACTTCATCTCACGTGCTAGGGACATGTTATCAGGAGAGACTCATTCCCAGGAAAAGGACATCATGCTTAGTCTAGTGGAAGGGCAGTGGAGGCATAAGAAAGGTCGGCCATGAGATGGATTTGTTCATTGAGATGGGTTGACACAATGGCTGTAACAATGGCCTCAAACATAGCAATGACTGTGAGGATAGTGGTGGACCAGGCTGTGTTTTCTGCAGGGGTCCACAGGGCCACTAGGAGGTGGAGCTCAGCTGACCAGGTGACAGACAGTACCTTAATAACCAGACCAGATGCTCTCATCCAGATCTAAAGCCTCTCCGATCCGATTATAGGGTCCTGAGTCAAACCCAGTCAATGGCAATGGGTCGTCCATTGTTTGGGGCTAACTCCTTCCCATCCACAGTGACAAAGATGTGCAGCCCCTTCTTGTCACAGTCCCATTGTCCAGGCTCTTCTGTGAGCGTCCAGGTCCTTCATTTTAATCTGATTACATAATATGACGATGTAGCTAAGAAAGGACAAAGTCAGCAGTACCCTCCGTGGGCTCCAATCCTCCAGGTAGCTCCTTACAAATGTAAATTGTTATCACCCTAACCACAAGCCATTACTGGGCCCAGAGCCTTGAAACCCCCGGGGCAAGCTTGCATCTGGTAAACAAGAGAAAGCAAACCCAAAAGCATTTTTCCATTAATCAAAAACACTTTCCGAAAATAGTCTCTAGGAAAAGTCCACATGGGATGCTGGCTGCCTCTCAGCGTGGCCTGGCCCGCCAGCCCCTCCTCCTGTCAGGCAGTCTTTCTGTCATGCACACACCCAGATGGCCGGGTGGCCAACTGAGAAGAATTATTTATTATAATTATAATCAGACTTGCACTAGCCTTGGTTGCATTTTCATCAGCTCCATTTTCAAAATCCTATAATTTCTACCTCATGCATTTAATTTATTTTGGCCCACTGTCTTGTTGCCCACCCAGAAATAGTAGGCTTATTTCTAATAAATTGGCTGATACTGCTGGTCAGGGTATAGAGCTCTAGACCCATTTTTCCAAGGCATTAATAATTACCTTCAGTAGGGTGGAGGAAGGGTGGGGTGGAAAGGGGAAACAGATTACAAGGATTTACATATAATCTCCTCCCTGGGGGACAGACAACAGAAAAGTGGGTGAAGGGAGACGTCGGACAGTGGAAGATATGACAAAATAATAATAATTTCTAAGTTATCAAGGGTTCATGAGGGAGTGGGTAGCGGGGAGGGAGGGGAAAAAAATGAGGAGCTGATACCAGGAGCTCAAGTAGAAAGCAAATGTTTTGAGAATGATGATAGCAACAAATATACAAATGTGCTTGACACAATGGATGTATGTATTGATTGTGATAAGTGTTGTACAAGCCCCAAATAAAATGATTAAATTAAAAGAAATAATAATTACCTTCGGTCAGTCATGCATCCTCTGTCTATCCTGAAACAGATAACCATTTCAAGAAAGTGATTACCTTCAATCCAATATCTGGAAATAATATTTGATAGAACTAGAGTATTCTAATTTTAAAGTAGATGTTAAATAATACATGAATAAAAAAAACCTTTCCACTTTATTTCTCATTCAGCAAAAATGTCAATATTCTAAGAGCAACCTGCAGGACTTTAAACCAGGTGTGTACTATAGGACCCTGTTCCACTGAGCTCTTCCTCCAAAGTGAGGTCTCCATTGTGAGAGGCTCTGATGGGGATAGATCACGTAACATACTAAGAAGTCTCAACTTTGATGAGTCAATGTTAACTACAAAGAAAGGTCTGTGTACATGGCAGCCTTACTTTCTCTTGTTGTTCCCATCATGTTAGCCCCGACTCATGGTCATATAAGGAAACACTGCAAAATTGATTGACTAGGAATTGAATTAGTGTGATCCATTGGGTTTTTCATTGGCTTTTACCAGGCCTTTCTTTCGAGTCTATCATAGTCTGGAGGCTCCGCTGAACCCTGGTCACTATTGTAGCCACATGCAATTCTCTGACAGAATTGCCACAGAGAAACGTTCTACCACAGAACCTCCTGTACTCAGTCCTTCAGCTCCAACAGAATGTAAATTCCTTGAAGGAAGAGATCCCGTCTTACTGATTTTTAACTGCCTGGTAGGCACTTTCAATATTAAAATAAATTCAATTAATTAATGTTTTATAGCTAAATAAATGAACAAATAAATATAGCTTAGTATTAGAGACTCTCTTAAGCTTGAAAAAATTCTTAGAAATCTTTCATTCTGGCTCTCGTTCTCTGGTTGAGGAACTGAGACCACAGGGGATTATGTGGTTTATCAAATCCAAACACTGAATTCATTAGAAAGGGTGGATCAGAATTATTCTTTCTACAATAAGGCGTAATACCATGACACTAACCCAGCCAGCTTGGACTATGTTTCCATTGTTTGCAAATATTTTACTATATATTCACTATAAAGCAATTTCTTCAAGCAAGCCAACACTGCATGCAAATACCATAGTAAACTGTATTTCAATACAGTTTTTACATGAAAAAAATCTATGTTTAAAATTCTTAGCTCCAAGGACAGAAATTTTTAAATGACCAAAGAATTTTTAACTTTAGTACAATTATTTTAGCAATCACTTTATTGAAGCATTTTTCATTTAGAATGTCTCACATTTTATGGAAGCCTCCCCCCACCACCCCAATCCATTAAACTATTTGAAAATTATGAAGAACTCACATCTATTCCCTCCTGAAATTAACTTATTCTCAAGGGAGTAGTAAGAGGTTTGTTTGTAAGAATAGCAGAGGATGAATGATCCCTCTTGATAGATTTCTGTTGCTTAGTAAAAACTGAAAAAAAATAATTAGTCTGATCATTGACATATCGATCCACAGCTGGCCTAGAAGACTATGCCTAACCTATCCATTCAAATTTCTAACCTTCACATATGACTGACCCAAATAAATAAGATGCCCATTGATAAATTTTAGGAAAACAATAAATTGGCCCTGTGTCCAAAAATATTTTCCCAATTATTTTCTTCTGTTACTAAATCTTAAACTATTTGAATCATTTGGAATATTTAAAGTTGTGGCGGGTCTTCCAGTTCAGAAAAATATTATAGTCTGTAAAAGTTGAGAGCTTAGAGTAGTAGAGCATAAACTTTAAGACAGGCAGATGAATTTGAATTCCAGTTTTGTTTTCTTTTAGAGTATAACTATAAGTGAAGAAAATCAGAAGTATCACAAACTGCCAACAGAACAAACAGATCTGTTTTGGAAGAAAAACAGTTATCTTTGCCTTCTTAGAGGCAAAGATGGTGAGACTTTTTCTCATGGACTTTAGCCAAGTTGTCAGGAGAGACTAGTCCCTGAAGAAGGACATCATGCTTGCTAAAGGCAATGAGAAAGGAGGAAGGTAGCTCCTTGACAAGGTGGGTGGACACATTGGCTGCAACAATGGGCTTAAACATAAGAACAAAGGTGAGGAGGGATCGTACATAGGGTCACTATGAGTCAGAGCCGCCTTGACAATACTTAACGACAAGTATAGGCACAGAGTCCCGGTGGTATTGTGGGATAGATATTGAGTGGCTAGCTACAAGGCTGAGGGTTCAAAGCCGCCAGCCACTCAGGGAAAGATGAGGTTTCCTGCTCCTGTAAAATTTCACAGTCTTGGAAACCTCATCTAGGGTTTCTATGATTCAAAATCTATTTGATGGCCGTGGAGTGGTTATGGGGTGGTCTAGTCTTGTCCTGCCATCCTGTATTTCCTGACCTATAAAACTGAGACAACATAGCATCCATCCCAGAGAATTGCTGCGACAATTACAAACATAACAATGCATATAAAATGTGTTACTGGGTATCTGGCTCTCTAAATAGTGCGACTATAATCCAAGTAATTATCTCTTGATGTCCCTTTATTTTTTCTAAGTTAAGAAAAAATTCACATTCACGGTTACCAAGTCGTTGCCTTATGGACAGGGTACAACTGCCCCTTTTGAATTTTTGACATGGTAACTCCTTATAGGAGTAGAAAGCCTTCTCGCTTTCATTTGGAGTGGTGATTTCAAATGCTCACCTTGCAGGTGCCAGCTCAAGAACCTACTGCGCTACCTACCAGGGCTCCTCTCCTAGGACACATTAGTGGCCAAGGCCGGGAACATTCTTTCACCTTTAAAGTTGAATCCATTTATAATACATTTTCCAACTTGAAGGACAAGTTAAGGACAAGTCCTTTTGATAGCTTACTGAAATGTAAAAGGGCATGTAGAGATGTCTGGCTATAGGAATGAGAGGATCGCCAAAAGTGGAAGCAGGAAATAATCAAAGCACATTTCAAAAAGTAGAGATTAATATCACCAACCTGATTTGGGGGGGAAAAAGATCTAGAATTAGAAAACCCAAAAGGAAGAACATGCTTATTAGCATATCTTAAACTGAAAGAATTAACAGGGGGAAAAATCAAGCCTTGAGTTGCAATACTGAAAGATTCTATGGGCAGGATAGTGAATGACAGTGAAAGAAGATGGAAAGAATAGACAGTCACCTTACCTAAAAGAATTACTTGACATTCAACCATTTTCAGAGGTAGCATATGAGCAAGAGTCCATGGTACTGAAGGAAGAAGTCTAAGCTTCACTGAAAGCATTAGCCAAAAACAAAGCTCAGAAATCTGTGGAATACCAACAGAAATGTTTCAACAAGCTAATGAAGCACTGGAAGCATTTTCTTATCTGTGCCAGAAAATTTGGAGGACAACTACTTGGCCAACTGACTGGAAGAGATCCTTATTTGTACCAAAGAAAGATGACCCAACAGAATGCACAAATTATAGGACAATATCATTAATATCACATGCAAATAAAATTTTCCTGAAGATCATACAACGAAGGTTGCAATAGTACATTGACAGGGAGCTGCCAGAGTTTCGAGCCGAAATCAGAAGAGGGCATTAGAAAATGTATATTATTGCTCATATCTGATAGATTTTGGCTGAAAGCTTGGAATCCCAGAAAGATGTTAACTTGTGTTTAATTGACTATGCAAAGACTGCGTGTCTTACAACAAACTCTGGATAACCTTAAGAAATGGGAATTCCGGAACACCTAATTGTGCTTCTGCAGAGCCTGTGCCTGGATCAAGAAGCAGTTGTACAGACAGGACAAGGCATTCTGGATGGTTTAAAATCAGGAAAGTTGTGTGACAGGATTGTAGCCTCTCACTGTACTTATTCAATCCAGATTCTGAGTACATCATCAGAGAAGCTGGATTATAAAGAAGTACGGCCAAAATGCTCCTTCAAGGCAAGGGTGGTGAGACATCATCTCACATACTTGGAAATGTTGTCCAGAGAGGCCAGCCTGGAGAAGGACATCAGGCTTTGTAAAGTGGAGGGGCGATGAAGAGGAGGAAGGCCCTCACCAAGAAGGACTGACGCAGTGGCCGCCACAGTGGGCTCAAACATGCTAACAGCTGTGAGCATGGTGCAGGAGAGGGCGATATTTCGTGCTTTGTTCTGTTGTATGAGTCTGAAGTGACTCGATGGCACCTAACAACAACAACAACAACGGGACAAGTGCCCTTCCACCCGTTACTTGAGGTCTTCAGGCCTCCATTTCTTCACCTACACAAGAGGAATACTAACATAGATGTTTTTATTATCTAATAATTAAAAAGTGTAATGTACTTAAAGTAGTGCCCAAAGGCTTCCATAAAATGTTAGAAATAGGAATACCATATGATCTAGAAATTCCTGTATTTGGTATATAAGAATGCCAGCACATATAGATATATGCACACTCATGTTCATGGGAGCACTATTCACAAGAGCAAAAAATGGAAACAACCTAACAGCCTGTCAGTGGAGGAATGGATAAGCAAACTATAGTGCAGACACACAATGGAATACTATGAAACGCTGAAAAGCAACCATGAATCTGTGAAGCCCCTCATAAGATGGATGAATCTTGAAGACATTATGCTATGGGAAATAAGGCAATTACAAAAGGACAAATAATGTAAAAGGTCAAGAAACGTTTTCACAATGAAAAAAAAGTTGGGCAGTTACCAAGAGTGGAAGGGGAATAATTAGAGGGTAGCCCCTGAACTTGGGTGAAGAAGGAAATATACAATGAAAGTGGGATCAGTTGAAATTAAAAAAAAGGAAGTGGGGGCAAGACTAAGAGGCAAACATTGTTATATACACAATTGTGCAACAGAAACATGGACTGAATGAGCATACAGGGAAAACAAAAATATGTATATATGACAGAGGATATTTGTATATGTAAATGTACTTTTGCCACAATATATCCATGAATGTGATGGAGCATAAGGGGGGCAAGTTGTGAAAACATTTTAGACGTAACCAAAAACCTTGAAGGAATGAGTCACTGGGTCTGAGGGTTCAGGATCATTGCCTTGGGGGACCCCAAAGTCAGTGGGCATAATGTAGTCCATAAAGACAATGTTCTATATTCTACTTTGATGAGTAGCAGCTAGGGTCCTAAAAGCTTGTGAGCGACCATCTAAGGTACAACTATCAGTTTCTACTTGTCAGGAGGAAAGAAGAATAAAGAAAAATTGAAGATAGAAGAAATAATTAATCCGATGGACTAATGGATCATGTGAACATCAATCTCTATGACTCTGTGACCTGAGGAACTAGATGATGCCTGGTTATTACTACAAATTGCTCTGAAAAGGATCACATTGGAAAGTCCTGGACAGAATGAGACAAAAATGTGAAAACTCAAAATCATTTAAGAGACCAGGCTCGCTGGTCTGATAGAGACTGGTGGAACCCCCAAGGACATAGGCCTTTGTCTCTCATCTGGTCCAGAAATGAGATCACCCCATAGCTCAATTTCCAGTCAAACAATAGATCAGTCTATGAGGGAACATTAGCACTAAGGGGGTATGAGTGCTTTAGAATAATCACCAATTGAAAGTGAGAGGGTCAGCATTTTCCCAAGACGAGATTTCAGATGAATTCGGAAAGAAGGAAGAATGAAACAAAATACAGGGTGGGACAAGTGATGTTACATTGCATGATCATAAATTGTTGAATGGAAAATGGATTTGCTCTGTAAACCTTCACATGATTCACAATGAAATGTTTTAGAGAAAAGTAGTACCTAGCCAAGAAAAATACATAAATGTAGATCATCATTATGATTATCAAGTGAATCTAAAATAAGGACTGAGTTCAATGTAGATTAGTTTGAGAAAACAAGTAGAAGTAGCAAGTAAAACAAAGAGAAAAAAGAAGCATTTATTTACTTATCTAAACAGTGTTCAAGTCTTACCTAGGTATCCTCTGGTAATATTCAAACCACATTTACTTTTATGAAAAGTTAACCATTAATATATTGTTTTATAATGTCACACATAAACTCAGCCATTACTCTAGAAGTAGGAGTGAAATTAATGACCATAGTTAAGTCTATTTGACCTCTCTCGGTCTGTTTCACCTATAAAATGATAAAGTTGTATTATGTTATCCTGACTGCTTTTTCAACTTTAATTTTCTATGCTTCTATTATTACTGGCTCTATCCATGCCTACAGAGATAGAGTAGAACCCAAGTACATGGAATAGAGAAATTAAATACAAATCCCCAGAGAAAAGGCCGAAGAATCAAAGAAAAAGTAAAATCCAGAAGTGTTACCCTTTTATTTCCAAAGCTTTACATGAATTACTTTATGACTTACTGTTTAGTAATTTTAAAATGATATTTTACATTTATATTTTACTTTTATTGTGAGAAACTATATATAATAAAACATTGTTATTTTAACCATCTAACATACACAATTCAGGGCTATTAATTATATTCACCAAGTTGTGCTAGCATCATTATAGTTATTACCCATTTTTTCATGCCCCTTTAATAATAACTCCTCTTTCCCCCTCCCCAACTCCTGTAATCATCAAAACTTTTGTCTCTAGGAATTTGCCCATTTTGTTTTATTATAGTGGTATCACACAAAATTAATTCTTTTGTGTTTGACTTATTTCACTCAGAATAACGTTTTCAGGGTTCACCCATATAATAGCATGTATGAAAACTTAATTTTGCTTCATGGCTACATAATATTTTACTATATGAGTATACCACCTTGTTTTTCATTCATTCATTTGTTGATGAACACTTGGATTGTTTCCATTTTTTGACTATTGTGAATAATGTTACAATTTTGCGTCCCTGATTTCAATTATTCTGGGTTTTACCTAGCAGAATTACTGGATCACATGACAATTATATGTTGAGCTTTTGGAACTGCTGTGCAATTTGACATTGCCACTAACAATGAAGGAGGGTTCCAGTTTCTCCATCCCCTCTTCATACTTGTTACTTTCTGATAATTATAGTGTGTGTGATGTAGTATCTTGCATGGTTTTGATTTATATTTCCCTAATGACTAATAGTGCTGATCAGTTTTCATGTGTTTATTGGTCATTTGTATAACTATATTGGAAAAAAGTATATTACATTGACTTAACAAGGTGGAAATGGTGCTAATGAATGGGTTTATTTGGACTTGTCAGTGTCGCTGTAGCTCACAATCATGAGCAAGAAAGATGTGCCAACATCTTAGATTTGTCTCTAACGTGCTGCCAACAAGTTGATTCTGGCTCACAGTGGCCATATGTAGAGGGTTTCTATGGCTGTAAGTCTGTAGGACATTTTAAGAGTGGACCAAATCCATGTAACAAGCACCCAGAGGGATGTGACCAAAAAGGGTTCAAAATCCAGAGATTCATGATGGTGATGGACATGGGTGAGTTTCCACGTCCAGTACCCCCTACCCTTCAAAATCAGAAGCAAGCTATCATCAAATCCCAATAAAGGAACACAGGAAACAAAGAAACCCTGCTTCTGAAGTACATCCCAAGTTCATCTAGACGCGCCTCATATTCTTCCTGCATGTCAGAACCAATCTAAAGACTAGGCCAGACTTGAGACTATTATTAAAGGCAACACAATTGCATTAAGATATAGAAATTATGGGGATTGAAAATAGGCACAAGACCATTAGCGTTTCATAGACCAAGAGTGAGGCAGGTGCTGAAACCGTTTGGAATATACATTTCAACCTACAGCTTGCAATTTAGGTGTAGTAGTAAACAGAAGAAGCCAGGGGAATTTGGAATTCAAGGTGAAAAAAAGAATCAAGAACCCAGAAATGGGCTAGAATCTGTATAGATAAAAATTAAAAGTGAAAAGCTAACAACTGAGATGCTCTCATTTTTTCATGCAATATGTATTTACCAAGCACCTCCTATGCACAAGGCATAATCAGCCCCACAAGAAATAAGACATGTATTTCTAATGTCCTCACGGAATTTTGAAACTTTAAGTTTCAAGATTTCCTTTAATATTGAAAGATTCAAACAAAAATATAGGAAATTATTCTAAATGTAAAAGATTCATATACTGAGAAGACTCCATGAAAGTTTAAGGAAGAAAATAATATGTAAGAACATACAATAACGAAATAGAAAATAAACATCGAAAAGTCAAAAATTGGTTCTCTGAAAGATATTAAATTGATAGATCTGTAGAGAAAAAGAGACGAGACAAAAAAATTGTATTTCGAATGAAAAAAAAATAGATAGCACTCCAGATCTTGCAGATCTATAAGTAACTTGATACACAAAGTTTGGAAAGTTTAATGAGGAAAAAAAGAAACGAGACTTTTAGTGAGATCGTGGATTAAGCAGATGTGCTACACAGACACGCTGTAATAAGGGCATGCAACAAGAAATGACAGATATAATGACAAGATAATACTGGAGCCCTGGGCTTCCGAGGAAAGACTAGAGAAGTGATTGAAAACTGATAGAAGCAGCAGAACCAAGGTGGTCAGAGGAGACAGCCAAGTGAATTGATGGCTGACCTGAGGCACCAGGACCATCTTAAACTCTTGCAAGCAGTGCTCTACCAAGACAGTGATCTGACAGCACAAACAGCAGTGGTTGGTGACAAAAAAGGTGGGATATCCCTTGTTCCCCCACACTCCCTGCTGACCAGAAGGGTGCTCCAGCCCCTCACCCGCCCCACAGCTGGTTACATTCCTCAGCACACCCCTGCCCTGGCTGAGATTGGAGGCAGGCCGTGCCCTCCTGAACTGCCTGAGGCGGAGGCACCACCTGGTGCACCACTCCCACATCTGGAGGCAAGAGAGCTCTTCCTCATCAGAACAGTAGAAAGATCAGTGCCTGATAAGTGGCTTATCACTGGCCACTCTGGATGGACAAAAACTTCTTCCACAACCACCCGACCCTGCCCTAGCTGCCCTCTGGGCCCAAAAGAATTCCTTCCAGAAACAAGCACTCTGACCTCAGCCACCATCAGAACTTGCAAAAACTATTTCTGGAGTAGAAAGCCCCATCTTTCTCCCAAGGGTTGGCTGGTGGTTTCACACTGCCAACCACACAGATCAAAGCCCAACTCATAACCACTATGCCACTAGGGCTCCCCAAAACTATTTCTGAATCAGGATCCAAACCCCAGAAAACGAGATTAGGAACCAGGAAAAACTAGGAACTCTTGTCTAAGACCAAGCTACTCACACCCTTACCTGGTCCTTTCCCACCTGGGAGCCCCTCGCCTGGTAGAGGGGGCCAACCCATCCAGGTGCCCTACTCGCCCCTCCCCAAATTTTCCTTCTTTCTGGGTCCCCCCATACTCGATTTTTCTCCTTTCCTGGTTTTTGTTTTGTGTTCCTCTTGTTTCCTTTCCCTGGTTTTTATGATTTCTTCCACTTTCTTTTGTTCTATTTCTCTTCCTTTCTTCTTTTTTTACCTTTTCACCTATTCTTTTCTTGTCTCTTCCACCTCAAGGCACCCCCCCCCACACACACACACACACACACGATAGTTTTGCTTGATGTAGAAAACATGGCTGAATGCTGAATGGTCTAAGGCCGAGGTCGAGAAACTGTGCCTCTCAAGCCCTAGGCAGCTCTTTCAGTACTGACATGTGGCGCTGAAGTAAAAGTGCAAATGAAAATAAAACTCATCGTTTCATGTAAATGATATTATTCAGATGACGGTGGCTTCATTTGTTTGTAAAGAATATATTCATGACTCCTGAATAATTTTTAAATTGTTGTGAGTGAGGGGCAGAATCGACTCTTCTGTCTCAACAGTTTGCCCAGTGCTGGTCTCAGGCACTGACCTTGAGCTCCAGTCTCTCCGGGAGACCCCTGAGCGCTGCCTCTTCAGAGCAACAGGAAGCTCACTGCTGGGAAAACTGCCTTGTGCAGGTCACCCTGGGTAAGTGAAGGCTTGCTCCATCCCCACCAGCCTTGACCCCAGCTGCCCTGGGCCAGAAGGAGTTTCTTTTACACATCAAGCACCCTCCTATCAGTTACCTTGGAGCCTGCACAAAAGACTTCTGGATCAGGTTCCTGACCTCAGATAGAAGTTAAGCCAACTCCATTGATCTAAGACGGATTCTTTTCCTTTCCTTTTACAAACCTTTCTTTCTGTGCTTTCCTATTTTCTTACCATTTGCCTTTCTTTCTCTTCTTCTTCACCTTTTTTCACTTCTGCTATTTTTATTCATTATTCTCTTTTCTTTGTACTACTCTGTTTCCCTTTCCTATTTTTGTTTTTATATTTTTTCCTTTTATTTTTCATTACTCTTCTTGTACCTCTTTCCTCTTTTTTCTTTGTAGTTATTAAATTCTTTTTTCTTGCTGTGTCTACCTGCTTTCTCCTATTAAAAATAAAATTTTAATTTTTTATTTTTTCAAATTATTATGTTTGCAGCAGCTTCTTGTATTGTTTTCTTTTCTCCTTTTTTCCCCTTGTTCCACCGAACCCCTCCACAACCCAGCAGCCCCTCGGGCTGCTACGCCTACTGGGCAAGGGCCACAGCCCACTCCTATGTCACATGAATTTAAATTAAACTCAAATCCAACACTACTATCGTGCCATGGAGATAGAGCATTTCAGTTCACACAAGGAAACAAGTCAGTGTGGTCAAACAGCTGCCCAATACAGAGCAAGACTAGAGGAACTGAATGGTGCTCGGCTATCACTATCTACTAATCTGAAAAAGATCTTCACATTACAAGATCTTGGAGCGAGTTGGAGAAAAATGTGGAACAACTCAAAATAATAAAAAAGACTAGATTTACTAGTCAAATAGAAACAGGTGGGATTCCCCAAGACTATAACCATTGGTCCCCTTTCAGATTTGGAACTGAATTCATCTCCATGATAGAAAAATCAACTTAAGACCAAAAAAGCATCATTTACCCAATTTTAGAGTTGAGAGGGCTAGGGACGAAGGAGGACTGGGAAAAAGAAAGACAGGGAGAACATGGAATAAATGTTGGGATATCGAGGAGATTGCAATGGATGAGTTGAAACAAAATGTACATAACTTATTTAATGCATGACTAATGAGATGTTCTCTAAACCTTCATCCAATTCCCAAGAAAAAAGGTTTTTTTGTTTTTTTACAAAAAGATTATAGTCTGGGGCCTCAGGACCATAGTCTGACCATAGGGTCAATTGGTATAACATAGACCAGAAAAGCAATATTTTACATTCTACTTTGATGAGTAACAACTGCGGTCTGCAAAGTTCATGCATGGCCAGCTAAAGGGAATTTATCGGTCTCTCCCCATCCGGAGAAAAGAAGAATGGACAAAATCAAAGGTGCATAAAAACAAGTAGTCCAATTGACTAATAGACCCCTCAAACATCTGCCCCCGCAACCCTGAGACTAGATGACCAAGATGGTGCCTAACTACCAATACCAACTACTCCAAAAGGCACCACGTTAGAAGATCTTGGATAGACTGATGACAATTTTAGAACAAAACTCAAAATTACACCCACACAGCTCCCTTGTCAGATCAAAACTTCTGGAACTCCCTGAAACCATGGCCCTTTGTTACCTTCTGGTTTGGAACTGAACTCATCCCCATAGGTCAATTTCCCACCAAATAATAGGTCTAAGAGTTATGAATGCCTTAAAATAATTAACCATTTGCAATCAAAAGGGCATTTGCCAAAGGACAAAGTACAGAAACCTAGGAAGGAAGAGGGATAACAGAAAGCAGAGGGCAGAAGTAGGAGAAGTAGTAATACATTATGAAGACTTCACCAACGACATGAAACAAAATGTTTATGAGTTGTTGAATGGAGAACATTTTCTTTGTAAGGCTTCACCCAGTTCACTATTGGACAGAGAACCACCAACAGTAAACAATAACCTGATATTGACACATAGGATAACACCACTAAGAAGTCAGTTCAGATATAGATGCATCCAAAGTCAAACAACCTTACAAACTGAAACTGGGGGGCCAGAATTAACCATTTGTAACAAAGACAATTACAAAGTATAAAAAAGGAACAATGTAGTCACAAAACTTCCAAATGGATAAGATGACAAGTATATTTCAAGATAGAATAGGCTGTTTTAGTCCCCACCCCCAGCCAGTCCTGGGGCTTTGGGGCTGGGCTTAAGGGGCGTCCCTCTGGGACATGGGGGTGCAATGAATGGTGTGACCCTTTGCTGGGCATGTCGACATAGTAGGGTGTGCTGAGCCGCTCTAGGGTTTCCCGGTATGGGCGCCAATAAATTTCTTCCCTTTTGCTTAAAAAAAAAAAAAGAAGAAGAAGAGGCTGTTTTAAACATTGGAAGAAATTAATCAACAGAAGGGTAACCTCAAATCAAAATGAATAAGCTGGATCATAATAATAAAGAGGAAAATTATAAATCTTTAATAAACACTAAAACAATAGTAATTAAGAACATTCCAAGAACACCCACAAACTGAACTCAGAACAGAAAATTACGTGGGGGTAAAAAAGCATCACAAACACACACACACACACACAACATAACGACAGCAAATCATTGTCTGAAAGACACACAAAGGATAGCAATGAATCTGCAGAGCACCTCAGAGACGAATGAACCTGGAAGACATTATACTGAGTGAAATTAGTCCATCACAAAAGGACAAATATTGTATGAAAGCATTATTATTATAAGAAGCAAAGATGTTTCCTACTAAAAGATAAATTCTTTGATGGTTACAAGTGGAGGGAGGGGACGTCACTGGCTAAAAGGACGACAGGTGTTAATTAGGGTGAAAGGGAAGACCATATACGATGACAGGGAAGTTGGCAAAAGATGATAGAGGCATGAGAAAACCCTGGGGGGGAGGCGGAGCAGGGGTCACTATTGTTATATACCCAATTCTGCCATCACTGTGGTCTGTGAGCAGGGAGATGCACAGACAGACACACAGGCTGAACAGGTGTGTGGGTATAGCAAGAGTATGTCAACAAATATATATAGGTTTACAGTGGCTATTTGTATATGTACACTTACCTGTATTCCAAATACATGCATGAATGTGGGAAAGCATACAGGGTACTGAGTTTTGAAAACGTCTTAGATAAAACCAAACACCTGGAGGGAATGAGTACCTGGACAATAAGGTCGATTTTTATAACAGAGTGCACAAGGGCAATGTTCTACATTCTAACATGGTGAGTAGTGGCTGAAGTCTTAAAAACTCAAGGACCATCTGTGGTAGAGATATTGATACCTTCCAGACTGGACGAAAGAAGGGAACTGAAAATGGAAAGACACGTGGAACAATCCAATGGACTAATGGACCGTGACAATATTAGTCTCCACAGCTCTGAGCAAAGAACTAGACAGCTCTTGGCTACCACTACCAACTTCTCTGAAACCTACCACATGACAAGGTTCTGGAGAGAGTAGGAGTAAAATGAGGAAGGAAATTCATGGTCATAAAAGAGATTAGTCCACATCCCCAAGCTACCACTGATTGACAAGTTGAACTCCACCCCTTGCTAGGTGTGTCTAATTGACATAATATCTGACAATTATATACCAACCCAAACCCTCTGCTGTGAAATCCAGTCTGTCTCATAGCAGAGAGTAGATGTGCTCCATGCATTGCTGTAGCTGCACATCTTTATGGGAGTGGACTTCGCTGTTCTACCAGGGCACCTGTTCAAAATTAATCAAGTAATTCATTGAAAATTAATCTTTCATCATTCCCCTGCTTGAAAGCCTTGGGCAACTCCCAACCAAAGGAATTGCCTGCCTTCCTGTTCCAGCTCTTCTACAATGTGCTGATATCATCATCATCTCCTACCAGGTGCCTGATTCCCACTCACTGTTTCCCAGATCAGCTTCTCCTTTTTTCCCCTCTATGGCTTATGTTCCTGCTGTTCCTCCTCCCTGAACTTCCTTCTGTCTGATTTCCATTTGTTAAAACACCATTATTCTTGTCAAACAGATTTCATGGGATAATAAGCTTGGGAAGCCACATGTCCTTGACACACACCCAGGGGCAATAGTGGGTATAGTTAACCACTGCCACACCATAGGTACCATCCAGTAAGAACCAACACTGACTGAAGATGGAGAAAGGCCTCTACTGTCCCTGTAGTGAAAGACATCAATCCTTTTTTTAATTTTTTAAAAAATATTAAATCATTTTATTGGTGTGAGCTCTTACAGATATTATAACAATCCATAAATAAATTATATCAAGCAAACTTGTACATATATTGCCATCATCATTTTCAAAACATTATCTTTCTACTTGAGCCCTTTGATATCAGCTCCTCTTTTTTTCCCTCTCCTACCACCCTCGTGAGCCCTTAATAAATTATATATTATTATTTATATCTTATACCAACCACTTTGAGGGGGGTTATACAGTCATCGTTGCTATCAGTTTCCCCTTACTCCTTTTACTCCCCCTTCTCCCCCTCTCGATACCCTCATGGAATCACTACTCCCATTACTGTTTCTGGGGGGTCATCTGTTCCAGATTCTGTGTGTCAACTGCTCTTACCTGTACCAAAGAATATATTCTGGTCTAGCAGGATTTGTGGGATGGAACTGGGGTCTTGATAGTAGGGGGAGGAAGCATTAAAGAACTAGAGGAATATTGAGTGTTTCATCTGTGCTATCCTGCACCCTGAATGAATTTTCCCTTCTGTGTGTCCTTTCTGTGAGGGATAGACATCAATCCTTTAGTTAGTAGTTTGGACAATCTATGGGGTCTAGCAAGTTTCTAAGTGGCACAAATGGTTTTCATTCGACGACTAACTTAAAGGTTGATAGTTAACTTACTCACTAGCTGCTACCAGAAAATTTACAACCAAGAAAACTCTATCGAGCAGTTCTACTCTATAACACATGGAGTAGCTGTGAGTCAGAATCCTACTCCATGGCAATAGGTTTTGGTTTTGGAGTTCCAGCCATAAGCATCAGGGCAGCAGGAGCTCATGACTATTTCCTTATTTTACCTTATTTTATCCATAGTTGGAGATCAGCTCATACACCTCCATGAATCCCCCTTTTCTGGGAGCACCCAACAGGGTTTTCGTTTTCTTTTTTAACTATAGTGATTTGGGTTAAACTTTTCAGAGAAAATTGGGTTTTCAATCAGTAATGCATCCACATTTTGATTACTGACATTGATTAATGTCATGATATGCCCCAAATTGGAACACTGCTTATCCCACTTCATTCTTTCCTATCCCCTCTCATTCTGAGCTTCAAATGCTACCCTTTGTCTATCTTGTAGTTGATTATTCTGGAGTTTGAGTAGTTCCCTGATATTATTGTATGTACACCTGTCTATTGAACAAACAAATCTCTCTTGAAAAATGACAGCATGCTTCTTAGAAGCAAAGGTGGCGGAATTTTGTAATACATATTTGGAGCAATTAGGAGAGATTAATTTTTGGAAAAGGACATCATGCTTGGTAAAGTAGAAGGTCGACAAAAAATAGGAAGACACTCAGTGAGATGGATTGGCACGATGGCTGCAACAATGGGCTCAAACATACCAATTGTGAAGATGGCATCGTACCAGGCAACGTTTCATTCTTTGTACATAGGGGTCGCTATGAGTCAGGACCATCTTGATGCCACCTAACAACAATTGTTTGGCTGAAGATTGTACCACAGGAGCCAAATAATGGTTTGACATGTCTCTCTGCTGCACCCAATCATTCCGTTTTGTGTATAAATGGCTCACTTCCCATCTCTTTTACCCCTTTCTGTAGTAAAATAATAAATACCTGGAAAGATGACTTTACTTATCTTTGCTTTCCTTCACCTTATCTATCACATTGAAGACATTTATTTTTTTTATTAATT